>NW_012115389.1:196339-223942 GCF_000951035.1 Colobus angolensis palliatus
GGAGAAGTAAATATTCAATAATACTATGTAAAAATGAATATTATCTAGACATATTTTAAAAGAATATAGCCGTATTAGTATGCCATCTTATGGCTCTAGCGCCTATTTATTCAACATGCCACTCTTAGAAATTTAGGTTATTTTTGTTTGTTTTTTTCAAATTCTCAATGTTTCAGCAGGCTAGGTGTGGTGGCTCATGCCTATAATCCCAACATTTTGGGATGCTGAGGCGGGCGGATTGCTCGAACTCAGGATTTTTGAGACCAGCTGGGTGTGGTTGTGTGGCACCTGTAGTCCCAGCTACTTGGGAGGCTGAGGTGGGAGGATCACTTGAGCCTGGGAGATGGAGGCTGCAACTAGCTGAGATGGCACCACTGCACTCCAGCCTGAATGACAGCGTGAGACCCTGTTTCAAAAAATAAAAATAAGCATAAAAATAAATGTTTCAGTAAGCATCCATGCCCGTAGATCTTTGCATATTTTGGGGTGTAGAATTTCTGCTTCACAAGGATGCTACATGTTACCAAAGTGTTCTGTATTTTAACTTTGTATTAAGTTTCTTAACATTCCATCCCCATCCCAGGGTGTCTGCTGGCAGTTAGGGCAGGATCACTCTTTTCCTTGTTCAGGAATGTCCCTGAATGCCTGACTTTAATGTCCTACATTAAACAATGCATAAACAATTCTTGTTCAGCCATCACAGGGCACTATAGTCTCTGATCCCCACCCATTAAAGGAGCCCCGTGTGTTACCTCTCAGGTGCTAAAGCAGCCTGAAGTGTGAGGGACCTTTCCCATTTCTGCTTCCAGAGCACCCATTGGTGGGCTCAGCCACATGTGGGACCTTGTGGCCAATCCAGGGAGGAGAGCAGGGTACGGTGCCCACATTCAGGGTGGTGGCAGAAGTCTGGGCAGGCTGAGGGCCCTCCAAAGAGCACTGTGCAGGGGATTGTGACTTTTTTTTTCTTTATTTTGAGACACAGTCTCGCTCTATCACCAGACTGGAGTGCAGTGGCGCGATCTCGGCTCACTGCAACCTCTGCCTCCTGGGTTCAAATGATTCTTTGAATAGCTGGGACTACAGGCGCCCGCCACCACACAGGCTAATTTTTGTATTTTTAGTAGAGATGGGGGTTCACCATGTTGGCCAGGATGGTCCTGATCTCTTGACCTCGTGATCCACCTGCCTCGACCTCCTAAAGTGCTGAGATTAGAGGCATGAGCCACCGCGCCCCACCGGGATTGTGATTTTAATGGACTTTGTCTGTCAACAGGGGAGGACGCCCTTTGCCGGTATTTCAGTAACGAGCGGATTCCCCCGATCATCGAAGAGAGCTCCTCTCACCCATACCGGTTCTCCAGACCCACGACCGAGCGGCATCTGGTCCGGGGTGCGGACTACATCCGAGGAAGCAGGTGCTACGTCAACTCAGATCTCCACAGCAGCGCCACGATTCCGTTCCAGGAGGATGGGACCAAAAAGAAATCGGGCTCCTCAGCTACGAAGTCCTCGTCCACGGAACCATCCCTCCTGGTCAGCTGGTTTACGCGCCTGAAACTGTTGACTCACTGAGAGGGACCCTGCTCAGGCCACCTGCCTGGCTCCTGCCCCAAGTGCCTTGCTTTTACTTTTACAGTGGACAGCCTCTTCCCGTTTCAGCCTCAGTATTATGTAGTGACCTTATGTAATTTCTTTTTTTTTTTGAAAAGTTATCTACTGCCCTTCTTGGAAGTTTGCTGGATTGGATGGGAACAAATTCAGAGGATCTTAGGTGCTGGCTTGTGGAGACAAAAGGAGGAAAATGGGTAGAGCCTGTTTATCTTGCTTCCCCAAAGACAAAATGTGGAGACACACACTAGAAATCGCAGTCCTGGCCAGAGATATTATGGTCATTGTGAGGGACTGGTGGCATTGTTCCTCTTTGAGGGGCTGGGGGGACTAAAATTGGTGGCTATTTTCACACAGATGTGTTGGTTTGTGGTCCAACTTCTTTATCTGAAAAAGCCAGTGAGAAAACATTTTTGATTTGATTTTTCTTTTTTTTTGAGACAGAGTCTGGCTCTGTCGCCCAGGCTGGGGTGCAGTGGCCGGATCTCAGCTCACTGCAAGCTCCGCCTCCCAGGTTTACGCCATTCTCCTGCCTCAGTCTCCCGAGTAGCTGGGACTACAGGTGCCCGCCACCTCGCCCGGCTAGTTTTTTGATTTTTTTTAGTAGAGATGGGGTTTCGCCATGTTCGCCAGGATGGTCTCGATCTCCTGACCTCGTGATCCGCCCGTCTCGGCCTCCCAAAGTGCTGGGATTACAGGCTTGAGCCACCGCGCCCGGCCTTGATTTGATTTTTCTAAACTATATACCATATTTGTAAGTGTAGCAGCTTTGACTTTGCAATAACGTGGCAAGTATCCAATTTCTCCTTTGAGGCAGAGGTTTAAGTGTAGGCCTGTTACACTTATTTGAGACCTTTTTCATGACAGTCTCAGTATAGATCAGTTGGTACAGAAACACATGAACACATTTTGATAGGGCTTATTTCACACAAAGAAAGTTTATGGTTATTTGTGTGAGGTGTTATTGTTATATATTATTGTCTTTAAGGAAAAGAAGCGATAAGATTCGCTGACAGCCAAAGTATCATTTAGAAAAGTGAAGCAACAAGATTTAAGTTGATGAAAGATACATCAGTTTGCATTTTGACCTGTTCAGTGTCTGTCTTCCAGCACAGTGTGTACAGTTCTTCAAAATTGTACGCAGTTTGCTAATTAGAAATATCTTGGAAAGCCTCATGGTCACTAATTTTCAACTAGCATCAGGTATTTTGAAAACGTGTGTCTGGATATTAACTCTTGTTTAAACTGAATGTATGATATTTTGTTAGAATGGAAAAGTACTATCTTGTTAATTTAAGTATTTTAAATATAGTTGTATATTTTTCTTACTCTTAGTCACCTGTAATTGAAATATTTCTGTTTTGCGTCATACACGAAGCTAGTGAAAGAGAAAGTGCAAGGTATCTTCAGATTAGCAAGTGACTGTGGCTGTTACCAGCAGGGCACTATTGTTAAAAAAAATCAAAATAAACCCTCCCAAGCATTTTGGGATTTTATGGATTAGAAATGGAAGAACAGGAGAAGCATGTGCAAAGTGAAACTGCACGAGGGGAATTTTCTGAGGTATCTTCCTAGGCAGAGCTGAAATCCCCTACTCCAAAATGCCCTTTCTCACACCACCAAATTGTTGAGTTTGCTGAACTGCCTGGAATTCAGCCCATGAAAATCACTGGAGTTAGGAAACGTCTTCCCTTTAAAATGCCTCTGGTGTGGTTAAAGGAACTAGCAACCACTCACGTATTATTACTGTGACTGAATTCAGTCAGGATTTTTTTTTTTTTTTTTTGAGATGGAGTCTCAATCTGTCGCCCAGGCTTGAGTGCAGTGGCACAATCTCAGCTCACTGCAACCTCCACCTTCCAGGTTCAAGTGATTCTCCTGCCTCAGCCTCCCATGTAGCTGGGATTACAGGTGTCTGCCACCATGCCTGGCTAATTTTTGTATTTTTAGTGGAGATCGGGTTTCACCATGTTGGCCAGGCTGGTCTCGAACTCCCGACCTCAAGTGATCTGCCCGCCTTAGCCTACCAAAGTGCTGGGATTACAGGCATGAGCCACCACGCCCGGCTCAGTCAGGCTGTTTTCCTCTCCACCTCTAAGAGAACTGCCATGAAGATCTAGTATTTCAGCCTGGCGCAGTGGCTGATGCCTGTAATTCCAGCACTTTTGGAGGCCAAGGTGAGTGGATCACCTGGGGTCAGAAGTTCAAGACCAGCCTGGCCAACATGGTGAAACCCCATCTCTACTAAAAATTAACTGGGCGTGGTGGTGGACACCTGTAGTCCCAGCTACTTGGGTGGCTGAGGCAGGAGAATCACTTGAACCCTGGAGGCAGAGGTTGTGAGCTGAGATCAGGCCACTGCACTCCAGCCTGGGTGACAGAAGGAGACTCCACGTCAAAAAAAAAAAGAAAGAAAAAAATGTCTGGTATTTCATGGAGACCCAAGGGTGTTTGGCAGACGGAGGGAAGAGCCTTGCACTGTGTGACCGCAGGGTGTTCAGCACACTAGGAGGGTGGGGTATGGGCTGGGGAGATCTCATGTAGGGCGCTGGTGCTGAGGAGGGGCGAGCCAGCCCCGCCTGTTTTGTCTTGAGCTGGCTTTATGCCGAGGAAGTGGGTGGCAACATCTCCTCTTACTCCCCAGATTGTGAGGAGAACTCCGAGCTGTAGTTCTGCTGCATAACTGAGTTCAATAGCTTTGGAAGCCTTAGCTGGCTGGTGAGCTCTTTTTCTGTGGGGAAAATGCCACTTGTGAGTTGAATAGCCATCCTTTAAACGAATGTTCGGCAGGCAGTCTTCATTATAGGCAGTGGCCAACCAGATCGGTGCTTTTCAGCCTTTGTTCCCTGGAGTCCCAGGACCCGCGAGAGAAGTTTCTGGCTCCTCTACCTTCAGTCACCCTCCACAGCTTTGGCTTTCTTTTTATTTGAGGTTTTCTCCTGAATTGTGTTTGAAAAATATATTGCTGCTAAAACAAAACAAACAAACAAAAAACAAACCTTTGTAAACCTCTACGTATGTACATATATAAATAAGATTTCTTAGAAATTAATGGAAACTGCTTGCCTCAGTAGTAATCCAGGTTTAATTGTGGACATGTGTTGACATGTGAAGTTGCTTGATAATGCTTTTTGACAGGATTCTTTATTTTTATTTCTTTAAAATTTTTTTTTTTTTTTTCTGAGACGGAGTCTCACTCTGTCGCCCAGGCTGCAGTGCAGTGGTACAATCTCGACTCACTGCAGTCTCTGCCTCCCAGGTTCACGCAGTTCTCCCGCCTCAGCCTCCCAAGTAGGTGGGATTACAGTCTCATGCGCCACCACACCTGGCTAATTTTTGTATTTTTAGTAGAGATGGAGTTTCACCATGTTGGCCAGGCTGATCTTGAACTCCTTGACAGGATACTTTAAAAGAGTGATTTTTAAAACTCTACCAGACACAACTCAACACCTTACCCCTATTATAATATTTTATAGCATCACTTTTCAGTCTTCAAATGAAAATCGTGGATGATAAAGCTTACCTTCACTCATAAAAACATCGCTCCATTTACTATTCTGAAATGAAACTAGCAGGTAATATAATCAGCCTCTAAAACATACACATCAGTGATGTTCTAACTGAAACAGATAAAATATTTCATAATGAAGTAATTATTTTCATGTGTAAATGCTCTAGCATGGTTATATTACAAGATGTAATTAAATTACTAAGCAGGGCACATACTTCGTGTGTGTGTGTGTGTATAAATATAAATATATGAAAAATCACCATGAATGTGGTAGTTATCAATTCAGACCCGCTGCATTGGCAGTTCAATACCAGGAACGGGGTTGATGTCAGCAGTATGATTTTCTAAAATGTGGCCAATTCTTGATAAAGTTCTAGGCATACCAAGTCTGTAATGGCTTCACTCATACAGTGCTTGTGGTATGCCTGGCATTGTTCTAATACCTTTCTAATAAATTGATGAGGTGAGTACTGCTGTTAGTCCCATTTTACATATGAGGGAATTATCCAGGTTATTGCTGGTTATCCTGGTTATCTGCTAATAATGGTAGAGCTGGGATTAAAATGAAAGCAGCCTGGCTCTGGCTTCCTTGCTCGTAATCACTTGGCTGTACAGGCTTCCTTCCATTTACAGAATCTTCTCATTGCATTCTTGAAAAATTCAAAGCATATTAAAACTGGGCTGAAAATTCTTTGTGTGTTTATGTATAAAAAGAAATGAGATCATAGATTTGTTATGGTAAACTGAGTTTCCATCTATATGAATATTTGGTGGGGCAGCTGAAAGTTGTGTTGATGGGGTCAGTTCTTTGCTGCGAGGGCTGTAGGCTGCAGGGCTTGTGGAGTACGCATGCTCCAACACATTAAATCTCAGTAGTGGCCGCCCATCAGTGGCACCCCTAACGTGCTCACATTTCCAAAACTGCCTCTTGTTGACGGGGTGGGTCGGGGGGTACCATCTCTTTCAGAAGAAGTATTTTTAAAGAAATCCTGTATCCTCCTTAAGTAGGGTTTCAGTCTATATATTTGTCCATTTCCTATCTCTACTTCTCTCTCAGTTGTTTCCACACCAAACCTGAAATTGTCGAATCTATTTTGTGGGCTTTCTTTTTTAAATTTTTTCCCTGGAAGACTGTCAACATTCACTTTTAGGTTGTTAGTATTGCAGCAAACCCTGAGGTATTGACACAAAACTTTTCATCCCCCAAAGAGCTCGAGTAAGTAAATGTGTCTGACACTTGAATGTCACCAGCAAAACATGAGACTCATGCTGCCTTTTTGCCACCATAGGCATGAATGGTATGGAGAAGTAGGCCTGACTTGTTTTCTCCTACTGTAGATGAGATTAGTTTTGTAGACCATTAGTTCACGTTTTGCTCCTACCCTTGTTCATAAAATCACTGCGTCATTTCTGTGGGGATGAGACTACTGCAAGCTACTTCCTTGGAGATTCTGTGGAAGATGGACATCTTAAAAGTAAACTACTTTTGGTATGGCCGCTCACTGGTTTGGCCAATGATACTTGATGTTATTGATTTTGTAAGTTACTCTGTGTCTTAATCAGCTCAGGCTGCAATAACAAAATACTCTGGGTAGCTTAAATGAAACTTCTCACTATTCTGGAGGCTGGGAAGTCCAAGATCAAGGTGAGTTCCTGGTGAGCACCCTTATCCTGGTTTGCAGATAGCTGTCTTCCCATTGCATCCTCACATGGCAGAGAGAGAGAAAGGAAGCAAGCAAGCTCTCCTTTCCCTTCTTGTAAAGGCACTAATATTCATGAGGGCTCCACTCTCAGGACCTAGTCACCTCCCAAAGGCCCACTGATAGTATTAGCCCCGCCTCCTAATACCATTGTGTTGGAGATTAGGGTTTCAACATAGGAATTTTGGGAGGACATAAACATTCAATCCATAGCACTCTGCTTTTGTATTTTTTTCAAACCTTTCATGCTAATCAGCTGGAAGGTGAGTATTTTAAAATCTATTTTAAAACTGGCTTAAGGAGCACACAAAAGCTGCCTTCTGATGTTTCTTCCAATACGTGGAAAACTTTGCATGATGTATTAACCCTAGTTAGGGTCCCTCAACCCTAGCTGAGGACCTCAACACACATTTGGTAATACCTAAGGGAACTTACATATATATTTTATAGCCTATGCCATATGGAATTAGAAAAAATCTTTTTACTGTAAAATTTACCTTTTAATTATTTGGAAATTTCACAATTGCTAAGTTTCACCGTAGAGTTTCTATTTATTTGGGGCCAGAATTATTGCCAGAAGTGTGCTGATTTGACAAAGGGTACCTTTCACATAAGTAAAGGAAAAAGTGATTACATCATGTTCAGACCAGCTAGAGGGCCTCGTTTTTCCTCTAGTTTTAGGGGTGTGGAGTCTGTCCCAAACCCTATATATGTGTGCATGTGTATATAAAAGACAAATTTTTTGTACTCAAAAATTTTTCTTAAATAATGGCCTATGGCCTACTGATTTGGATAGAGGAGAGAAATTTTGTCTATAAGCAACAAAATAATGCTTGCTACACAGCCAGGAGACTGTCACACACAGTTTTTCAGAATTTTTGGAGCACATAGTCCATATCCCTTCCATAGAAATACACATGGAGTCAGTGATTAAGGACTCAATTCTGGTTGTAACTTGGACATCCCTAGGCATATTCTAAAGTTCTATGGCAACCTTTCTGAAGCTCGTCTTCTGAGTTGATCACCTGTTCATGCACTGCCCATTTACACCATACCTCAGGGATTAAAACAAGTGAGTCGGCCGGGCGCGGTGGCTCAAGCCTGTAATCCCAGCACTTTGGGAGGCCGAGACGGGCCGATCACGAGGTCAGGAGATCAAGACCATCCTGGCGAACATGGTGAAACCCCGTCTCTACTAAAAAAGACAAAAAACTAGCCGGGCGAGGTGGCGGGCACCTGTAGTCCCAGCTACTCGGGAGGCTGAGGCAGGAGAATGGCGTAAACCCGGGAGGCGGAGCTTGCAGTGAGCTGAGATCCGGCCACTGCATTCCAGCCCGGGCGACAGAGCGAGACTCGGTCTCAAAAAAAAAAAAAAAAAAAAAAAAAAAAAGTGAGTCTACATCTAAGGAAAGTCAGTCCTAATCCTGCATTCCCTCCTGCATGTCACTGACCATTGGCGTCACTGTTCTCTGAGGAAGACAGCCTGAACATTCATGTCACGCTCACAGTCAACCTGTTACTCGCTGGCCTCCTTTACCAAGCTCCTTGTTTCATGAAGAAGTTGTGAAACTGAAGTTGGAGGGAAAAAATTAAGAAATAAACCTCAGAGGTATTTAAAAGGTCAATGGAGTAATTACTCCTCACACCCGGGGATAAGGATATTCTCATCATTTTCTCTCCTCTTGCCTGGAGCATTGTAAACATTCAGATGTTTGTGAAGAAATGATTAAAAGAGAAAATATCAGGAGAAAAATGATTAAAATGAGAGAAATGTTCTTTCACTGACTAGACCCATTGAAGGGGAGGATTTAACTTTATTGTTAGAGGGATAAAAAGTAGATTTTAAGATATTTCTTCACCATTTTGACATATCTTGGGCTGAACATTTTGATTATTTTAGAGAATCAGAGAGCTTCAGAAATGAAGTTTAATATAAAGTAAGATTGTCTCTGAAGGAAGCAATTGTCCTTTTAATTGAGTGTCAGGTTCTGTTTTCTTACTCATATCTAAACTTTCTGTCACTCCAACTGAGACTGCACCAGGATAAGGGAGGGATTTGAGGAATTAGTGCGAATTTAGAAGCCTTTGACTTTTGGAAATTGGCATCAAGCAGATAGAAGCAGGCGGGGGCTCGGCTTTTGAAGTCGAATCACCCAGCTATCTCACTTTGCCACTTACAAGATCTGTGACTTGAAGCAAGTGTCTGACCTCTCCACTCCTCAGTTATCTATGAAATGGGGATAATAATAGCGTCTACTTCAAAGGCTTATGGTGATTACACGAGAGAATGTTTTTAAGGCCCTTTCTTCACATAGTCTGGCACACAACATTAAGAGATGTTGACTCGTATTCCTGTAGTAGCGGTACTGACTCCATCTCAGCCTCTAGTGAATAAGGTATTCAGAGCCAGCTAACAGGAAATTGCTCATTCTTTTGTCCATAAGCAGCAAAATAATGCCAGTG
The DNA here is from genome assembly GCF_000951035.1 of Colobus angolensis palliatus. Taxonomy (NCBI): domain Eukaryota; kingdom Metazoa; phylum Chordata; class Mammalia; order Primates; family Cercopithecidae; genus Colobus; species Colobus angolensis. The sequence goes on from NW_012115389.1 coordinate 205,622, forward strand.
TGACACTGTCAGAGGGCTGCAGTGTGGTCAGTGGCCTAGAGATGCAGTTTTTACTGTTAGAAATCTCACTCGGATGTTTTGGCTGAGTCAGAACTCAAGAAATGACGAAGTCTATGATTGGACACACATTTAGAATATTGAGAATAATAGAGTATTCTTTTTTTTTTTTTTTTTGAGACAGAGTTTCACTCTTGTTGGCCAGGCTAGAGTGCAATGGTGTGATCTTGGCTCACTGCAACCTCTGCCTACCGGGTTCAAGTGATTCTCCTGCCTCAGACTCCCAAGTAGCTGGGATTACAGGCATGTGCCACCACACCTGACTAATCTTGTATTTTTAGTAGAGATGGGTTTCTTCCTGTTGGTCAGGCTGGTCTCGAACTCCCAACCCCAGATGATCCGCTGATCCACCTGCCTCAGCCTCCCAAAGTGCTGGGATTACAGGCGTGAAACACCGTGCTCGGCCTGGAGTATTCTTTTAATATTGACTTGATTTATCATCAGCATATCTTTTTTATGAAATCCCTTCCATTACCTTCAACGAAATGATATATGAAGACAAAGGGAATCAGAGCATTTTGCCCACCTCCTAGTTGGCTGAAGCGTTTTTGCCTCTCATCCCCATCTTGAAGTGGTATTTCTCCAACTCATTTCTATGTTTCCTTTGGTTTTAAATAAAGGAATAATGTAGAATGGTATCAATTTTGGAAATTCTCATCGTGAAAAGGAACTCTTCCACAAATACAAAGCCAAGAGATTGTGTTGCCATCGTCGAAGCTGAAAAGGACAGTCACTGGATGCCTGCCCACCCAAGGGTTTGGTAGGTCCAGGAAGTGAAAAGGAAAGAGAAACTATGGGAGAGACAAAGGGAAGTAAAAAATGGTTGTTCGGCTCAGCATAACAATCACTTTTGTGCGGTTTATTGGTTGTGCATGAATTTCATCCATTTGGGCACACACACAGATGTGACATCCAGACCGTCAGACACTTGGCTAACACTGATGCCATCATCCTGAATGTTGTTTCTGGAAGGACTTTCATGAATAGAATCTATTTCAGGTTGGCCGTAAGTCTTGGTTTATTGATCCGCACCGCTGGACTGGTGTGGGGTTGTGTCCACTTTTTCCCGGCCCCTTCCCTGCTTGGGCTCTTGTGATTGTGTCCTCTGTGTGTCAGGCAGAGCCCTGTGAAGGTGTGGATATGTGGCCATATTTTACCTGCGTAATCTGCAGTTCATATGATTCGACCTAATGGGTTGCAAGTGCCCTGAGGACAGATACCATACTTTTTCTTCCTTTGTCTTTTTAGCGAAATTCAATCCCGTTCTGTCCCTGCGCCACAGTTGCAGGCTGTACTGTCTGCCCTGTGCATCTCACACACCCCCACTGCACCATGCACCTAGTGATGACTGCAGATTTGCTCTTACTCATCTGTTTCCAGGGCCTACCCTGTTAATTCCATCACAGTTGCCGTCTGTACTGTCTGCCCTGTGCATGCATCTCACACACCCATTGGACTGTGCACCTGCTGATGACCACAGATTTGCTCTTACCCATCTATTTCCCGGGCCTGCCACTGTTAATTCCTAGGAAAAAAAGAAAAAACAATCATGGTGGATAGGTTACATTGGCATTTTGTATTATTTTTGTTATGGGCATTTAGATTAGATGAGCAATTAAATCCTCTCCAAAAAACAGAAACCTACTTTTAGAGAAGAAAAGAACTAAACCAAGATCTGTCAAGATTTTGATTCTCGGCCGGGCGCGGTGGCTCAAGCCTGTAATCCCAGCACTTTGGGAGGCCAGGATGGGCGGATCACGAGGTCAGCAGATCGAGACCATCCTGGCTAACACGTTGAAACCCCGTCTCTACTAAAAAAAATACAAAAAACTAGCCGGGCGACGTGGCGGGCGCCTGTAGTCCCAGCTACTTGGGAGGCTGAGGCAGGAGAATGGCGTAAACCCGGGAGGCGGAGCTTGCAGTGAGCTGAGATCCGGCCACTGCACTCCAGCCTGGGCGACAGAGCCAGACTCCGTCTCAAAAAAAAAAAAAAAAGATTTTGATTCTCGTTTTATTTTTAAGGCACTTAAATAAATGGAAGAACATGCAAGCTAACCATGCTTAGAGTACTATGTTTTACTTGAAAGGGCTACCCTTCTGCAGACTTCTCCTCAATGAAAGAATGCCACTGAAGCACCTTTAAAGGTGTCCAATGGTCTTATTGAATTATACTCTGTAGCCAACGTAAAACACAAATGCCAGGATATAAAACTTCATGTATGTGGTAATTTAACAATTAGTGAATTTTAGCTGATGCTTTCCTCAAACTCCTTACTTAGCACTTAGTTCTGGATTCTTAAATCCTGGTAATGGACTCATCCTTCTCAGTCTAGTTACCCCAATAAGTCCCAAGGTCATCCATACGAGATCCTCTTTGATCTTACTCTGAACAGAATTAATTGGTTTCTTCTGTTTTTCCATAGCATTGACTCATCGTGTTAGTTAGACCAGCTTGAATTGTAAGCTTTTCTAAAGCAGGGTCTGTATAATTTACCCTTATATTTGCTCTGTAGGCAGAGAAAATATTATTGAAGTAACTAGATGGTAAAATTAACTGTGCAATCAGAAAAGAAAGTTAGAAAAAATTATTAAAATTTTCTGTGAAATTGTTTTAATTTTATTAAAGCATTTTACAGACCATTCCATATAGAATTTTATTACATTGGCTCTCATTTTAAAGAAAACATTATACCAGGTGTCAGAACTCAATCATATTTATAGGAAGAATAGGCCTTGGCCATCAACAATGCTTCTTTGGTTACAGGATTACAGGAACTACTAAGAATGTAAGCACTTTCTGACATCCACAAAGAACTCATTTAAAGTTCATACAGGCAGTTTCAAATTAGCCAGGGAAAAGTTAATGGTGGGGAGGTAAGGAAATAGAATGCTCTATAAATGGAGCCGATGTGGAGGACAGTTCCAGTTGTATAAGGTCTAGGTCTATTAATACTAAGGCTGGCTGGGCGCAGTTGGCTCATGCCTGTAATCTCAGCACTTTGGGAGGCTGAGGTGGGTGGATTGCTTGAGCCCAGGAGTTCGAGAGTAGCCTGGACAACATGGTGAGATCCTGCCTCCAAACAAACAAACAACATTAACCGAGTGTGGTGGTGTACACCTGTAGTCCCAGCTACTCGGGAGGCTGAGATGGGAGATCGCTTGAGCCTGAGAGGTAGAGGCTGCAGTAAGCCCAGTTTGCACCCACTGCACTCCAGCCTCATGACAGAGTGAGACTCCGTCTCAAACAAGCAAACAAACAAAACGTACATACATACATAGTGAGGCTGTAGACTAAATAGTGAAATATTACTAAGAACCTTCATCCCAAGGGGCTGAGTGGTAGAACCACTGAGAATATTGTTGCAGCTCTTTTGGAGACAACAAACTACACCAATAAAAGTCTGAGACAAGAAAGTTGTGTTTTCAAGTAATGTCCTTTGCGTATTGCTACATAGAGCTCATCTGAGTCTGTGATGTTCTACTTTGTTGATGAAAGGAAACAAGTGGAAGTTCTGCTCCCCCACACATCCTGCACTGCAAAAAGATAACAAGTAGCAGGAGACAGTCAATTATGATGCAGTTCAACAAAGAAAACAAATTAAAATAAAGAGATCCCTCATGATTAAAAACAGAGACTCCTTTGTAAACAGCAATGGATGATGATGGTGACTATTACCAGGGCTCTGTATGATTGTTTTCCCAATTAATTCTTTGGAGTACTTTTTTCAAAAGCACTCTTGTAGAATTAACTAAAAACATAGACTACGCTTCACTCATTACATGGGAAATGGGATTGAATTCTTTTCTTGGCAATGGAAAATACTTGATGCATGCAAATAAGACAACTCTGCTTTTACCTTCTCTCGTTGCAGGGGGAGCACGCATCCTAAGCTTGCCAGGAAGCCCTGCTCTCCTGCCCTGGGTGCCTCTGTTCCACTTGCCCTTTTCCACCTGTACTCCCTGCATTTTGGTCTCTTGCTCTCGTCTTTAACCTTCGCGTTTTCCTGATGCAGCCCAAACCAGTCACCTCTTTCCTAGATTCATTCTCTGTGCTCAGACCGTGTCTTTCCTTTGGTTCCTGTGATGGAAGAAAGTGTATTTGGCCATTGGAGGTATAAGTAACAAAGAATCCAACCCACACAGCTTTATATATGCAGGTTCTCGATACGCTCTTCTTATGAACAGCGTGGGGAGAGGAAAATAGACTTGGCAAGAGGACTAAGAACAGTGGTCCCTTTGTTGGGCCTTTCTGTTGTTTCTTTGTTTTCAATTTCACTGATTTCTGCTCTTTATTTTCTCTTTTCTTCTGTTTCCTTTGGAATTCTCCCTCTTTTTTTTTTTTTTTTTTAACTTATTGTATTAGGCTCATGCTATAACAAACAACCCCCAAATCTCAATGACTTCACACAATAAGAGTTTACATTTTCCTCATCAAAGTCCACTTTGGATGTTCCAGGTTGGGTAATGCTCTGTGGCTCTCCTCCAGCTAGTGACTCAGGGACTTGGGTTGCTCCTGGTGTCTCCAGTTTGGTTATGGTGTCTCCAATTTTGGACTTCAAGGTGACCCTGGTATTATCCACCTGGTAAATTGGGGGATGGGCCTCAGGAAAATGAATACTCAACCAACCTGGCCTAGAAATGACAATAATAAGGCCGGGTGTGGTGGCTAACAGTCAGAAACCCAACACTTGGGAGGTTGAGCTGGGAGCATTGCTTGAGACCAAAAGTTCAAGACCAGCCTAGGCACCATAGTGAGATCCCTTCTCTCAAAAACATATAACAACCAGGCTTGGTGGTGCACACCTGTGGTCCCAGCTATTTGGGAGACTGAGGTTGGAGAATCACTGGAACCTGGGAGTTTTAAGTTACTGTAAACCATGTTCACACCACTGCACTCCAGTCTGGATGACAAAGCAAGACCCTCATCTCAAAAAAGAAAAGAAATGACAATCACAGCCACTGCAACTTCAAGGAAGGTTGGGAGAGTGATACTGGTCAGGATGAATGGTCTCTGACATGTTTCTTAAGTTGGATATTTAGCTTATTAATCTACAACTCTTCTTTTCTAATATTACTACTCAAGACTGCATTTTCCCTAAAACATTTCTTTTGCCATGTTTTGCAAGGCTTGGTATATGGCATTTTCATTACCCTTCAATTCTAACTAATTTTTAACTTCTATTATGATTTATTCTTTGTGAATCATTTTGAAGTTTGTTTTTATAACCTTGGATAGGGAAAGATTTCTTATAGAAGACAATAAAAGGGCTGAGTACAAAAGAAAAGACTAATAAATTCAACTATGCTAAAGCTTAGAACTTTTCCTCATCATAGGACACCTTAAAGAAAAATTTTTAAAAAAGTTACAAATTGGGAGATTAAAAAATCCTAAGGATTGGCAGTAAGAATATATACATATAATTCTTACAAATTGGCAAGAGAAAGACAAATCAACACAAAAATGAGCAAAAAGTCATTTTGCAAAAGAGAATCAGGTGGTCCATGTACACATGAAGTGATTTTCACTAGCGAGCAGGGAAAGTGAAGTCAAAATCACAGGGAGATGCTGCTCTCTACCTAACTGACTGGCAAAAGTGAAATGATTAGAAAATACTTGGAGGATATGCTAGAATGATCAGTGGGATCTGGTATATTACGGGTATGAGGTTAAATTAGCGTTGAATATTCACATACCCTATGACTCGGCAGTTTCACTCCTAGATATATATCCTGGGGATTAGAAACACTAGGCTGGGCGCAGTGGCTCACACCTGCAATCCCAGCACTTTGGGAGGCCAAGGCAGGTGGATCACTTGAGATCAGGGGTTCGAGACCAGCCTGGCCAACATGGTGAAACCCCGTCTCTACTAAAAATACAAATATTAGCCAGGCGTGGTGGTGGGCACCTGTAATCCCAGCTACTTGGGAGGCTGAGGCAGAAGAATCACTTGAAGCCAGGAGGTGGGAGGTTGCAGTGAGCTGAGATTATGCCACTGCACTCCAGCCCGGGTGACAGAATGAGACTCCATCTCAAAACAAACAAACAAACAAACAAACCACTAACTACCTCAGAGGACAATGCTAACATGTCAAAGTGTTCTACAAGTTAATCTCCCAGAAAAGAAGTCAGGCTCTTGTGGAGCTCCATGGAAACTGGCAATGACCTAAGACTTAGGGCAGTGAAGTCTCATCAAATGCAAGGCTTAGACCCCATTCTGCTGCTGCTGTCAGGGGAGGGAAGGGCCCCTTGTTCCCCAACCATGGATGCTAATGAAGCAAATCCTGCTGCTAGTTTGCAATGTTGCTTAGCTGCAAACACAACCTCTGATGATGCCAGGAGAGAGCCTGGTGCCTCCTTCATCATAGAGCTTACAGTCCCCACAAGGTTTAGGGAACCTTTTTTGGATTTCAAGAGTGGGCTTCTTTAGCCATCTATTTAGTGCCCCAGATGAAATTGACAGCAGGGGACCTGCACTCCTACTACTGCTTTTTCTCAAGGCATCCCCAGCAGAGGGTCTCTAGGGGGCCTGTTATGTGTGCTGTTTGGCCATCTGCCTTTGTAGAACACAACTCAATGTCTGTTGACAAAAAAGGTTTACATTGTGGTATATTCTTACCATGGAATATTCTGCAGCAAGTAAAAATGAATAAATTACAGCTATTCATATCAAAGAGATGAGTTTTATTAATACAGTGCTGAGTGGGAAAAAGCATCAGAAGACAACATACAATGTTACACTCTTTTTTTTTTTTTTTTTTTTGAGATGGAGTGTTGCTCTGTTGCCCAGGCTGGAGTGCATGCAGTGCAGTGGCATGATCTCGGCTCATTGCAACCTCCGCTTCCCAGTTCAAGCAATTCTCCTGCCTCAGCTTACCAAGTAGCTGGGACTACAGGTGCGCACCGCCACACCAAGCTAATTTTTTTATTTTTAGTAGAGACAGAGTTTCACCATGTTGGCCAACATGGTCTCCATCTCTTGACCTCGTGATCCACCTGCCTCAGCCTCCCAAAGTGCTGGGATTATAGGTGTGAGCCACCACGCCCGGCTACATTCTTTTTAAACATTCAGAAACAGGTAAAACTGAAAAATATATAATTTAGACACAACACTTATGTGAAAAGACCAAGTTTAGGATGTTGGTTACCCATGGCGAGGCAGCAAGATTGTGGGAAAGGAAGAAAGCCACAGGTATGTGACAGACAGTTGCATTAGCCCAAATCTCTGCAAACAGAGCCAGTGTCAAGGGTGAAACTTTTGGTGCTTTATTTGGAAGATACAAGCCCAAGGCAAGGTGAGAAAAAAAGAGAAGGGAAGCAAAAGAAGACACGAAGTGGCACAAAATGGCATGAGCTGATTTACATTCTGTCCAAATTCACATATTGAAGTCTTAACCCCAGTACCTCAGAATGCAACTGTATTTGGAGATTCAGTCTTTAAAGAAGTGATTCAGTTAAAATGCAGTCATTATGGTGAGCTCAGTCAAGGACATGTGGACACAGATATGTATGCACATGGAGGAAAGATCATGTGAAGTCAGGGAGAAGAAGTCCCCTACACACTAAAGAAAGAGGCCTCAGGTCGGGTGTAGTGGCTCAAGCCTGTAATCCCAGCATTTTGGGAGGCCAAGGTGGGCAAATCACTTGAGGTCAGGAGTTCGAGACCAGCCTGGCCAGCATGGTGAAACCCTGTCTCTACTAAAAATATAAAAATTAGCCAGGTGTGGTGGCATGTGCCTGTAATCCCAGCTACTTGGGAGGCTGAGGCAGGAGAATTGCTTGAACCCAGGAGGCGGAGGTTGCAGTGAGCCAAGATCACGCCATTGCACTCCAGCCTGGGCAACAGGAGCAAAACTCCATCTCAACAACAACAATAACAACAACAACAGCAACAACAGCCTCGGAAGAAACCAATGCTGCTGACACCTTGATCAGACTTCCACCTCCAGAGCTGTGAGAAGACACATTTCTGTTGTTTAAGCTACCCAGTCTGTGGTACTTTGTTATGGCAGGCCCAACAAACGAATACACAAAATGATGTACAACCTTACTGACCATCACTTCAAAATGAGCCAAACAGAGACACAATGGGCACTAGGCAATTGTGTCCCACTCAGTGAAACTTCTCTGGAAAGCTGTAAGGTATAGTCTATAGAAGAGAGGAAGGGAAGAAGAAAATTATCCTCTGGGAGCGTCCCATTTCCTGTCTCCCATTGGTGAGAATTTTTCCATGAGCAGTTAATGTCCCTATACTTTCACAATGTGTCACCTTCTTTTGTTGCTGTTCAGGGTGCCAAGCCTATGCCCTGCAGTGTGGTCTTTTGTCAGAGTCCATAAAGGGCAGGAGGAACTAGGAACTCTGGGTGTGTATGGTTGACCCAGCTGCAGAGTTGACAGTCAAGGGGACAGCCGACCCTCAACAGTCTAGGAGGGAACTGGGTAGCCTAGGTGAGTTGGTCAGGCACAGGCTGGGGCTAAGGCAAGGCAAATGGCTGAGGTCTAAGACATAGGTGGTACTGAGAAAATGTGGGGAAGCATATGAGATTTGTGACTGATGGGTAATATTCTAGTTCTTGGTTAGGATAACGGGTATGTGGGGTGTACCTTTTATTATTTTCAAAATGAAATAAAATAAAAGAGGGATATGCGTGGACTGATGATGATGATGTATAATGAATCAAAGATTAAATATGACTAACTTAACTCTGCATACTTGAGTTTGCTTATTTTTCTAAAAAAGGAGAATAGCAATATTAAGTCTTGCAGCCCAGGAATGAAATGTCTTTCCATTTGTTTGTGTCTTCTTTAATTTATTTCATCAGTATACAAGTTTTCAGTATACAAGTTTGTAGTTTTCAGTATACAAGTCTTTTGCCTCCTTAGTTAAGTTTATTCTTATTTATACAAGTCTTTTGCCTCCTTAGTTAAGTTTATTCCCAAGTATTTTATTTTTTGGGGTGCTATTGTATATGGTATTATTTCCCTAATTTCCTTTTTAGATAGTTCTTTGTTAATGTATAGAAATGCAACTGATTTTTGTATGTTGATTTTGTATTATGCAACTTTGTTGAATTCCTTTATTAGTTCTAATATGTTTAAAAAATGGAGTCTTAGGGTGTTCTATAGAGGAGACGATGTCATCTGAAGATAGGGACAAAACAATTCTACAGTTCAAATGAAACCACAAAAGACCAAGAATGGCCATATCAATCTTGAGAAAGACGAACAAGGATAGAGGCATCACATTTCTTGATTTCAGAATGTATAACAAAACTACAGTAATCAAAACAGTATGTTACTGGCCAACAGATAGATGTATACATGAATGGAACAGAATAGAGAGTCCAGAAATAGATTCACATGTATGTAGTCAACTGATCTTCAACAATGGTGCCAAGAATACATAATGGGATATCATAGTCTCTTCAACACATGGTATTGGGAAAATCAGATATCTATGTGCAAAGGGGTAAAATTGGACTTTTATCTTATATCACATACGAAATCCAATGCAAAATGGATTAAAGACTCAAACATAAAATCTGAAACTGTAAAACTTCTAGAAGAAAACACAGGGGAAAAGCTCTTTGACGTTGGTCTTGTCAATGATTTCGTGGCCATGACCCCCAAAACACAGGCAACAAAAACAAAAATAAGTAAAGTTACATCAAATCACAAAGCTTCTGCACAGCAAAGGCAGCAATCAACTGAGTGGAAAGAAAACCTATGAAATTGGAGCAAATATTTGCAAGTTATGTATCTGATAAGGCGTTGATATCTAAAATATGTAAGGAACTCATAACTCAATAGCAAAAAAAAAAAAAAAAATTAAAAATTGGGCCAAGAATCTGAATAGCATGGGCTCTGGCATCTTGAACAGCAATGAAAGAAGCCAGTTGACACATTAGGAGAGTATAGGGACATTAACTCCTCATGGACAAATTCTCATCAATGAGAGACAGGAAATGGGAGGCTCCCAGAGGATAAAAGGTGGTCATCATCACTAATCATCAGAGCAATGCAAATCAAAACCACGGTGAGGATGGCTATTATTGAAAAACCAAAACACAACAAATATTGGTGAGGATGTGGACAAATTGGAATCCTTGCATACTATTGAAAATGCAAAATGGTGCAGCCACTAAGGAAAACAGTATGGATGTTCCTAAAAAATGTAAAAATAGGACTGCCATGTGACCTAGCAACATTATTTCTGGATATTTATCCAAAAGAATTGAAATCAGGATCCCAAAAAGGTGTTAGCATTCGCAGGTTCATTGCCACATTATTCACAATATTCAAGACATATAAACAATCTAAAAGTCCATCAGCAGAGGAATGAATAAAGAAAATGTATACATACATACGATGGAATACTATTTAACTTTTAAAAAGAAGGAAATTCTGCAATTATTCAACAACATGGATAAATCTTAAGGACATTACGCTAAGTGAAATAAACTATTAACAGAAAGACAAATACTGCAGGATTCAATTTATATGAGATATTTAAAATAGTCAAGTTCATAGAACCAAAGAGTGAAATGATGGTGGCCAGGGGCTGAGGTGAGTGGGCAGTTACTAATCAATAGGCATAAAGTTTCAGTAAAGTCAGGTGAATAAGCTCTCGAGATTTGTGGTACAACATTGCACCTATAGTCAACAATACTGCAGTGTACACTGAACAATTTGTTAAGATAGTAGATCTCACCTTGTGTTCTTACTGAAAAAAAATAAATAAATAAATAAATAAATAAAATAGAAGAGAAAAGCAATTGGAAACTCCTTTAATTCTGGAAACTCCTTTCTCTTCCTTACATCCAGGAAATTTGCTGTTTATTTTGAAAAGTAAATTTAAACCTTTTTGAGGGAGAAAAAGATCTCTTGTAAAAATTCATTTAGTAGTTCTGGACCTATGTTATTTATAAGCTATTATTTCAAATGATAAAAAAGAAATGCATAATACATTTGATGATAGAACATTTTTCTTTTCAAATAAGGTCTGATTTTTCAAAAAGCATTGAATATGTTTGTTTCTATTTTCCAAAGCTTGACAGTTTCTTATGTTTCATTAAAAGCGGAAGAATTGTTATGTGTGCATGTTCATATCACTTTTGAATGACTCATGTGGCTACAAATGCAGCCATCTGTGGTTATCATGGACCATGAACTAGACAAACATTCCTGCTTTTCTTAACATTCCTTTCTTGTGCCTCATTAACTAATGTACATAATAAAACATCTTTATTTCATTTTCTTTGCAGCAAAATGCCTAATACATTTTATTAGTTATGTAAAATTGTGCACTCTGCGGTTAGCTTATTTGTAGTTTCCTTTTCATTTGGGAAAGAGTGAAATGCTAGATGCATTGATATGCAGGCTAAAAATTTCAGTCATGCAAAGTAGTGGTCATGGTCCCTGCAGGAAACAGATGATACTCTCAAACAGGGTCATCATTAAGTGTTATGAAGGCGTTATTACAAAAGTGTAGGTAGATTCGGAGATTCCACAAAGGACTGGTGAAGCATCCCAGAACCAGCAAGGAGGAGTGAAGGGGTTAGGGGAGGAAGAGGTCCCTGGAACCCAGTATGAATGCAGCAATAGGAGAAGGGAGGGGATCCCCATTAGGAGTCATGATCTTTGGGTTTGTTTGTTTTTTAGAGACAGAGTCTTGCTCTGTTGCCCAGGCTGGAGTGCAGTGGTGCAATCACGGCTCACTGCAGCCTCAAACTCCTGGGCTCAAGCAATCCTCCTGCCTCAGCCTCCTGAGTAGCTAGGAATGCAGGCATGCACCACCATACCCAGCTAATTTTTAAATTTTTAGTAGAGACAGGGTCTTGCTAAGAGGCCCAGGATGGTCTCAAACTCCTGGGCTCAAATGATCCTCCCAAGGTACTGGGATTACTGGTGTGAGCTGCAATGACCAGGCTGGTCTTGAACTCCTGGGCTCAAGGGATCCTCCTGCCTCAGCCTCCTAAAGTGCTAGGATTACAGGTGTGAGCCACCATGCCCAGCCAATAACTCTTTTTCAACTAGAATGAAGTAATTTACCCTCCATATTTTGATAATTGCCCTATTTATTTGGAGGCTTTTATTTTTTTTCCTTTAGAATGTTGTTTTGACAACTTAATTCCATTTTATTTTATTTTATTTTATTTTTGAGATGGAGTCTTGCTCTGTCACCCAGGCTGGAGTTCAGTGGCATGATCTCGGCTCACTGCAACCTCCACCTCCTGGGTTCAAGCCATTCTCCTGCCTCAGCCTCCCCAGTAGCTGGGATTACAGGAATGCATCACCACACCCAGCTAATTTTTGTATTTTTAGTAGAGACAGGGTTTCACCATGTTGGCCAGGCTGCTCTTGAACCCCTGACCTCGTGATTCGCCCACCTCGGCCTCCCAAAGTGCTGGGATTACAGGCATGAGCCACCATGCCCAGCTGCACTTAATTCCATTTTATAAGAGAAGAGCTCTAAAGGGGAAGCTTGCCTTTGGACTTGTGGGCTGTCCACTGTCATTTTGATCCGGGATGGACAGATGAAGGGTGGTGGAGAAAATGTGTGCTCTGTGCTAGGGAAGAGGAACAAAGGGGGAGAAATAGAAATACAGAGACCCAGGAAATTGTGGATCTTTGTATTTATGTAATCCACAATGCTGTTTTTTTTTTTTTTTTAATTTTTTGAGACAGTGTCCTCCTCCGTTGCCCAGGCTAAAATGCAGTGATACAATCATAACTCACTGTAACCACAAACTCCTAGGCTCAAGCAATCCTCCCACCTCAGTTTTCAGAGCAGCTGGAACTACAGGCATGGACAACCACACCTGGTTGTTTTATTTTATTTTATAATTTTTGTAGAGATGTTCTCATTATGTTGCCCAGGCTGGTCTTGAACTAGTGCTGGGAATACAGGAGTGAGCCACCACACCTGGATTCATAGTGCTTTTAAATTGCTTTTACATGGAAGGTTTTAGGACTGTCAGTCCATAGTGTAGAAAGATGCCTTCAGGAGACTTGGACATTTCATTCAAGAAGGAATAGACTAAGTGATCTGCTTCAGAAATCTAGCTGCTTATGTATTGTGTCTTGTTCTTTCCAAAGAATTATGAGTGAGTTGAGGGACAGGGAGGCGGCACTGGGGAGTTCTAAATAGGATAAAAATGATCAAGTGAGTTCTTAGTTTGGATGGGGTAGGATCATGTTCTTTTCTTCCTCAGCAAAAGAAGAAAGGCCTAGGGTGTAGGAAGCAGAGCCCATTTGGAACAAACTGTTGCTTCTGCTGCCCTTCTTTCCCAGAAAGGTGGTAGCTCTCTTGACACCAGGACAGTGGTTCCTGGCTCTCCAGGCTGTACTGCAAGGTAGGACCCTGTTGTGCGAATCACCAGGGGCTGAGATTTGCTCCACGTTGCTGTTACACTGCAAAACTGGAACACTGGCAGAACGAAGGGTCTAAGACCCGAGAGTGAAGTCTCAGCAGTCTCACAGTACATGCTGATTGGATTCGGAGAAAACTCAAGAACTACTCTCTGAACTGACAAGATTGGGAAGGAGAAACATTCCTGCTCCCAGGAAGGTAACACCAGGTTGGGGAGAGGGGAGGAAGAAGAGGAAGAGTGAGGAAGAGATCTTCTGATTGAGTCCCTGTTCCACAGGATTTTATGTCTATTTTTTTTTTTTTTTTTTTGAGACAGAGTGTCTCTCTGTCATCCAGTCTGGAGCGTAGTGGCGTGATCTCAGCTCACTGCAACCTCTGCTTCCCGGGTTCAAGCAGTTCTTCTGCCTCAGCCTCCCGAATAGCTGGGATTACAGGCACATGCTACCATGCCCAGCTAATTTTCATATTTTTAGTAGAGACAGGTTTCACCATGCTGTGCAGGCTGGTCTCGAACTCCTGACTTCAAGTGATCCGCCCTCCTTGGCCTCCCAAAGTGCTGAGATTACAAGGCATCATCCACTGCACCTGGCCAATTTTATATCTTATTGCAAGTTCATAAGGGACAGGCATATACCAACTCACTGCTCAGCATAAAAGGTTTTCCATGCTGCTGAGCAGAGACCTGCTGACTCCTTGAGGGCAAGATCTTTGCTTTCTTGATACCTCCCAGAAGCCTGGGAAAATGTCTGGCACATGCTGCTGGTAGATTCTCTCATACATTCATGTTGAATTTGATTATTCATGAGGAAGAGAGGGCTTAGAAAATATTACTGGATGGTGTCGATGCACCTTGTGGAAAAATCCACTCGTTCTTCAGGGGTTTGGCACTAAACAAAGGTTTATATAAATATTTTTAAACTACTGCTCTGTTGAACTTTGCCAGGTTTCTGGCTTGCTAACCTAGCAGTAACAAGGCTAACATTGTTTTATAATTAGACTTATGGCTCTCTACCTCGTTAGAAGATCATAAAGAAATTCCAGAAATTCTGTGGGTGCTGTCATTTCGCGCATTCCAGAATGCAAAGTGAAACAAAACAAAATAAAATGTAGTTTAGCATTATTCTATGATGACAGTTACTGTCAGAAGTAGAAGGGCAAGAAAACTCTTCATTGAATGGAGCTTATTATTCTGTGAAAATTAACAAAACCCAAGGACTTTCAAGAGCAAAACTTCAGAACCTTTGAATAACAACTTTCTGCCACAGCCCCCCATTGTTTCTATCCACACTGTTGTTCTTCACTCTTTAGTCATGAAATGTAATTTCATTTTTGTAACCTCAAAAAAGATGCTACAGAGTCTCTCAGATCCTACTCTGAGCTCAGGAGGCTGCCAGATTAAAAAACAAAAACAACAAAAACAAAAAGTGCCATCAGCCCCCAAACTGTCAGATTTCTTGCCAAAACAAACAAACAAACAAACAAACAAACAAACAAACAAACAAACTGAAATCCATCTTCTTCTGCATAGGAAATGCAAAAGTTTAAAAGTTTAATTTCTGTTCTTTATTCAGTGCATTGGAGTAGTTTACAAATTATCAAGCTTCAGATTTGGAGATATTTGGCTTTGCACTCTTTCAAATGAAAAATATTTGCTGAGAGTGGTGGTCAGCCTTCAGGGGAACCCCAGTGATCCCCACCAATTCGTGTTCATTTTCCTCTGTAGATTCTCCCACATTGAATAGAGATGACCTGTGACACCAACAGGGATATTGTGTGACTTTCAAGGAAGGTGTCCGCCTTGATCTCACAGACGCCATGTTGTAAGGTTACTCAAGCTGTCCTATAGGGAGGGCCACATGCTGGGGAACTGAAGTTTCTCGCTACACCCAGCACTGACTTGCCAGCCATTGGAGTGAGCCGGCGTGGCAAGGGATCCTCTACCCAGTCAGGTCTTTGGCTGACTGCAGCCCCATTTGACATCCGAACCTTATATGAGGTCCCCAGTTACTCAACTAAGCCATTCCCCAGTTTCTCACTAACAGAAACTGGGTGAGAAAATAAATGTTTGTTGCTTTTTCAATGAAAATAAATGTTTGTCGCTTTTTCACTCTGTTAAATTTCAGAGGATTTGTTACACAATAGATAACTGATATGCCAGGTGGTGGTTATTAACTAGAAATCAGAATTAATCATTAAAAATTGTCAGAATAGGAGCTGATACGATGCACAAATTCAGACAATAAAGTTCTTTATTGCGCAATTTTTGCCAGAGTTTAGAAAATCAAAGTTGATTCAAAGAGATTAAATTAAAGACTTATTGTCAGGCCTCTGAGCCCAAGCCAAGCCATCGCATACCCTGTGACTTGCACGTATATGCCCAGATGGCCTGAAGTAACTGAAGAATCACAAAAGAAGTGCAAATGCCCTGCCTCACCTTAACTGATGACATTCCACCACAAAAGAAGTGAAAATGGCCGGTCCTTGCCTTAAGCGATGATATTATCTTGTGAAATTCCTTTTCCTCATCCTGGCTCAAAAAGCTCCCCCACTGAGCACCTTGTGACCCCCACTCCTGCCCGCCAGAGAAAACCCCCCTTTGACTGGAATTTTCCTTTACCTACCCAAATCCTATAAAACGGCCCCACCCTTATCTGCCTTCGCTGACTCTCTTTTCGGACTCAGCCCGCCTGCACCCAGGTGATTAAAAAGCTTTGTTGCTCACTCAAAGCCTGTTTGGTGGTCTCTTCACATGGACGCGCGTGACACCCACTACCAATTATTTGAAACTGTCCAGCCGGGCGCGGTGGCTCAAGCCTGTAATTCCAGCACTTTGGGAGGCCGAGACGGGCGGATCACGAGGTCAGGAGATCCAGACCATCCTGGCTAACATGGTGAAACCCCGTCTCTACTAAAAAATACAAAAAACTAGCCGGGCGAGGTGGCGGGCGCCTGTAGTCCCAGCTACTCCGGAGGCTGAGGCAGGAGAATGGCGTAAACCTGGGAGGCGGAGCTTGCAGTGAGCTGAGATCCGGCCACTGCACTCCAGCCCGGGAGAAAGAGCAAGACTCCGTCTCAAAAAAAAAAAAAGAAACTGTCCCAGGTTTAATAAGCCTTTTCTTTTCTTTTCTTTTCTTTTTTCTCTTCTTTTCTCTCCTCTCCTCTCTCCTCTCTTCTCTTTTCTTTTTTTCTTTTCTTCTTTTCTTTTGAGACTGAGTCTCTGTTGCCCAGGCTGGAGTGCAGTGGCATGATCTTGGCTCACTGCAAGCTCCGCCTCCCAGGTTCAAGTGATTCTCCTGCCTCAGCTTCCCAAGTAGCTGGGATTACAGGTGCATGCCACCAGGCCAGCTAATTTTTTTTTGTATTTTTAGTAGAGATGGGTTTTCACCGTGTTGGCCAAGGTGGTCTTGATATTCTGACCTCATGATCTACCTAGCTCGGCCTCCCAAAGTGCTGGGATTACAGGCGTGAGCCACGGTGCCCAGCTACCATTGTCAAGGGTAGCAGCAGTGAAACAGGATTTGTTGTAATCCTTCCTTAGAATATAGTAAGAAGGAAAGATACTCTCCCAAGGCCAGAGGCAAGAATTGGGAAACCGCAGACTTCCACTCAGAGCAGTATGGGCTCCTAGATACCATGAGGAACCCTCTCCTGCTACGCTACCACTTAATTTTGGACAAATCATTGTGAAGATATTTTATCAGGCGTTGCTGGGTTTGTTGGAAATATACGGGACTAACAACCATGAGCTGAGAGAGATGCATCCTAAATGAACAGGAAAGCCAGTGCTCCTGAGGACAAATTCTTACAGCAACTCTCGGACCATGCGCCTTGCTCAGACAACACAAAGACTCACACATAAGACTCAATGGGGCAAAAGTGGCCCCATTTGCAGAGTAGTCATCCAACTCTGTAAATGCAAATACATCTGTTGGATGCAAATCCAGCTAACTCTTTAAGTGCAAATACATCTGCGGGAAGGGGTTTAGGGGGAAGAAAGGGGATGGGATCAAGCAGCAACACATACATAACTTCAATGACAGCGTAATATTCTACTTTTTTGTTTTTGGGATAGCATCTTGCTGTGTCACCCAGGCTACAGTGCAGTGACACAATCTTGGCTCACCCCAACCTCTGCCTCCCGAGTTCAAGTGATTCTCCTGCTTTAGCCTCCCAAAATACAGCCACCAGGGACTGGCGGGAGACGTCCCCCGGTGCCCATCTGGGGGCCTCCACATGTGGTTGTCCCGTCTGACTCTGGTCAGAAATTAAGTCTGACATGCGCTTGCGAATGTTTGCTGTTCATCATTGTTTGTCTGTCATTGTTAAGTGTTAAGTGTAAACCTCTTCTTCCTTCCCAGGACTTGCCTGATATTTACCTCCACTGAACACTTATTTTTGTTCCCCTCTTCTCCCTGTAAGAACAGCCTGAGAATGGGCGGCGCCCAGAGCACGCCGCTCTCCCTCTTTGTTAATAACTTCAAAGATGTTAAGGCTGGGGGACATGACCTAAGTGTAGAACTCAAAAAAGGAAAGCTAGTTTCCTTCTGCCGCTCGGAGTGGCCCACCTTTGGCATAGGACGGCCCTCCGAAGGAACTTTCTGTCTCTCTATAATTACTAAGGTAAAAACTAAGATTTTCCTGCCAGGGCGGTCAGGACGTCCTGATCAGATTCCTTTCATTCTAGTGTGGCAGGATCTTGTAGAAAACTCGCCGCCCTGATTAGCCCCGTTTATCCCTGAGCCCTGCAAGGTCCTAGTAACGCGACCTACAAAACAAAAGACCCCCTCTGCTCCTCCGACCCCTGTGTTGCCTGATAGCCAGGACCCCCTGCCGTTGGAACCCACACTTCCCCCACCATACCCACATCCCATTCCACAGGCTCCGGTTCCTCCGG
>NW_012115389.1:230034-231098 GCF_000951035.1 Colobus angolensis palliatus
GGTCGGCGGGGTTCTGTAGGTTATGGATACCCGGGTTTGCAGAGTTAGCCAAACCCCTATACCAGGCAACAAAAGAACAGCAGCCCTTCAATTGGACGGAAGAGGCTGAGCTGGCCTTCCAGCAGATAAAAACTGCTCTGTTATCAGCCCCCGCGCTAGGACTCCCTGATGTTTCCAAGCCCTTCCACCTATACGTAGATGAAAGTAAGGGCGTTGCAAAAGCTGTGTTAACTCAGTATCTAGGCCCCTGGCAGAGACCAGTCGCCTACCTGTCAAAGAAGTTAGATCCGGTGGTCGCTGGCTGGCCACCCTGTCTCCGGATAATCGCGGCAACCACCCTAATGGTTCAAGACGCTGACAAACTTATCATGGGGCAAGAGTTGTGCGTTACAACCCCGCATGCCATTGAAGGCATCCTCTGGCAGCCGCCGGACCGATGGATAAGTAACGCCTGGCTCACCTACTATCAAGAACTGCTGTTAAACCCCCTCAGAATAACTTTTCTGCCCCCAACATCTTTAAACCCTGCTTCACTGCTGCCAAATCCAGACTTGGACGCCCCGTTCCATGAGTGCACTAAGATACTGGCTCAGGTGCATGGGGTGCGGGAGGACCTGCAAGATCGTCCGCTCCCCAATGCAGAACTCATCTGGTTCACTGATGGCAGCAGCTTCGTCCACCAAGGCCAGCGGTATTCAGGAGCAGCTGTAACGTCAGAGACTGAGGTAATCTGGGCAGAACCCTTGCCTCCAAGGACATCGGCCCAAAGAGCCGAACTGATAGCACTTACCCAGGCCCTCACCCTAGGGGCAGAGAAAAAACTAACAGTATACACGGATAGCCGCTATGCTTTCGCCACCGCGCACATGCATGGGGCCATCTACAGAGAGATGGGACTATTAACAGCTGAAGGAAAAGAAATAAAAAACAAACAAGAGATCCTAGCTCTATTAACTGCTTTGTGGAAACCAAAGAAATTGGCTATCGTACATTGCCCAGGGCATCAGAAACCGACCACTCCGATTGCTCAAGGCAACTTTCTAGCAGACCAAACTGCAAAGAGT
>NW_012115389.1:238063-241758 GCF_000951035.1 Colobus angolensis palliatus
ATGTATGGCAGACCTCCACCCCTGGTTCCCAGCCTGAAAGGTGATCTGCTCAAATCTGAAACAGAAAATGTCTCTGAACTCTTATTCTCCCTACAAGCTTTACAGAAAATTCATCAGGAAATCTGGCCCAAGCTGAAGGAACTATGTGAGACCGGCCCCGCTCCGACACCCCATCCATACCAGCCAGGAGACTGGGTCCTGGTTAAGTGACACAGACAAGAGACCTTAGAACCCAGGTGGAAAGGACCACTCCAGGTACTCCTAACTACACCCACTGCCCTAAAAGTGGAAGGCATCGCGTCGTGGATCCACCACAGCCACGTCAAACCAGTGGACCTGACCTCCGATCTTCTCGGACTGATCACGGCAGCGACGGAGGCACCGACCACGTGGACTGTGGACAAAGCTAAGAATAATCCCCTAAAACTAACCCTGTGCCGCAACCCCTGTAACCATGTTTAGTTTACTTGCATTTTTATGCTTTGTACATCTAACCTTACTCTGGGAGACTCCATCAGGAAGAGTCTCCTCCCCGTTCGCTTGGCGTTTCTATCTAACAGAAAATTGGACCAACTATGCTCAGACACAGGGACAAGGTCATCTTCTGGCCACAGCTGATTGCCCCCCACAAGGTTGTAGCTCTCCTATGTTAATTTTACTGATTTTCAGGCAGAACCAGGGAAGGTCACCCCAGCTATTTGCTTTCTCTTTGACCAACAAGTCCCCTATTGTAAAAACACATAGGTTGAACAAAACGTCGGTTGCCCCTATAGCTCATGCAAAATCCACACTGTCAAGACTCTCACGGCCTCAGAGACCCTCTCAAGCCCTATCAGAATCAAGATGAGATCATTAAATTTGGCGATGAGTGGGGGTCACCTGTGGCTTTCCATGGAGTCTATAACTAAAGGAAAGTGGACGAGCTTCCCCACAGGCTGTACAACACTGGTTCCTTCAAGTGCTCCTCACATGAATGTTTTAAAGAGCTCAAGCCCTATACAACTCCATCGCAGAAAATAACAAGTTATTCCAACAATTTTCTGTTGCAATGGAAAATTCCGCTGAGTCCCTAGCCTCCCTCCAGCGGCAACGTAACTCACTAGCACAGGTCTCCCTCCAAAACCTCAGGGCCATAGACTTACTCACAGCTGAAAAAGGAGGTACATGTATGTTCCTCAAAGAAGAATGTTGTTTCTATGTAAATGAGTCAGGGTTAGTTGAAGAAAGAGTCCAACGTCTGCACAAGTTAAGCTTAGATATAAAAAAACAACAGTTTACTTCCGCAGATAATAACTGGTGGAATTCTTCCATGTTTTCTCTTTTAGCTCCCTCTCTAGGCCCCCTGATGTCTATATTACTCCTATTCACTATAGGCCCCTATATAGTAAATAGAATACTGCAATTTGTTAGAGAAAGATTTGATACCATCCAATTAATGGTCCTCCGTAACCATTACCAACCTCTTCCTCACCCTGAAGAAGAGGCTACACTGTAATAACTCAGGGTCCAGGATTGGACTCCCAGTTACCTGTGAGAGGGGGAAATGAAAAGGACCAGGACAGCAGGGACCAGGGCTGCAAAACAACTCCCAAACTAACTTAGGCAAACAATTCCAGGAATCTAGAAAGCAGAACAGACCGGGTGAGCAGACCGGGAAAACAAGCCCTACCCCTACCCTACCCCTACCCTGCAAGCCCCTGATAAATGTCATCAGTGTTTCAAAATGTAACCGAAATACCAGAAATGGCGGGAACCGATCATAATCAGCCAAATCACCTTGTTCAAATGTCAGCCAATCCTAAGTCTGATGTGTACAAAATCCCCTATGACTCTGTACCTGTTTACCCCTGACTATAAAAATGCTGTCTGGAGCCCAGTTAAGGAACTCTCCAGCTCGTCTCATGACTAGTGAGGAAGTTCCAGGTTCGAACCTGTAATAAAGATCCTTGCCGCTTGGCTTTGACTCCGGACTCTAGTGGTCTTCTCTGGGGAATAAGCGGTCTGGGCATAACAGGATTACAGGTGGATGCCACCACACCCAGCTAATTTTTTTGTATTTTTAGTAGAGACAGGGTTTCCCCATGTTGGCCAGGCTGGTCTTGAACTCCTGACCTCAAGTGATCCGCCCGCCTTGGCCTTCCAAAGTGCTGGGATTACAGGTGTGAGCCACCATGCCCAGCCCAATATTCTACTTCTTAAGTTGTGGGGGTATTGTGTGTGTGCCTGCATCATTGCTTACATACATTTTGCATCCACGTGTAACTTTTTTGGTTTAAATCAACTACAGAGGAATACATAAATATAGCAACACAGTCTGCCTCCCTTACCAGCTTCTCTGAAGAATCCAGAAGACAGATTTAAAAGTTTGGGCGGGGGAATCAGATGTAGGAGTTGAATTGCCTGGTTCATATTGCTCAACGTTTAGTGATTTTCTTTGCTTGCTACCCTGACTAATACCCTTTTGGGGAAAAATAAGACTCCAGGGTCAGGAGAGGAACCTGAACAGGACAGGGCCAGTGTGATAGGGCTTCCTAATTGAGGGTAATTAAAGGTCTTGAAAACTTTTGAAACAGGCAAAGTTTATAGTTGGGAGATTTACTTAAAAGAACAAATAGAGTTGGGGAACAAAGAAGCCTTGCATTAGTAATAATGGGACATGCACTATTTCTTTCCTTCCACTCCCCACTGCTTGAGAGTCAGGCTCTCACTTCCTTACAGTTGTCAGGAGTTGTGTATTTGCTTCGTTCTGTTGTATGACAAAGGTTAGTGAGAAACCTTGTTTTTTTTTTTTTGCACTTAGTTCCATTCCAATAAATACTCGAATTTTGTGATTCCACCTCAACAACCCTGAACTCCTCAATGCCTTATACCTTTTAAAATTTGATTAAAAAATTTTTTTTTCGAGACAGAGTTTTGCTCTGTCACCCAGGCTGGCATGCAGTTACAGGATCTTGATTGACTGCAACCTCTGCCTCCCGGATTCAAGCGATTCTCCTGCCTCAGCCTCATGAGTAACTGGGATTACAGGTGCCTGCCACCGCGCCCAGCTAATTTTTGTATTTTTAGTAGAGACGGGGTTTCACCATGTTGGCCAGGCTGGTCTCGAAATCCTGATCTGAAGTGATTTGCCCTCCTCGGCCTCCCAAAGTGCTGGGATTACAAGCGTGAGCCACTGCACCTGGATACCTTTTAACTCTCTTCTTTCTCATGAACACTGCTAGAGTATAGTTCTGAAACCATAATTTTTGCATCACCTTTTCTTTTTTAAAAAATCTTCCTATAAATTGTCTTGCAGTCTCAGATATTAATAATGATAATGCAAAATGATGCAGCTCCTATGGAGAATAATTCATCAATATTTAGCATAATTATCCTTGCATTTACCTTTTGACCTGGCAATTGCACTTCTAAGAATTTATCCCAAAGCTGCAGCGAACAAAAGCATAAAATGCAACAAATATGCTCAATGTCATCGATTGGAAGTGTTATTTATGATAGCATATAATAGAACAAGAAATATCATTAATGTCCACCAATAGGGGACAGTTTGAAGAAACTACAGTGTATCCACATGATGAAGTTTTAAGAAGTTTAAGGAGGAATGAAGATCCCGCTATACTGCTGTGGTATCATTTCCTGATATATTTAATATCCCAATTTATTAAGTGTATTTATATACTTACTATATAAAAAAT
>NW_012115389.1:242603-245344 GCF_000951035.1 Colobus angolensis palliatus
AATTTTCATTCATCTGTAAGACTAGGATGAGTGGTGGTCTTCTCAGGGAAAACTTTTCCTTTCCACTTGCTCTGTGGGTAATGATGAGACCCCTCCCCTTTGCTATCGAAATACACTGTCTCTATCCCTTTCACTGCATTCTCTGCATTGTACCACAGTTATCTGTTTGTGTGTCTCTCAGGCTAGTGCGTGTGGCTAACCTTTGAGAATAGGGCCCTCAACTTGTTCATAACATGTACAATTGATAAATTCTCACTGAATGAAGGAAAGAATAAACAAAGAATGTCAACTAAGGAGTTTGAACTGTATCTGAGGGACTGGGGACCAGGGAGAGGATGTTTTTTTAAAGGAGGGCAATCAATGATAGTATCTGTTTTTTTTTTTGTTTTTGTTTTCTTTTTTTTTTTTTTTTGAGACGGAGTCTCGCTCTGTCACCCAGGCTGGAGTGCAGTGGCGAGATCTCGGCTCACTGCAAGCTCCGCCTCCCGGGTTCACGCCATTCTCCTTCCTCAGCCTCCCGAGTAGCTGGGACTACAGGCATCCGCTACCATTAGCTGAGCGTGGTGACAGGCACCTGTAATCCTAGTTACTCAGGAGGCTGAGGCGGGAGAATCACTTGAACCCCGGGGTCAGAGCTTGCGGTGAGCTGAGATCACGCTACTGCACTTCAGTCTGGGTGACAGAGTGAGACTCTGTCTCAAAAATAAATAAATAAATAAATAAAATAATAAAATAGAGTACAAACAATCGCCACTTTGCACAGTAGTGCAGGGCCACAAAAATGACCATGCAAGCTGAAACCGTGCAGGGCAATCTTAGTTGAGTAGAGACGGGGTTTCACCGTGTTAGCCAGGATGGTCTCGATCTCCTGACCTCGTGATCTGCCCGCTTCGGCCTCCCAAAGTCCTGGGATTACAGGCGTGAACCACCGCACCCAGTCAATAGTACCTGTTTTTGAAAGATCAAGTATTAATCAGAACAAAGATAGGGAGGTACAAGCTACAGAGGAGAAAATGCCCAGTCCATTTAGCGGAGGCAGGAAAGACTCAGAGCAGGTGTGGCTGGAGGTGAGACTTGAGGATTCATTCATTAATTTCTTCAAAACAATTTACTGGGCATATACTGTTTGCCAGTGCTGTGGCAGAACCTACAGTTATAAAGATAAGCATGAAAGGCCTCCGAGTTAGACAACTAGATAGTGGGGGTGGGGAAGGCATTCCAGGAAGGGGAAATGTGAAGGGGTGGCCTACCCCTCCACACCTGTGGGCGTTTCTCGTTAGGTGGAACGAGAGACTTGAGAAAAGAAACGAAACACAGAGACAAAGTATAGAGAAAGAAAAAGTGGGCCCAGGGGATCAGTGTTCAGCATACAGAGGACCCACTCCAGCACTGGTCTCCGAGTTCCCTTAGCATTTATTGATAATTATCTTTACCATCTTAAAGAAAAGGAAGTGGCAGGATAATAGGATCATTATAGGGAGAAAGTCAGCAGTAAGACATATGAATAAAGTTCTCTGTGACATGAATAAGTTTAAGGAAAAGTGCTGTGCCTTGATATGCATATGTAAACATCTCCATAAACCTTTTTAGTGCATAAAGAGCAGCATTGCGCTAGCAAGTCCCGCCTTTCACCCTAAGGCGGTTTTCTCCTTTCTCAGTAAACAGAACATACAATGGGGTTTTATACCAAGATGTTCCATTGCCCAGGGACGGGCAGGAGATAGATGCTTTTCTCTATCTCAACTGTCAACAACCGCCAAGAGGCCTTCTTTCCTCTTGTACTAGTCCTCCTCAGCACAGACCCTTCACGGGTGTCAGGCTGGGGAACGATCAGGTCTTTCCCTTCCCACGAGGCCATATTTCAGACTATCACATGGGGAGAAACCTTGGACAATAGCTAGCTTTCCTAGGCAGAGGTCCCTGCGACCTTTGGCAGTGTATGTGTCCCTGGGTACTTGAGATTAAGAGAATGGTGATGACTTTTAACCAGCAAGCTGCCTTCAGGCACTTGTTTAACAAAGCACACCCTGCACAGCCCAAAATCCTTTAAACCTTGAGTCACCACAGCACATGTCTCTTGCAAGGACAAGGTTGGGGGTAGGGTCACAGATTAACAGCATCTCAAATACAGAACAAAATGGAGTCTCTTATGTCTACTTCTTTCTATATAGACACAGTAACAGTCTAATCTTTCTTTCTTTTCTCCACAGATGACCAAGTGGATACACTAGGCTCTGAGAGCGAGGTATCGAGCTACTCACCACAAAAGTATGAAATAGTCAAGTGCAGTATGTGACACTAGACTAGGGGAAGGGGTGGAATCCCTAAAATCCCTCATTTTAAGACTGAAAACCTGCATGAAAATGGCAGCAACACTACAGCTGTATTCCGTTGCTATGAGAAAAGTTACTTACTTGGGCAGTGCTCACAGTTTTAGAAGTCAGTCTTCAAATTGCAGATAATCCTTGTGGGGTGTTACTGAAATAGTTGTTTTTACATGTAAAATAATGATGATGGTTGCTAAAAAGGAGGCATTCATTTTCAGCACGTGAAGGAGGTCAAGGCTCCAGTGAGCCGTGACTCTATCACGACACTCCAGCCTTGGCAGCAGAGACCCTGTCTCTAAATAAATAAATAATAAAATAGGACTGGGCACGGTGGCTCACGGTAATCCCAGCACTTTGGGAGGCTGAGGCGAATGGATCAAGAGGTCAGGAGTTCAAGACCAGCCTGGCCAAGAT
>NW_012115389.1:255003-258941 GCF_000951035.1 Colobus angolensis palliatus
GTCTCTTTGGATTGACGTCACCTGGTGCATGCCCAGTTGGTCTGCACCTTCCCGGGTCGCTGGCTGCATTTTCGCGTGCACAGGAAAAGTTGGGAGGGGGGGATGAAGAACCCGGAAGTGCACCATCTTGCCTCCGTTCGTCCAAACACTTATTATCTACAAATGTATCGGGAAATGAAAAATAGTAAAGCAAATGTTCATTGAGTATCAGGTAACTCAAAATGTTAGAAACGTCGAGTATTACAGTGTTTTATTTCTCTTTAAAAAAATAATCCAGATTAGTTTGTACAGTGATGTCTTCTTCTAATAATACGACTTACGATATGAAGCAGCATCTGTTTTGGCACCATCATGCCTCACTTTAGTCTCAACTTCCTCAACTTCCAGCGATCCTCCCACCTCAGCCTCCCAAGAAGATGGGACTATAGGCAAGGGCCACCACTCCTGGCTAATTTTTGTATTTTTTTTATAGAGATGGGATTTTGCTCCATGGCCAGGCTGTTCTCAAACCCCTAGGGCTCTAGTGATCCTCCTGCCTCAGCCTCCCAAAGTGCTGAGATTACAGGTGTGAGCCACTGTACTCAGCCGGCAGTATTTTTTCTATGTCTTGGAGAATTGTCATACTCCTAAGTTTGAATCAACTTCCAACATTTTATCTTTTGTGCTTGAATGAGAAATATTTCTGAGTTTCTTTAATGTGATTATTTTTATCTGCCCATGTCGCTCCCTCTGGAAAATCTTTACGCTTTGTGTCACAACCGCGTTCCTCACTTATGTGGCCAAGTTCATGTTCACCAAGTTCCTGGGCTGTACATCTAGTCTCTGGAGTAGCAGTGAGTGGTGCCCACATATCCATACTTGGCTACTTCTTCCGTAACTCCATTTACGTTTCACTGGAAATGCACTGCTAGCTTGATTACTTTTCATTTCTTTGCTGCACTTTCTTTTTTTAAATTTTACCAGATAATTACCTTTTTAAAATTTTTATTTTTATTTCCTCTTCTAATAACTCATTTTTGTATACACTTCACTGTCTGTGTGTGAACTGAAAAACAGATGTTCAGTGACCAACAGCAGACTATGGAAGAAGCGACATAATTGGTCACTGATTACTGTGTGCATGTTATTTGCATAGTGATTTAGGGACTGAAGAGCTAGCAGTCAAATTTATACTTTATGTAATTACTTACAGTTAATATATTTTAGTAAATGCAATTTGCACCATGTTGTGTTGGGGGACTGGTAACAGAAATTTGTGCATATCAGAACTATGCAGGCTGGGCGTGGTGGCTCACACCTGTAATCCCAGCACGTTGGGAAGCTGAGGTGGGTGGATCACCTAGGATCAGGAGTTTGAGACCAGCCTGACCAACGTGGTGAAATCTGTCTCTACTAAAAATACAAAAATTAGCCAGGTGTGGTGGTGCATGCCTATAATCCCAACTACTTGGGAGGCTGAGGCAGGAGAATTGCTTGAACCCAGGAGGTGGAGGTTGCAGTGAGCTGAAATTGCGCCACTGCACCCCAGTCTGGGCAACAAGATCGAAACTCCGTCTCAAAAAAAAAGAACTATGCAGAGTGTGAACTGCCAATAAATGACTATAAGATACACATGGATTCTATTTCTTAAATTTTGATAAAGACTAGTCATACAATAATGTCTTATTTTTTGATAATGACTTAATCATACAATAATGTCATCTATATATTATCTTAATATAAATTTTAAAATTTATTTGCAAAAAGCTATCGTTACTCATAATTTTTTTTTTTTTTTTTTTTGAGACAGAGTCTTACTCTGTCGCTTAGGCTAGAGCGCAGTGGCACCATCTCGGCTCACTGCAACCTCCGTCTCCTTGGTTCAAGTGATTCTCCTGCCTCAGCCTATCGAGTAGCTGGGACTACAGGTGTGCACCACGATGCACGGCTGTTTTTTGTATTTTTAGTAATGACAAGGTTTCGCCATGTTGGCCAGGCTGGTCTCAAATCCCTGACCTCAAGTGATCTGCTCACCTTGGCCATCCAAAGTGCTGGGATTACAGGCATGAGCCACGACGCCTGGCCTCATTACTGACAAACTTCTTATTAGGTTAATTAATCTGTGGCCGGGGGTGGTGGCTCATGCTTGTATTCTCAGCACTTTGTGAGGCTGAGGTGGGAGAGTCATTTGAGGCCTGGAGTTTGAGAGTAGCCTGGGCAACATAGTGAGACTGCAGTCTCTCTAAAAAACTAATACATACATACATACATACATACATAAATATACACACACACACATGCATACACACATACATACACAATCTCTGACACAATTTCTCTCCAAACTTTTTCTTTTCTGGGTAAAAAATTATCCCAATAGTATCTTCCTACCTGTACTCTTAATTTTGAAAGTGGTGGTGAAACTTAAAAATATGATCTTAAATTTACATTCAACTGCATGTTAATTTATCCCTAAATGTGTTTTGCTGTCAGTCATGGCCTTTTAGTTATTATCTTAGTTTGGACTCAGTGTCTCAAACAAAGCCTTTGTTTTCCTTCTGCCAGTGCCTGTGAAGTTCTCTTTGGAAACTCCTGCCAGGGGCAGGATATGCTGGGGCATTCAGGGAGACAGGCTTACACCCTGCAAGAGGGCCATCTGATGTTGACAGCACAGCTCTGGGAGACCCATATACTCTTTGGTGGAAACAGAAGTTTGACCTCTTACTCAGTGGTGATGCTTGGGTGTGTTTCGTGAGTTTAGCCATGTGCCTGTTTCCTTTCCTCAGAATAGAGTAATAGAATAGTCCAGAAGTATCTGAGGATGAAAGCAGGGAGTCTTCAGAAAGATGCTCTGGTATTTTTTTTCTCTTTGAAATGCAGAAACTGCAGCAAAAGTCACATATGTAAAAAACAAAAACAAGAACAAAAAACAAAAAACAGGGTTATATTGACCCATCGTGAGGATGTTGATGATAAGGAAGGCGGAACTCTTTTTTTTCTTTTCAATTTTCATTTTAGAATCAGAGGGTATGTGTGCAGGTTTGTTACAAAGGTATATTGCCTGATGCTGAGATTTGGGGTAGGATTGAACCTGTCACTGGGTAAGTAAGCCCATAGTATCCAATAGGTAGTTTTTCAGCCTTGCCCTCCTCTTCCCCCTGTTCTTGTGTTCCCCAGTGTCTATTGTTCCCATCTTTATGTTCATGTGTACCCAGTGACTAGCTCCCATTTATAAAGGTGAACACGTAGAATTTGACTTTCTGTTTCTGTGTTAGTTCGCTTAGGACAATGCATCCAAGTTGCTGCAAAAGGACATTATTTTGTTCTTTTTTATGACTGTGTAGTATTCCATGGTGCTCTTCTTTATGGCTGTATAGTATTCCACGGTGTTCTTTTTTATGGCTGTATAGTATTCCATGGTGTTCTTCTTTATGGCTGTATAGCTTCCATGGTGTTCTTTTTTATGGCTGTATAGTATTCCATGGTGTTCTTCTTCATGGCTGCATAGTATTCCATGGTGTTCTTTTTTATGGCTGTGTAGTATTCCACGGTGTTCTTCTTTATGGCTGTATAGTATTCCATGTTGTTCTTTTTTTATGGCTGTATAGTATGACACAGTTTAAAAAAAATCCATTCCATGGTTGATGAGCACTTGGGTTGATTCCACGTTTTTGTCATTGTGAACAGTGCTGTAATGAACATATGGGTGCCTGTGTCCTTTCGGTAGAATTACTTGTTTTCCTTTGGGTAAATACCCAGTAATGGATTTCTGTCAAATGGTAGTTCAATTCTTAATTCTTTTTTTTTTTTTTTTTTTAAGTGAAAGCAAGTTTATTAGAGAAGTAAAGAAATAAAAGAATGTCTATGGCCGGGCGCGGTGGCTCAAGCCTGTAATCCCAGCACTTTGGGAGGCCGAGACGGGCGGATCACGAGGTCAGGAGATTGAGACCATCCTGGCT
>NW_012115389.1:259797-261516 GCF_000951035.1 Colobus angolensis palliatus
CGGTCTTGGCTCACTGCAACCTCCACCTCCCGGGTTCAAGCAATTCTCTGCCTCAGCCTCCTGAGTAGCTGGGATTACAGGCGCGCACCACCACACCTGGCTAATTTTTGTATTTTTGGTAGAGACGGGGTTTCACCGTGTTACCCAGGCTGGTCTAGAACTCCTGAGCTCAGGCAATCCGCCCACCTCTGGCTCCCAAAGTGCTGAGATTACATGTATGAGCCACTGCGCCTGGCCTCTTTGCTCACTTTTTAGTGGAGTTATTTGTTTTTTGCTTGTTGATTTAAGTTCCTTATAGATTCTGGATATTAGATCTTTGTTGGATGCATAGTTTGCAAATACTTTCTCCCATTCTGTAGGCTGTCTGTTTACTCCTTTGATAGTTTCTCTTGCTGTGCAGAAGCTCTTTATTTTAATTAGGTCCCACTTGGCAATTTTTGTTTTTGTTAAAATTGATTTTGAGGACTTAACTATATAAATTCTTTGGCAAGGCTGATATTGAGAAGAATATTTCCTAGGTTTTCTTCTAGGATTTTTATAAGTTGAGGTTTTACATTTAAGTGGGAGAAACTTTTCTAAGTGAGATTTCATTAAAGACAGAGTCTCACCCTGTCGCCCAGGCTGGAGTGGAGTGGCATGATCATAGGTCACTGCAGCCTCAAACTCCTAGGCTCAAGCAACCCTCCCACCTCAGCCCCTTGAGTAGCTGGGAATACAGGTGCTCACCACCATGCCTTGCTAATTTTCAAAATTATTGTAGAGACAGGGTCTCGCTATGTTGCCCAGGCTGGTCTTGAACGCCTGCCCTCAAGTGATCCTCTTGCCTCGGCCTTTCAAAGTGCTTGGATTACAGGCTGCACCAAGACAGTTCAGCAATTACTGACAGTTAACTAGAGAGTTAAATGACTTTAAGTTCTGGGTATTTTATTTTTTGCCAAACTTGTAGGGGGTGCAGGGGGCGCATTCCAGGCTCTAGTCCCTTTTGGGGTATGTCCTTCTCCTTCTTCTCTGCTGTCTGGCTGATGCAGCCTGCATGAACCATGAACCTGACTAGTTTGGTTCTGATTCTCAATTTTTATTTCAATTATCATTAACTTGTAAAAATCTTCCCCCTTATTTGAGTAAGAGATGTCATGTCAAAAAAAAAAAAAGTCACAGCTACATTTTAGCTCATTTCAATCTTTGCTGCTACCTGGATTTTCTGGCTTCTTGACAACCCATATTTAGTACATATTGAGGCTGTAATTGCATAATCATCGAAAGGTCATAGGTGAACATTTTGTGCTTCAGAAATTTCCTGAATTACTAGCTGTGTCTGAAAGGGACTTGATAACTTGCATTTTTAGCAAGTATTACAATTTGAATATACCACAATATTATTATAAACAATTGAAAATCCTAAGTAGGTCCAAACAAGAGAGTAGCAAAGACACAAAAGATAATAGGCAGGACCTGTGTAAAAGGGAAAATGAATGATGTTACCATTATGATGCTATGACCATTAGTACGGTCAGTATTTTACAAGGTGTGTATTAGCAGTTTGTAAAGAACTGCTGTTCTGGTATTCCCAAGTAGCTTAGAGAGGCTATCTACAGCTATTTCTTCAAGAATGACAGTTTCAGGCCGGGCGCGGTGGCTCAAGCCTGTAATCCCAGCACTTTGGGAGGCCGAGACAGGCGGATCACGAGGTCAGGAGATCGAGACCATCCTGGCTAACAT
>NW_012115389.1:261697-267660 GCF_000951035.1 Colobus angolensis palliatus
AAAAAAAAAAAAAAAAAAAAAAAAGAATGACAGTTTCCAGCCTGTCTTTTTAAATGTCAGAATAAGTGTCTGATGTAAAGTAGGAATTAGTATATGAGAATCAGAGTCATTTCGAGTTTCTTAAACAAGACCTCTAAGTCTTAAGCAGGAATCAACATATCAGTTTTACAGATGGGAACATCGTAAGAGCCATTTGTTTAAACTCTGCATAATTAGAGATAATTATGTGTTTAACAGTCTTTTAAGCTCATTCTCTGGTTTGTAAGGAACAGAGACTCATGTTAATTACCCAGAAAAAGGAGGCATGTTGCTAAGCCACATAAACTAGAACGAGAGCAGCAACGGCATCAGAATGAACTGTGCAACCCAGCTCTCTGCTTCTCTCTGACATGGACATCTCTGGTTCCCCCTCCTCTTTACTTCTATCCCTAACCCCAACCCCTGATACAGACACAGAAAACAGCAGTCAAACTAACATCAATATATGATGTGCTATATTTGTTATCTTACACAAATATGTACATTGCTTTCTGGTTTTTGTGTGTGACTTGATTAGGCTAAGTCGGCATCCCTGTGGACAGAAAATCCCGAGGCAGAGACAAAACAGAGTTTCTGTGCCTGCAAGGCTGGGCCTGCCCCTGGACTGTGGTGAATTTACACTGTGACACCAAATAAATTATCCTTCTTGGCAGCTACTGGCCTTTCAGCCTGCACCAAGACATACAGCACATCATTCTGTTCCAACTCCTGTTGCAGGGAGGCATCTATACATGCCCATTATATGTGGCTAAATTTTAAAAATATGTTTTAGTTCTTAAAGACATAATCTTGAGTTACTTTGAAAATGACCTTTCCAAATGTCATATCCCTTTTACTGTCAATAAACAAGGCAACGCTGTGTTTTTAAAGTTGAAATGGAAAGAAGCAGAAGGAAAAAATAACGAATTTCTATGGTGAAGCTCACAAGTATTTTTACTTCTATTTTCCTGCTTAGATATAAAAATCCTGTTAATTACTCCTCTAAACCTCAGCTCCTTGCTGTTCTGATGTGGGTCTTGGATACATTCCATAGCGTTTCTTACGCATTGGAGGCTGGAACAGAACAAACGAAGGGAAGGAACTGATGTGTCCTTGTGCTTCCGGGCTCCAATGACAACATTTGCCACTTGGTGGCAGTGATTGGTTTAGTCCAGGCTGAGGAGTTCATGTATTTCGTCTGTGATGTGGCTTTTAATCTTAGAAAGCTATTATTATAAACATGATTCATGTGTATTATGCATGAATTAATTTGCCAGAGAAATGAGCTTCCTTACAAAACTGCCACAGGTAGTGGGTGAAGTCCAATCAAAATAGTCCCTTACAAATGAGGACTGAAGTAGATCAAAGATAACAGGATCTGTTCTTTTTCAAATCAATGTCGATTATCACCAATTCTGTTCAATAAATGTCTCAGAGTGCTGTGCTTGGCTCCCAGGGAGTGGTAGGTTTGCCTTTTAAAGAGATTGCACAGCCTCTTGGAGGGAGGCGTGGGGGAAATTCACTTTGAGGTGGTGAGACTACCCAGAACGCTATTGCAATTCTGGCAAAAATGAGGCCTGAAGGTGACATGAGGTGGCAGGGTTGGAAGGAGAGAAGTTTGAGAAATATTAGATAGTTGAGGTGATAAATCTTGGTGATTTATTTGTGAGGAAAGTAAAGGGTCTGGAAAACTCAAGTGTCTCCTCTGCTTTGACTCTGTTGATATAAACTGAGCTAGGGATTTGGAAACATTATCTTTTCTTACATTCTGGGGCTTGATGATATCCAGCTACTCATGGAATGTCCAAGCAGGTATTAGGAACTATTGGAATTAGGTAAGGGGAGAAAGTCTGCCCTGGTAGAGTGCTTGTAGGCCGAATAGTGCCCGCCTCTACCACCCTGGAAAGATATCCACATTCTAGAACCTGTGATGATATTATTTTACATGGCAAAAGGGATGTTGCAGATGGAGAGATTATCCCGGACTATCCCAGTGGGTCCAGTGTACTCACAAGGGTCCCTGTAAGAGGGAGGCAGGAACATCAGCGTCACAGGAGGAGATGTGACAGGCAATGGAAGCAGAGACCAGAGTGATACGGGGCAATGGGCCATGGAATGCGGGCAGCTTCTAGAGACTGGAGAAAACAAGGAGATGGATTCTCTCCTACTACCTCCAGGAGCACACCCTTGCCAGTCCATTTTAGACTTTGACCTCCAGAATGGTAAAATAATAAATCTGTGATGTTTTAAGCCATTGGTCCCCAACTTTTTTGGCATCAGTGACTAGTTTCATGGAAGACTATTTTTCCACGGACTAGTGTGGAGGAGAGGGTTTGGGGATGATTCAGTCACATTACATTTATTGTGCACTTTATTTCGATTATCATTGCATTATAATATATAATGAGATAATTATACAACTTGCCATAAAGTAGAATCAGTGGGAGCCCTGAGCTTGTTTTCCTGCAACTAGATAGTTCCATCTTGGGCTGATGGGAGAGAACGACAGATCATCAGGCACCAGATTCTCATAAGGAGCGCGCAGCCTGGATCCCTCACACGCACAGTCCACAACAGGGTTCTTGCACGTGTGAGAATCGAATGCTGCCACTTATCTGACAGGCGGTGGAGCTGAGGTGGTAACGCCAGCGATGGGGAGTGGCTGTAAATACAGATGAAACTTCACTGGTTCACCTGCCACTCACCTCCTGCTGTGACACCCTGTTAGATCTAACAGGCCATGGACCAATACTGGTTTATGGCCCAGAGGTTGGGGATGTCTGAAGCCACTAAGTTGGCAGTAATTTGTTAGAAGAGCAATAGGAAATTATTACATATCCCTTTACCTCTTTATTTTTTTTTTTTTCTTGAGACGGAGTATCCACTCTGTCCCCCTGGCTGGAGTGCAGTGGCGCGATCTCGGCTCACTGCAAGCTCCGCCTCCCGGGATCATGCCATTCTCCTGCCTCAGCCTCCTGAGTAGCTGGGACTACAGGCGTCCGCCACAGCGCCCAGCTAATTTTTTTGTATTTTTAGTAGAGACGGGGTTTCAGCGTGTTAGCCAGGATGGTCTCGATCTCCTGACCTTGTGATCCGCCCGCCTTGGCCTCCCAAAGTGCTGGGATTACAAGCGTGAGCCACCACGCCCGGCCTCCCTGTACATCTTTTTCACTTCTTTCATGTTTACTGTTTCAATAATATTTATGAAGTGCCTACTATGTGCTATGCATTTTGAGATACATTATGAACAAGATACTGACTCTCACTTCTAGCAGTTTGGAGTGCAGGTGGAATTATAATCATAGAAACACCTCAATTTACAATATAGTAAATTGCTGGAACTGTAGAAATTGAAGGAGCTGTGAATAATTCCTCCTTACTTTTTGATGAATCTTTGATCTATAACACTTTAACTTCCTAGCTGCTAGTAACATCTTGAAAATCTGACAAATCATCTATACTGGAAACACCATTCCAGATACATACTTGAAAATATTTTCAGCACCTACTTCATTTACCTGTTTCTGATTCTTTGATCATCCAGTTTGTGCAAGTCTCTTCTTATCACGCCTCCAGGATGGTTCATCTTTGCAGGTTCCTGAACTGCCTGGCTGGTGGCATTCGTGGTCTAGAAGGTGCAGGGAAGCTGAGTCTTTTCCTAGGCCATGTCAATGTGCACACTCACTTGATGGTTCCCTGGGAGGGCCAATCTACAGAAAGCACAATCTTATCTGGAAAAGCAGGAGCTGGAGAGAGAGTGCTTAGCAGAACTGCACTACATGTTGTAAGAAGGGATACACTAGGAGAAGCCTGTATGAGTGACAGATGAGATCCCTACTGGACAAGGGATACACTAGGAGAAGCCTGTATGAGTGAGAGATGAAATCCCTACTGAAAAAGGGATACACTAGGAGCAGCCTGTGTGAGTTAGAGATGAGATCCCTACTGGCCAAAAGGCTGCTTCACTAACAAATAACAGCCTGACTCGGGGCTCATAGGTGTTGGCTGGGTCTTTACATCACCAGCAGAATCTTAGCTCAGTCATGTCCTCAAGACCCAGGGAGGTAAAAACAGTCCAGGTACTGCATCCTGACCTGGGGGTGGTCTTCTGATCATCTCTGAGTAAGGCTTGATTCAGAAATGGTAAAACAAGGATCTTACCCAACAGTATTGCACACCCTCTGGGATTTATTAGCCAAGAGGTCAATGTTATGCAATGATCCATGCTAAAATTGCTCCAATTACTATCTCATTTACTGAAACAGAAAGTGACTCGTTTAAACTTTGGCATTCTTGGGAATACAGATACGTTAGGCTGATACAGTAACCCAATGATATCAGAATGGAGCAGTTGTTTTTCCTAATAAGTGTATGAGGGGCAAAACATAGAGGAACACAGAGGAGGAAAGACTAACATTTGCACTCTAGTCTTTACTTTTGGAAAAGATAATGAATTCAAACAACATTCCTTGGCCATAATGTGCCATGTGTTGCACCTGCAGGTTTAAAGTTTAAAAGAAAAGAAAGTCCTTGCCTTTGAGAATCTTGTTTCTTTTAATAAAAAGAATATTTCTGCATAGAGAAATGATAGAATGTCAGCAAAATACGTGATGTTCAGAATGCTTTTTCTTCAAGGAGGCTGGCATTCCACACACCTCACTTCCATACTCCTGAGTTTGACACTGGGTGAGTCTCAGCCTAGCCCTCAGCTGCCCCTTTCGTTTTAATTCTCACTTCCTGCTCCTTCATGTTAGCCTCAATTTGCAGTCAATGGTTCTCAGTGCTTCCCTTTCCATCAGCAAATATATGTTGAAATGCCCTCTTTGCTATTTTGAAATAAAATTCATAAATAATATAATCTGCCGACATACAAGCCAAACAACAACAACATAGTGATATACAATAATTTGCCTGAAAGCACAAGGTCTGGAGCCAGCCTGGCCAGGCTTGAATCCAGCCTCTGCCATTTACTACCCATGGGGTCTCACGCAAGTGACCTCTCTGTGCCTTATTTTTCTCATCTCTGTAAAGGGAGTAACAACAGTACCTGCCTCATAGAGTTATTGAGAGGATAGGTAAGCAATATGCACAGCTTTTAGAATGTGTCTGGCACATAATATGCACTCTATATCCATTAGCTCTTACTGCTGTAAATAAAATATAAAGGACAGGCCAGGCGCAGTGGCTCACACCTGTAATCCCAGCACTTTGGGAGGCCGAGGCAGATGGATTACCTGAGGTCAGGAGTTCAAGACCAGCCTGGCCAACACAGTGAAGCCCCCTTTCTACTAAAAATACAAAACTTAGCTGAGCGTGGTGGTGGGCACCTATAATCCCAGCTACTTGGGAGGCTGAGGCAGGAGAATTGCTTGAACCCCAAAGGTGGAGGTTGCAGTGAGCTGAGACCACGCCATTGCACTGCAGCCTGGGCAACAAGAGCAAAACTCAGCCTCAAAATATATATATATGTGTGTGTGTGTGTGTGTGTGTATTTATAGGAAATACATATAGGAGAAACAAAAGTCGTTCAGTAATAAAATAATATCTACAGTATTTTAATGTATAAATGCTTAGGCATGACCACACTAGGAAAACAAATGAAATAGTCAGACTCTAATTTATAATGAATAAGTTTTGATTTAAGGCTAATATTCAGCTAAACATTGATGATACTTCTAAAAATTATTGGCCAGGCGCGGTGGCTCATGCCTGTAATCCCAGCACTTTGGGAGGCCGAGGTGGGCAGATCACGAGGTCCAGAGATCAGGACAGTCCTGGCTAACACGGTGAAATCCTGTCTCTACTAAAAATACAAAAAAATTAGCTGGGCGTGGTGGT
The DNA here is from genome assembly GCF_000951035.1 of Colobus angolensis palliatus. Classification (NCBI taxonomy): domain Eukaryota; kingdom Metazoa; phylum Chordata; class Mammalia; order Primates; family Cercopithecidae; genus Colobus; species Colobus angolensis. Next base: position 267,554 of record NW_012115389.1, read on the forward strand.
GGGTGCTTGTAGTCCCAGCTACTTGGGAGGCTGAGGCAGGAGGATGGTGTGAACCCGGGAGGCGGAGCTTGCAGTGAGCCGAGATCGGCCACTGCACTCCAGCCTGG
>NW_012115389.1:268110-275945 GCF_000951035.1 Colobus angolensis palliatus
GCTAGTTTTTTGTATTTTTTAGTAGAGACACAGTTTCACCATATTAGCCAGGATGGTCTTGATCTCCTGACCTTGTGATCCGCCCATCTCGGCCTTCCAAAGTGCTGGGATTACAGGCTTGAGCCACTGCGCCCGGCCAACAAGATACATTTTAAACTATGAAAGTAGCATTCCTGGAACAATGTATATATAGTGAAAACCATGCAAAAAGACTTTGTTTCTAGAGTCAGTTAAACCTTCCATACTCTTCATATTACAGCTGACCCTTGAATCATATGGGTTTGAACTGTATGGATCCATTTAGAGGCAGATTTTTTTTTTTTTTCTGTGAAAGTTACACTGACTGTGGCTTCCTCTCCTGTTTCCCTTTTATTTTCTCAGTTCTTCCACTTCTGCCACCCTGAGACAGCAAGACCAACTCCTCTTCCTTTTCAGCTTATTCAACGAGAAGATGATGAGGATGAAGACCATTATGATAATCCATTTCCATGTCATGGATGGTAAATATATTTTATCTTCCTTATGATTTTCTTAATGACATTTTCTTTTCTCTAGTTTACTTTATTGCAAGAATACAGTGTATTATACATGAAACATATAGAATATGTGTTAATTGACTATTCACATTATCAATAAGGCTTCTGGTAAACAGTAGGCTATTAGAAGTTCAGTTTTGGGGGAGTTAAAAGTTATATGTGGATTTTCAACTACTCAGGGGATCAGTGCTTCTAACTGCCATGTTGTTCAAGGGCCAGATGAATACAGGTATCTGGCGGGATGTTAGAAACTGTGTGGGACATAGGATAATTCTTTGTTATGAGGGACTGCCCTTTGTTTTCAGGGAAATCAAACGCCCTTTACCACTACCACCATCACCACCCAGCCATCCTACCCCCTGCAAATGCCAGGAACAACTCTCAATCTCTGTGACAAACAAAATCCCACACAAATCTCTAAAATGCCCATTAGGAGGCTGTGCCAGCCCAGTAAGAACCACTGAGCTGATCGTCAACCAGCTGATCTGAGCCTCTATTCATGTTAGGGGTTGTCATCTCCTGCTCCTTCTCCCCCTGTCAGTTCAGTATCTCATCTGTGCTTCAAGATCAGGGTCTATGCTGTGTCCTCCATGAAGGACAGCCTGCCGAATTCCCTTCTTCCATCCCTGACCTCTCAGAGTCCCTTTTTTTTTTGAGACAGAGTCTCACTTTGTCATCCAGGCTGGAGTACAGTGGCGCGATCTCGGCGCACTGCAACCTCCGCCTCCCAGGTTCAAGCAATTATTTGCCTCAGCCTCTCAAGTAGCTGGAATTACAGGCACCTGCCACCATGCCTGGGTAATTTTTGTATTTTTAGTAGAGACTGGATTTCACCATCTTGGCCAGGCTGGTCTTGAACTCCTGACCTCATGATCAGCCCGCCTTGGCCTCTCTCAGGATCCTTCTACACAGCATCAGGCACACAGCATTTGTCATACACTGCCCCTCCTCATCTGCTTGGTTGTCTTCACTCTCCTTCTTTCCTAGATGCAAAGCCCCCAGATTTTAGCACACATTCCACAGATACATCCAAGAGTGAATAAAGCAGGGAAGGGTTTTTATACCTGATTAGTGGGAAAGATGAGAAAATGTTTCAGACATAAATTCAAGATGATATTACATGTGTTGGAGACTATAAATTCTTCAAGAAAATCTTGAATATTGATATATTTTCGTGTATAACATTAAAATTTTCACTTTGCTGATTTGTAGTGGCTGAGGCTTGAAAGCTGTTTGAGTTATTTGTCTACATGTCTTACCAGTGTCATCCCAAATCAGTAACAGCTGTGTGTTATGTGTTCAAAGTGTGAACTTAAAATGATTCGTCTGCTTTGGGGATGGGGTTGTTTCTGTCTAAACTAAAGGGATCTGACAAATTCATATTCGTTAAAGTTCAACAGCGAAGCTTAAAGGCCACCTCTCCCAGAGAGACTGGTGGTGCAAGAGAAGGAAATGCCTTAAAAAAGAAAGACTAAAACTGTAATTATGGCATTTCAGGCATCAGAGAAAGTCAGAAACGGTTTATGGATGGTGTGAGAGAGGCTCCCAATAGCCTACAAACCATAGCTTTTCTGAGAGATGGATTATGTCCTTGGATCTTGGAGTACAAAAAATTACAGCCCTCACAAGAAAAATATAGCTAAGTATCAGTTAGGGAAAATGGTCATTTTACTGAGGGCCCTGTACTAGATCATGAGGATACAAACTCAAAAATGATACATCCTTGCTCTCAGAGAGCTGACAGTCCAGCTAGAGAGGCAAACTTAAAACCAGGAGGGCTCCATAATTCGTGGGGTCCAGTTCAAAATGAAAATAGGGAACCTCTTATTCATAAATTATTCAACATTTCAAGAGTGACTGCAGAGCATTAAACTAAGCACAGGGCCCTTCTAAGGACTGGGACCTTGAGAATGCATGTCACATGCCCTGCTTCTACATGGTTATAATAACACAGGACAATGTGCACTGGAGACATGCATGGGATGCTGGGAGAACAAGGAGGGATGGGGAACACTTCACTGAGGAAGTAATATCCGAACATTAGGGCTAAACCTTGTAGGATGGACCAACTTTTGCTAAACAGGGACAATTGGAGATCCCAGGGGCTCCAGGGAGGGGAAACAAAGAGGAAAGCTGCCTTCTCCTGCTGCAGCTCTCTCCACGCCAAGCTGATCACACAGATTTTGTGTGTTATGATTAACTTCCCGGTTAGTGCTCGTCAGTTACTTGGGTAACTTTTAAAATAATATGCTCCCACTTGTTTCTTGCTTGTGGAGAATCTTCTGTAAGTTTGAGGGCCAACTTACAATCCTCAAATTGTAAGTTGGCTCTCAAACCTCTCTTTCCAGCTCTCAAGTCCCCCAGGGCCCTCCAAAGGAACTTTCTGGTGGAAGAGAAATGCTCCATGTCTGTGCTGTGCAAGATGGGAGATCCTGGACACCAGTGGTCACTGAGCACTCGAACTGTGGCTGGTGCCCCCAAGGCACTGAATTTTTATTTCACTAAATTTTAATTAGCTAAAGCTTAATTTTCAGTAGCTAGTGGCTGCCATCAGAGTCCAGCATACTTTAATGTTTATATTGTCTTAATCTTTTCCCTTTTTTTTTTCTTTAAAATATACATAGAGACAGTGTCTCCCTACATTGCCCATTCTTGGCTTGAACTCCTGGGCTAAAGCAGTCCTCTTGCCTCAGCCTCCCAAAGTTCAGATTATGGGTGCGAGCCACCACACTCTGCCACTTACCGTGTCTTCTTGTCTTACATGTTTTCTCCAGACCTTGATCCTCAAAGTTGAAAATCAATTGTGAGTATTGCATTATTATGATTATAAAAATTATTATTAACTTCACAAGCCGAACAGTATAGAGTAATTCCATTCTGTTCCTTTACTGCTTTTATTGTTATTTCTCGATGTTTTCTAATTGTTTTTCTATGTTTCTTTCTTTGGCTGCGCTGCCCATATTGGTTACTCCATAATTTCAGGGGTAATATCACGCTCTGTGACTCCATTTTCCCCTGAATACTTTGCTTTTGGAACCTTTTCCTCTCTTACCGAGTTCCATGCTGATGTTTGCTGTCTGGTTCAGCTGCCTGATTCCCATCCAAGGATTTCCCTTTGCAACACTCCCAGGTTGAGTCTTCTCTTTCCTGCATTCCACCACTTCCATTTTTTTAGTTTACTCCCTTATTTTGCTGGGGTCCATGATCAAGTAACTTCCTAAGAAGGTATGTGGAGGCTGGGCACAGTGGCTCATGCCTGTAAAACCAGCACGTTGGGAGGCCGAGATGGGAGGATCACTAAAGGTAGGGAGTGTGAGACCAGCCTGGCTAGCATGGTGATACCCTGTCTCTGCTAAAAATACAAAAATTAGCCAGGTGTGGTGGCGGATGCCTGTAATCTCAGCTACTTGGGAGGTTGAAGCAGGAGAATCGCTGAACCTGGAGGGCAGAGGTTGCAGTGAGCTGAGATCGTGCCACTGCACTCCAGCCTGAGCAAGAGAGCAGGACTCTGTCTCAAAACATAAAAATAAAAATAAAAGAAAGGGTATGTGGGCAGTCATCCTTCTGAGTCAGCTCTGATGCATCTGAAAACGAGCATGTTCTACCTTCACACCTAATTGATGCTTTCGTTCAGGGATCAGCAACCTACTCTCCATGGGCCACTTTTGACTTGCTGCCTACTTTTGTACAGCTGGTAAGTTATGACAGTTTTTTGACATTTTTAGATGCTTAAAAAAATTCAAAAGAAGATTTTGTCATGTGTGAAAATTACAGGCAGTTCAAATTTTAGTGGCCCTAAATAAAGTTTTATTAGAGCACAGCTGTTCTTTTACATGTTATCTATGGCTGCTTTGATACCACAATGGCAGGGTTGAGTAACTGAACAGAGACTGGCCCACAAAATCTAAAATATTTACTATCTGGCCTGTTCCAGAAATAGTTTGTCAGCTCCTGCTTTAGTTGGTCAGAGTCAAAAACCCAAGTTCTCACAGTGATCCCTATAGGACCTAACCATAACCATTGGTTCCCTGGCTCCCCTCTCCATCTCTGACCCGTTCTGCTCTGTTCCAGCCACACCTGCCCCCATGCTGTTCCTGTAGCACCAAGAGGCTCTGGGAGTGGCAGGATGTTTGCATTTGGGGCTCTGTCTGCCTGATCTCTCTTCCCTTAGCTGTCTACGCAGCTCACACCTTTGCTTCCTCCAGGCTGTCACTCAGAGGTCACCTCTGTGAGTCCTTCACTGGCCTCCCCATCTAATTTTTAGCCTCTCCTTAGACTCTATGTATTTCCTCTGCTGATTTATTTTTCCTCCTTAGCACTTATTTCTACCTAACACTTTATATTTTACTTTCTTAGTTTGTGTAGAGAGCACACCATCCTGATCTGAGCATGAGAAAAGAAGTTCCCTGAGGGCAGGACTTTCTTTGGTTCACTGCTGCCTCCCCACTGCCTAGACTGGTGCTCAAAAATATTTACTGAATGATATGGTTAGGCTTTGAGTCCCCACCCAATTGCAATCCCCATAATCGCCATGTGTCAAGGGAGACACCAGGTAGAGGTAATTGAATCGTGGAGGTGGTTTCCCCCCATGCTGTTCTCGTGAGAGCGAGTTCTCATGAGATCTGATGGTTTTATAAGGGGCTCTTATTCCATCACTCAGCACTTCTCCTTCCTGTCACCTTGTGAAGAAGGTGCCTTACTTCCGCTTCACCTTCCAGGGTGATTGTAAGTTTCCTGAGGCCTCCCTGGCCGTGCTGAACTGTGAGTCAATTAAACCTCTTGCCTTTACAAATTACCCAGTCTCTGGCAGTTCTTTCCAGCAGTGTGAAAATGTACTAATACACTGGATGAATGAACATCAAATTCTAGGGTGAAATATAAATCCTTCAGAACTTTGAAGGCTGTGCTCACTGACCTTCTAACCCTTAATGCTACTTCTGTGAAATCTGGAGCCCTTTTAATTCCTTGTTTCTGTGAAAGTGACTTATTTTCTGTGCTTGGGAGATTTTAAGATTTTCTCTTTATTTCTGGAGCTTGGAAATTTTGCAGTGACTTGAAATTCATCTTAGGCACTCAGTGAGACTTTTTAATCTAAATATTCTTGGACTTCAGGGGGATCCTTAATGTTATTTCTTTGACTTTGTCATTGAGTAATATTTCCTGAAAATTTCACTTGAATTTGTCATCCAACCTGTCCATCCAAATCTTTATTTAACAATTATATTTGCAATATCCAAGGGGTCTTTCTTGTTTTCAGATTATCTACCTTTCTTAGCATCCTGTTCTTTTTAATGGATACAGTATCTTCAGGACCGTCTCTAAGGATACTGATTAGAAGCATATCTAGGCCAGGCGTGGTGACTCATACCTATAATCCCTTCACTTTGGGAGGCCGAGGTGCACAGATCACCTGAGGTTAGGAGTTTGAGACCAGCCTGGCCAACATGGTGAAACCCTGTCTCTACTAAAAATACAAAACATAGCTGGGTGTGGTGGCGTATGCCTGTAATCCCGGCTACTGGGGAGGCTGAGGCAGGAGAATCACTTGAACCCGGGAGGCGGAGCTTGCAGTGAGCCGAGATCCCGCCACTGCACTCCAGCCTGGGGGACAGAGCAAGACTCTGTCTCAAAAAAAAATAAAAAATAAAAAATAAAAAAAGAAGCACATCATCTGGCACATGCTAGATGAGACTCTTATGCCAGAATGTGGAATTCTGACTCTGGAGTGCCCAAATCCACATATAATGCCTGTATTCTCTGCATGATTTCACTGTGTGTAGAGACAAATCCTTGGTATGCTGCCCAGGGGTGGAATTGTGTGTGTTTGCTGTGCAGAGGCTGGGTGGACAGAGAGATTTGAAAGAGAGGTATGGGAGGGGCTGAGTTCTTACAGACTTTTAATTACTCTTCCTGTTTTCAGTCCTGCCACTCTATCACTCATTTAGCTCTCTTAGCTTCTCTTGGCTTGAGTTCTGGTCCTCTCAGGGATTTAGCACCCCACACGGGCAATTTCCTCCAATGCAGTGTTCTCCTAACTAATGGGATATTGTGGTTCCCCTGCCTGCCTCCATCTGTTATTGCTCCTCTATTGGCTTTCAGGCTGCCAGGAATCTGTTGTGCTCTCTCAAGTTCTGATGCTTTTCCTCCTTTTTTTGGGTTATTGTGGGTTTATATCTTTTTTTTTTTTTCTTTTGAGACGGAATCTCTCTCTGTCACCCAGGCTGGAGTGCAGTGATGCGATCTTCGCTCACTGCAACCTCCGCCTCCTGGGCTCAAACGATTCTCCTGCCTCAGCCTCCCAAGTAGCTGGGATTACAGGTGCCCGCCACCACGCCCGGCTAATTTTTTGTATTTTTAGTACAGACAGGGTTTTACCATGTTAGCCAGGATGGTCTCGATCTCCTGACCTAGTGATCTGTCCGCCTGGGGCTCCCAAAGGGTTGGAATTATAGGCGTGAGCCACCACGCCCGGCCCTATATATTTTTTTACACTTTTCTCATCATTTTAACGGAGTCTTTGGGGAGGGAGCAAATCTGTGGTCAGCCCACCATCTTGAACTGACAGTCCGGCTGCTTTGAGGATCATTCTAATTCTACAAATCAGGTGATTTTTACTCAAAGAATTTAAGTGGCTCTAATCTGGCCCCATAAATGTAAATAACATGTCTTTTGAGGATGTCTTTGATGATGGCATCTAAATGTCTGGTGAGAAGCCAGGCCATGCTATTGATGCCACTAAATTTCTTTAATAACACCTAGTACCATTTTTTTTTTTTCTACATAAAGCAGGGAACTAGAAGACAAGTCAATTTAGGGAGAAGATGAGGCAACACTTCCAGAAATAGAAGCGTACACAAACAAGAAGCCACGGAGAGAAACTTCATTTTGTTCCTGCTTAAAATATACAGCATCTTCTTTTGTTTTTCCACTCCTCCGCAGATTCAATTTACATTTTATCTTTGTCTTAGTTGTTCAGGCCGTTATACCAAAACACCATAGCCTGGGTTGCTTACAAACAACAGACATTTGTTTCTCACAGTTCTGGAGGCTGGACATCCAAGACCAAGGCACCAGTAGATTCAGTGTCTGGTGAGGACCTGCTTCCTGGTTCATAGGTGGCTGTCTTCTGGCCCTGTCCGCACATGGTGGAGGGCTGGGCAGATCTCCAGGTTCTCTTTAATAAGGAAATTAATCCCATTCATGAGGGCATTGTCCTCATGACCTAATCACTCCCCAAAGGTCCACCTCTAAATGCAATCACATTGGGGATTAGGTTTCTATATTATATATATATAAAAT
>NW_012115389.1:276090-293162 GCF_000951035.1 Colobus angolensis palliatus
GCTCACTGCAACCTCTGCCTCCCAGGTTCAAGCAATTCTCCTGCCTCAGCCTTCCAAGTAGTTGGTATTACAGGTGCCTGCCACCACACCCAGCTAATTTTTGTATTTTTAGTGGAGACGGGGTTTCACCATGTTGGTCACGCTGGTCTCGAACTCCTGACTTCGTGATCTGCCCTCCTCAGCCTCCCAAAGTGCTGGAATTACAGGCGTGAGCCACCACGCCCGGCCTCAACATACATATTTAGGTGACATAAGCATTTAGTCTACAGCAATCATCCTGTGAAATGAATGTAAAGAAGGCCGGACGTGATGGCTTATGCCAAGGCAGGCAGATTGTTTGAGTCTAGGAGTTTGAGACCAGCCTGGGCAACATAGCAAAACCCTGTCTCTACAAAAAATACAAAAATTAGCCAGGTGTGGTGGCTCATGCCTGTAGTCCCACCTACTTAGGGCGCTGAGATGGGAGGATCTCTGGAGCCTGGGAGGTGGAGGCTGCAATTAGTCATGATCGCACCACTGCACTCCAGCCTCCTGGCACAATAGAGCAAGACCCTGTCTCAAAACAAAACAAAACAAAAAACCAAAAAAATAAAAAAGGAAAGGAAGCAAGGAAGGAAGGAAAGACAGGACTATAAAGAAAATGTGAAAAAGTTTGAAACCAGAAACTGAAGTATTTCAAACTATTATTTATTCCTCAAGGGCAGTAGCTTTTACCAAATAGCATTAATAACTTAGTTACAGGTTCTCTTTCTCTGCTCTTCTAACAACATTATTTACTTTTAACATATTTTACTTTTACTTTTAAGTAAAATGTTACTTTTACTTTTACTTTTTTTATTGGCATTTGAATTGAGGCATAGAGTATATTGGGGTACAGGCCATGTTTAATCTGTAACTGAAATCTTCTGAAAAAGTGGACATACAAAACATGCCATACAGAAGATTTCTATTTTGCTTTCAAAAGTTGTGCCTTGGGTGGATCACTTGAGGTCAGGAGTTTCAGACCAGCCTGGCCGACATGGTGAAACTCCATCTCTACTGAAAATACCAAAATTAGCCCAGTGTGATAGTGCACACCTGTAGTCCCAGCTACTAGGGAGGTTGAAGCAGGAAAATCGCTTGAACCCAGGAAGCAAAGATTGTAGTGAGCCAAGATTGTGCCACTGAACTCCAGCCAGGGCCACAGAGTGAGACTCTGTCTCAAAAAAAAAAAAAAAAAAAGAAAGAAAGAAAATTTCTATCCAGTCTAATTTCTATCCAGTTATTTATTTTATGTCTCATGATCCTTTGGGATCATGAGACAGTAGTGCCTGTGTGGGACATTAGCACGCGTCTTGAAATTAGGAAGATCTAAGGTCAACCGAATTATTTACTTCTCCACCCAGAATGGCCCTCTTCTCTTTGCCCCCAGTTGTCTGCAGGCCATGAAACAGACCTTCTGTTAGGCCTGGTCTAAGCAAATCATGATTACAAAGGATGATGGAAGAGGTGATCTCCGTTTGTAACATGTGGGATTGGTGGGGACTACAGGCAATGTAGTCATTCTTAGGATGGGCCAGCCTTAGGAAGGCGCACACGCATTGAGTGCAGGAGGAGGAAGACCATGTGTCAAGGAATTCTGATCCTAACGGGATGACTGCTTAAGGTGACTATATAAACCCAATCAGAAAAGTCTGATGCTATGTCTGCTTTGAGGTCTTCTCAGTCTTGTAATTAGGTGAAAAGTTATTCTTTTTATTGAAATTGTATCAGCTACCGTCCAGATTCTAGGCTAGTTTTGGAATTGTTGTTTTTTAAATATTTTAATTAATTTATTTTTTTCAGAGACAGGGTCTTGCTATGTTGCCCAGGGTGGTCTCAAATTCCCGAGGTTAACAGATCCCCCTCCCCCAGCCTCCAAAGTGCTGGGATTCCAGACATAAGCCACCCTGCCCAGCTCTCATTGTATAGTTTAGTTTAGGTTTTTGCTTGTATGCTATTTGTCTGTTTCTTGGAGATGGAAGAATAAGAGTCATTAGTTTCCCAGGTCTGAGCAGTGTGATCTTGGTATTGACTAGTGTGGGCTAGTATTGGGCTATGGTATTATATTAATATTTCAGATACTCTTTCAATATTGTCACTGTATTTTATGACTTTATCTTTAAATATCTTGTTCCCTTTTGTTCCCATTTGTTTTGACAGATGCAACTTGAGTTTGGATAAAAGTTTTACATGCTTTAGTAGGCAGCTTTCTAAGATCCCTTTGATCCCCGCCTCCCAGAATGTACGTCTTGTGTAATCCCCTCCTCTTGAGTGCAGATTGGACCAAGTAACTTGCTTTTAACAAATCAGGTATGGCAAAAGTGATAGACTGTCACTTCTGAGATTAGGTTACAGAAGTGACGTCCATCTTGCTCTAACTCAACTCTCTCTCATTCTCTTTCACTCTTGCTTGCTTTTGCTAATGAAGTTAGCTGCCATGATATGAAGCTGCCCTAAGTAGAAGTCCATGTGGCAAGGGACTTAGGGTGGCCTCCAGGCAATAGGTGGCATTGAACTGAGACCCCCAGTCCAATTGTCCCCGAGAAACTGAATCCTACCAACAACCAAATGAGCGATCTTAGAAGAGCTTCTTTCCCTCACTGAGCCTTGAGATGACTGCAGTTCCAGCCCACACTTTGATTGCAGCCTTGTAGGAGGATCTTTAGCTGGACCACCAGCTAACCTGGGCCTGGATTCCTTACCCACAGATACCATGGGATAATAGATGTTTGTTGTTTTAAGCCACTAAATTTTGGCATAATTTGCTAAGCAGTGAAAAGTAACCAATACACATGCTAAAATTTAGGTACCACATTTGGAAGATTGCACTGGTCATGAGCCCATTTTTAATGATTTATTTGAGAGCAGAATATAAATAGAGTGAGACTGTATTCATTTCCTAAGAAGGTATGGAGAACCAAGAAGCTGGTGTTGAAAGGGAGATTGGGAGGGCAGGAATTTGTTTGTAATGAGATGGAATATCTCTGACTTTCAGCCTGCCATTTTCCTTTTCCAGTGTGGGAAAGAAAAGTTTTGAAGTTAGAAACTCTACTATGTGTACTGCAAAAGATGGCAGGCTAAGACTTATTTTTCTCCTAAAATACTTTTTACAAATGTGTGTGTACCCTCTGTTTATTAGAGCATTAGGAATGATTAGGAAAGGAGGAAAGAGGGAAATCTGAAAGAAGATTGAACCTAAGGGGTTGAAGTGGCATTTCACCCAAATATGCTGAGAATGACTCTGCAAATCATCTCACCCTCCATGCCCTGTAAATGAACATTCTTGCCTCCAACACAGGAAAGCAGAACTATGAACTGTTTCGCCAATGTGCTCAGCAAATGAATACACTGGGGGCAGTGCTTAGTGATCAATGAAGTCAGGTAGATGGGGTGTGCTTGCCTTACATGTACTTTGTCTTGGATATGGGCATCAAGGAAGAGTTTGATAACAATGAGAAAGAAGAGCAATAGGATTGAGGAAGTGGAGATGACACTTCCTCTTCTTTCGAAAGAGCTTTACTCTCTGATCAGCTTTGAATGTTAGTTCTGGGTTGACTGGGCCTCCAGAGCTAAGGCTGCTTTGAGTAGAATCCTCAAGCTTGGCCTCAGAGTACTATGAGGCTTCAGAATCCAGAAATAAAGAGACTACTCTTGGATTTACTCGCTTTGCATTGCATGTAAGTAACGTCACTCCTTGGCTGATGTGTGAGAGGTAATTGCTTGACAGATCAAGATGGCAAAGCAATGGATACCCTAGAACTCTCCTTAGAGTAGTGAGGTAGGAAATGTGGCTTTGGGGATATGATATTGACTAAGCTCTCTGTAATCTGGGAAGCCAGGTGCTAAAGATCTCTACTTCTGTGAAAGCTTTGAAAGAGGAGAGAGTTGTATACTCACTGTGCTTTTGTGTTTCTTAAATGGGTGTTGTCTTGATAGGTGTTTAGACTGCAGACCACAGGTTTGATTTAGAAAAGCACTATTCAGCGTGTGTTTGGGTCCTGAGGAGTTCATTGGGAGAAGTGCTCTGGGGCCGCCCTCTTTCGAGAAAGTGTGTTCTTTGTTGGGGAGCTTCCTTTGCGTGGAGGCAGCTGGGGGGCATTTTACATTTTCATAAAGGTCTTGGGCTTGACACAATATCTCTGATATGAAAATGACAGCTAGGTGTTGTTGGTTCACAGGCTTTTAGTAAGGGTGTCTGGGGCACTTGATTTTTCTTTTCTGGGGTGTATGTGAAAGAATTTAATTATAGGAGGCAGAATTATAACCCACTGAAGCATCTTTGACTACAGTAGTGGACTTTATTAGTCTTGAGTGGCCTATGTATTCCTAGTGCTGTCCTTGATAAAGTCTAATTTCTATCCAGTTATTTATTTTATGTAGAAAATAGAAACGGAGGGCTGGGCACAATGGCTCACGCCTGTAATCCCAGTACTTTGGGTGACCATGGCGAGAGGATCACTTGAGGTCAGGAGTTTGAGACCAACCTGGGGGCAACGTAATGAGACCTCATCTCTCCAGGAAAAAAAAAAAAAAGTAAAAGAAAATAGAAATAGAAGGCTGGGTGTGGTGGCTCACACTTGTAATTCCAGTACTTTGGGAGCCCAAGGCAGGTTGATCACCTGACGTCAGGAGTTCGAGACCAGCCTGGCCAACATGGTGAAACCCCGTCTGTACTAAAAATACAAAAATCAGGTGGTCATGGGAGCATGCACCTGTAATCACAGCTACTTGGGAGGCTGAGGCAGGAGCATTGCTTGAACCTGGGAAGCGGAGGTTAGAGTGAGCCGCCATTGCGCCACTGCACTCCAGCCTGGGCGACAGAGCAAGACTCCATCTCAAAATAAAATAAAATGAAATAAAGAAGAAAACACAAAAAGAAAGAACACACATCTGCTTTCTGCTCACATCATGCAAACAAGGAGGAAAAGGGTGTAAGTTTGTGTATGTGTTGATGAACTCATTCTTTAATTTACCTTTTAATTTTCTTCCATTCCTCTTTTTATAAATCAAGTGTCTTTTCTGGAGTGGGTCCATGTATGAACTATTTCAGGCAAGCTGTGTTAAGCAAATATACATCATCAGAGTATGGAAATAGGAAGTTCTTTCCTGCGGTAGTTTGCTGTGGCAATAAGAGATAAGAAATTACTTCATGACTATTGCCTGAGACTTTCCTTTTGACTCGTGTATCCTTTTGAATCAACAGCTCACTTCTGCTTTCCATCCAGCTTGGAGGCTCTGCAGTGTGAGCTGATAAATGAAGTACAGGTTAACAATTTGCAAGTAGGTCTAATGTGGCAAATGGTGTGTGTGTGTGTGTGTGAAGAAAAATCCTAAAAAATAAGCTTTTCAGCCTTAAATAGAATCCTGCAAATGGAGGAGTTACTTGTGCTCCCAAGTGTTCAGAACAGTGCCTGCTCTCGGTAAATATTTGTTGAATGAATGAATAACTGGGATAATTCATAAAATGAATGTGGTAGGAAAGCCATTGCTTTATCTCTGTTACTCAGGCACTTTAAAAAGTGAAGGTTAGAAAAGGTCAGAGTGAAGCAGGAGAGGAGAATGTGAAGGTGTAAAGAAAGGGTGTGTAGAACAGGGATCAGAAAAATCCCTAGGTCAGTAAAGTAAAAGGGGTGGCAATACGTGGTGGTAGAGGTGGAGGTGGAGATAAAGGGCTTGGTGGTGGAATTGGTGGTGGTAGGGGAGGTGATGGTGGAAGTGACGGTGGAGATGGTAGAGGTGGTTGTGGAGGCGATGGTGGAGGTGGTAATGGAGATGGTAGAAAAGGTGGTTGGAGTGGTAGAGGTGATGGTGGAAGTGATGGGAGAGATGGTGGAGGTGCTTGTGGAGGAGATGGTGGAGGTGGTGGTTGAGGTGGTGGTGGAGATGGTGGTTGGAGGTGATGGTGGAGGTGATAGATAGTAGAAGTGATGGTAGATATGGTGGAGGTGGTTGAGGAAGTGATGGTAGAAGTGACAGTACAGATGGTGGAGATGGTGGTTGGAGATGATGGTGGTAGAGGTGATGGTGGAGGTAATTATGGGAAGCTCAGTGTGATTTAGCCAAGAGAAAACACAGTTTGGGGGTCAGATATATCTGTTCAAAATGTGTATCTCTGAACCCACCAGCTCTATGACCTCTGAACCTATAAAGTGGTGACTATAACATACTGACTTTTTGGGTTGTTGTATGAGGGTTAAAAATATGATTGCATTAAATGGCAGTTATCAATATCAGTTTTCAAGTTGCCACAGCCACGCTTAAAAATTTAATCACTAATTTGTCTTTTCTTCTTTATGCTTTATGCATTTTCTGAATTTTATAAAGTGAAAGTGAGTTTTTAAAAGAATCATTAATTTAAAATAAATGTTATAAGCCTAGTTATCAGAATGGTTGAATACATGGTGATATATAAAGAAATGTCATCAATAAAATGGTATTTATGGAAATATTCTCATGATGTAATGCTAAGTCAAAAAAGGAGGAACATAACTTTTTCAACTATGTAAAAATACTGCAGAGAAGCAAGATTTGGGTGAAATGTGTTAAAATGTTAATATATGAACAGTGGACTTATAGCTCATGAATTTTCTTTTTCTTTTTTTTTTTTTTGAGAAGGAGTCTCGCTCTGTCGCCCAGGCTGGAGAGCTCATGATTTTTCTTTCTTTGTACTTTGTACTCTATTTTTTCCCCAGATTTTTCATTAGTGGAACATACCTGAACTATTTTAGTAATATGAAAATAAAACAAATTTTGAAAGAAAATAAATAAGCCTGGTGCGGTAGCTCACGCCTGTCATCCCAGGACTTTGGGAGGCCAAGGCAGGCAGATCACCTGAGGTCAGGAGTTCAAAACCAGTCTGACCAACAAGGCGAAACCCTGTTTCTACTAAAAATATAAAAATTAGCTGGGCATGGTGGCGGGCGCCTGTAATCCCAGCTACTCAAGAGGTTAGGCATGAGAATCGCTTGAATCTGGGAGGTGCGGTGAGCCGAGATCACGCAGCTGCACTCCAGCTTGGTCAATGAGGGAGACTTCATCTCAAAAAAAAAGAGATGGACAAAAATTTAACCCTCCTTAAGTCTTCCACCAACAGGACAACAAAAGCAATGTTTTAGTTATAGTGTGCTAAAGTTCATGGTTCATTGCAGTCTAAGAAATGACACTTAAAATTTATGTTATTTAGTCTTTGTAGGGGAATCCCCTTTGACAGTAAGCCTGGTGCAGAATCATGTGTCAACTCTGAAGTGAGAAAAAGGAAACATGGTCCCACTGGGGCTGGCTGGTCTGATTATTTCTTAGAATGACCTGAAAATGGGTTATTTTCTCTGAATGATTTATAACTGCATCTAAACCTGAGTTTGATGATTTCCTAAAAAATTCAATAGTCAATTCGTCAGTTACTAATTCTAAGTTCAATTTAAATCTCCCAGTATAATTGTAATTCATTTTTTAGGGAATGTTGCCATATCTTTATCATCTTGGTACTCATAGGGAGGGGTCATGAAAACATTTTTGTAGAGTCACGGGTTATTTTGTAGAGTCAAGAATTATTATTCTTGTTGTTAGAATCTTGGCCCTGCCATCTCACAGGGCCAGCAGGTCACCATGGAGTCCCTTATCAGGGACGTAAGCAAAATAAAATATTTTGGCTTGTAGGCATTGAAAAGAATTTTCTGTCTCTGTCTTAGAATCAATCTTTGCCTTAGAAAGGAGAGATAGTTGGCAGACAAAAAGGCAAAGGGCTGAACAAATGTGAACAAAGACAAGCCTCCTAGACTGACACAGGGATTGACACAGAAGCAGCTGAAAGGTGAAAAGTGAGCCAGCTTAAACTCAGCCCAAAGTTACTAGAATATGGATGAGTCTTTCAAAAGAAGTCTGCATAAAGAATGACCAGATCGTCAAGGAAAACTAAGTCAAGTTAGAAATGAAAGAATTAATCAAAGAAACAAAAACCCAGCATGTACTAGGCAACGAAATAGAAATGGCAGCATGATAGGATTCCCAACAGAGTCTACAGCATTTTCTGAATATTTCATATGTGGAGTGCTGAATAAAAACCAATGATATTACTGAGCACTTGGTAGGTTCTAGACACTGTGATCTGCACTTTTATTTTTACCTTTTAGTTTACATTTACATTTACAATTTATTTTTCTTTCTTCAACTTTTATTTTAAGTTCCAGTGTACATGTGCAGGATATGCAGGCTTGTTACATAGGTAAATGTGTGCCATGGTGATTTGCTGCATAAATCAACCCAACATCTCGGTATTAAGCCCAGCATCCATCAGCTATTCCCGATGCCCTCCCTCTCCCCCCACCCCCACAGGCCTCAGTGTGTGCTGTTCCCCTCCCTGTGTCTATGTGTTCTCATTGTTCAGCTCCCACTTGTAAGTGAGAACTGCGGTATTTGGTTTCCTGTTCCTGCGTTAGTTTGCTGAGGATAATGGCTTCAAGCTCCATCCGTGTCCCTGCAAAGGACATGATCTCGTTCCTTTTTATGCTATTTCAGCCACTTCTTAAAACAGTTCTGGTAAATAGTACTATTGTTATCTCCATGAAATTGAAGCTTAGAGAGGTAAAATCCTCTGCCTCAAACCACCACAATAGGCAGGAGAGGGATTCAAACCCAGATCTTTGTGTCTCTGAGCCTGTGGCCTAACTACCATTCTGCACATCACATTGTTTTCATTTATGTTAAAGTTTTTGTGACATAAATAATGATTTGACACCAAGGGCGAGTCTGATCAGAGCAGATTTGCTCTCTACTTTAAAACCGTCCAAGTGAAGTTCTTTTCTACTTTCTTAGGGAGGAGGTAGTGGAAAGGAGTTGTTCTTTTTTCCGGGAAACTGTCTGTGCCTTGGCATGATTGCACATCCGTGATTGTCTTCTTAGGCAGCCAGGTGGTATCATGTAGGAAATGCTTCCAGCCAGCAGGGAGCGAAAGGGGACTGGGGGGACCTCAGAACCATCCCTTGGTAGTTCACAACCACAGTCAAGATATGTGACTGTTCCATCACCACAAGGATCCCTCACGCTGCTCTTTCATAACCGTACCCAATCTAATTTAAAAATATCCAATTTCCGTTTTGAGTATTGTTGGACCCATATTGATGGGGCCTTCTATTAGGCTCAATTTTTTTAGTGGGAACACCACAGATCAAAAGATTAGGAGACTTGAGTGTCCTGCCTGTGGTATATAATAGTTTTGTGCTATAAGCAAGCATTTAACTTCTCCACGCTTGAGTTTTCTCATCTATGAAAGCTGAGATAAAAATACCAAACCAGGCCAGGTGTGGTGGTTGATGCCTGTAATCCTAGCACTTTGTGAAGCCAAGGTGGGAGGATCGCTTGAGGCTAGGAGCTGAAGACCAGACTGGGCAATAAAGCAAGATCCCATCTCTACAAAAATAAGAAATGTGGCCAGGTGTGGTGATGTGTGGGCCTGTAATCCCAGCTGCTCAGGAGACTGAGGCAGAAGGATCCCTTGAGCATAGGAGTTTGAAGCTGCAGTAAGCTATGATCATGCCACGGCTGTACAGCCTGGGCAACAGAGTGAGACTCTGTCTCTGAAAAAATAAAAAAAACTAACCAATTGCTTTGATGTATGGGCCAAATGAAAGTAAATATATATACTTAGAAGAAAACAAAAATATTATAAACCAATGGAGCCCTTCTTGGAAGCTAATGCAGGAGGTAAATAATGAAAGTAATTTTAAGTGCTAGTAATAAACCCATCTGTATTGCTGGCAAGCACTTCTAGGGGCCAGATTGAACATGACTCATTTCTATGAAGTTAACTTGTGGCATTGGGTCTCAAACAGTAGAGTCGCTTCATCATTGAATGGGAGTAAATAAAGACACTCAACAATGAGACACATTTACAAAATGAAAATCAGGCTATTGTGAAATCTATAAAACGACTTCCTTTCATAAATGGAGTCTAGAGAGTGATCCCAGATTATCATGACAATTTGGTTACTTGTTAGATATGGAACATTAGTGTCTATTTGGGGTGATATTTACTTACCTCAGTTTCTATTGAAAGAAAAGTTCAAATATTCTGAAAATGATGCAATGTGATGGAACTTTGATCCACATGTAAAATCTAAGGCTGCAATCTAAGTGTATAGCAAGTGGAAACTTCTCAATAAATGGATGTTATATCATTTTAGTGGTTCATCTGTAATTGTTGATCAATTTGATCCATAAATTTAGGCTGGTACCTGCATAAGTACTTTAATGACAGCATAAATAGCCACGATTTCCAGCATATTCTTGAGTTTCTCTGTGACATAAGAATCTCTTAAATCCCCTTTTCAGCAGAATTTGAATTACCCTGATTCCTATTACATGATTATCCCTAGCAGAACAACATTCTTTTAACAGGTAAATATCATTATAGGAAGCTAATTCATTTAATCTGTGCAAAACTAAAAATATCTTTTTTCTCCTTCTCTTAATTGATCCATTTTAATTTTTGTTAGACTTGTTAATTTTATATAATCTTTTTCTAAACGTGCAATAGAAACCTGTGACTAGATAGATTTTTTCAAATTGGACAGGGTAGAAGTTCTTTTTTTCCTGACTATTGTGAAGGAAACTGCATTCTCAGGAGTTTTATGCACTGATCTCTAATGCCAGAGAGGAATAGAACATTTAACTACTTATAAGCAAATGTACATATATTAATAGAGACTGAACCTTAGTCTAAAACAGGAAAATAGGTCAGGCACAGTGGCTCACGCCTGTAATCCCAGCACTTTGGGAGGCTGAGGTGTGAGGATCACTTGAAATCAGGAATTCGACCCACCACTTTGGGAGGCTGAGGTGAAAAGATCACTTGAGCTCAGGAGTTTGAGATCAGCCCAAGCAACATATAGCAAGACCTTGTCTATACTAAAAACAAAACAAAACAAAACAAAAATTAGCTAAGTGTGGGAGAGCATGCCTGTAGTCTCAGCTACTCAGGAGATGGAGGCAGGAGGATCACTTGAGACCAGGATACTGAGGTTGCAGTGAGTGATGACCATACCGCTGCATTCCTTCCAGGGTGACAGACAACAACCCTGTTTCAATAATAATAATAATAAGATAGAATAATACAAACCTCTGAGAAAGGAAAAAAGATGAAACCAACCAAAACACTTCCCAGGAACCTTAATTTAACATTATTCACTCCTATAGAATATAATTCTATGTAAAGTGTCACAGTTTATCCAAAGATAAGCTGTACTTATACAAAGTTATGTTTTAAGGAGAAAATCTGTAATTATTTGAAAAACTAAGCAAACAGCTATAAACATGAAAACCATATGTTTTAGGCTACTTGTTTATGATTATTCTGTTTGAATAGCTCAGACTACAGCATGCTATTGGGTAAATCTGTAATAGTTTTATGGACTGATGAGAATATATATAATCTCAACAATTTCTTGAACATGTTTGAAGATCCTGCTATTCTAGCAGATTAAATGATTGCAGCAGGAACATTGCATTTATTCACTGGAAGTGCAAGTCATTTGTAACAACTTTGTTCTTTCCACCAATTAAAAGCCTGAAGCAAATGATATTAAGGACCTTATTTTCTGGTTCCTTATTAAGTCACAAATCCCAACCTCTTTTTCTATCCTGATAAAAAATAGTCAAAGAGTTGTTCTTACTAGTGGTTGTGAATGCTAACCATATAATATGATAAGGACTCACTTATGAATATTCAACATTCACCAAATACTTATTGAGTACCTAATATTTTCCACATAATGTGCCAGGTATTTCATTACAATTAAACGGACAAGATCACCTTTGAAATTCCCCTGGAATCGTATGAATTAGTATTGTCTCTTGGTTAGACTCAGTTATAGCCAGTCTATCAAAGAGAAGTGTCTGAACTTGAACTCTCTTGGTCAAATATGGTCACAGTTTTCCAGTTAGAGCTGGATTTTACTCTGGAACACAGTTACCAGCATTTTCTGCACTTAGATTTTCAACTTGATTAATCAACTGGAGCAGCTTTTGCGTAGGTAATGGGGACTTGAGGGAGGGACTCTCAAACAAGGTTTGAGCCAGGCACTTGAGTACTATTTAGTTTTATTTTGTGAACATTCACAAACATTCCAAAGTTATGTACAAATTAGTTGCCTTGAGAGGAACGCTGGAGTCCCAGATATTCTGAGCTGAGAAACCAGCACCGGGAGAGAGACACCAGGTCACCAAAACACAGTAAGTGAGCTGAGTAATGAAGGCTCAGCGACTCCAGATTGCCTTGAAGTGACTTTGCTTTCAAGTTGGCATTAGCTGTAGTCACAGGGTCCTAGACATGGGGTGTAGTAATTTCCACCTTGCGTTGCATCCTCTTTGTGTTCTGTGCATTGGGAGCAAGTTAGCAAGTGATTCCTCCGTCAGTCTCAGTGGACTTCAGGGATTGAGCACCAAATCACTGTCTACTCCCCACAAGCTCACATTTCTTATCATTGTGGAGGTGGCCTTTTGCCAATGGATGGATGCTCCTCGCCCATGAAACATTCTAGGCAATGCCTAGAACTTTCTGGGCAGTAGAAGTCACTGATGTGAGCCTTAGAGGAAGGCAGAAAATAGAGTCCAAGAGGACTCCTTCTTTCTATAGGTTGGTGAAAAGTAGTTTTTAATGGCAAAACCTGCAACTACTTTTGCACCAACTAATAATTGCAGCTCCTTCAACAGGCCATGCAGGCCTTCCCCAGCCTCACTGGCTGTGTGGCACATGGAGGTAATATATACTGTCCTCTTGCTGTTTGCAAGGGACCGTGTTAAAGGCTTTACATTCATTATCTATTTTTTAAAATCAAATAGCTCTAGGAAGTGCTGTTATTATTAACTAGTTCCCTTTTTCTGATGAGAAAACACAGGTTCAGAGAACTTCAAACCTGGCTCGAGGTCACCCAGAACTAGTACAGTCAGGGTTCCAACCCCAATAGTTTGACTCTGGGGTCCGAATTTGAGCCTAGGCGTGTTTGACCTGAGAGTCTAGTATATAGCTGCCCTGAGGGAATGTACTATAATATAAGGAAAAGGATGCTACATAATTTCTTATTTTTGGATAAGTTTGTTTTGTGCTTGTCCACCTTTGTCTCCATTTCTGGAGCTGAGAATGTGTGTAATCCAACCCCAGTGAGGCCAGAGCAAGCTTGTTTGGGTGAATAATGATTTTAGGAGTGCTCAGCCCAGATTTGCCTGAACCTTGAGGAAAATCTCATTCCTAAAGACACTTCCAGATCAAAGCTGAGGAGAGTTGGGGTTGAGGGTGATGGAGCATTGTTTCTAATAATTTAGATTGAAAAGGGGAAGAAAACAGAGATTAAAACATAGGAAGGCAGAGTTTTGAGAGGATGTGCTTGGATAGGGATACAGTCTGACCACCCAAATCTTATCTTAAACTGTAATCCGAATTGTAATCCCCATGTGTTGGGGGAGGGAACTTGTGGGAGGTGATTAGACCATGGAGGCAGTTCCTCATGTTGTTCTCATGATAGTGAGTGAGTTCTCACGAGATCTGATGGTTTTATAAGAGGTTTTCCCCTGCTTTGCTCTGCACTTCTCTCTCATGCCGCCACGTGGAGAAGGACATGTTTGCTTCCCCTTCCACCATGATTGTAAGTTTCTTGAGGCCTCCCTGGCCATGCGGAACTGTGAGTCAATTAAACCTCTTTCCTTTATACTTTACCAAGTCTCAGGTATTTCTTCAGAGCAGCATGAGAATGGACTAACACAGATAGTCCATGCATTCTTTCTAATTATTATACAACTAGAAAAAGTTCTTGAATAAAAGAAAAGATTAGCATATGCTAAATTAGAAAAAAGGAGAGAAGAAATAATCTCTTTAGGCAAACACTTTGAATTCAACCTCATAGTAAAATGTGTTATCCACTTTCTTGATATCTAGAGCTTAAATTTCTAGAAATAAGTATTTTTCCTTAGTACATGTAGAATGCATTTTATTGCCAATGACACAGATAAGCAAGGAAAAGATAAATACTTTTCATGATCCAATAACCTTGAAATAATTATACTTAACATTTTGATGTAAAATTTTCAATGTTTTTGCTTTTTAAAAATGTACATATGAGGCCAGGTGCAGTGGCTCACACCTGTAATCCCAGCACTTTGGGACACTGAGGTGGGCAGAGGGCATGAGCTCAGGAGTTTGACACCAGCCTGGGAAACATGGTGGAACCCTGTCTCTACCAAAACGTATACAAAAAATTAGCCAGGCGTGGTGGCGCATGCCTGTGGTTTCAGCTACTTGGGAGGCTGAATTGGGAGGATTACTTGGCACCACTACACTCCAACCTGGGTGACAGAGTGAGACCCCATCTCACAAAAGAAGTGTGTATTTACAAAAAAAGAGATACAAGTGTATTTTAATATATTAAAGTCATATTCCTAACACATCGTATATTTTAGATACAAAGATTTACCATATGGGGTACAGTAGCCAAAGTTTTTGAATGGATAGATGAAGAGATTTCTTTCCTCATGATAACTGCCCATAGGAAAGCTCAGATATTCAGAATTATTAAATACTGAAGAATTGACAAATCTAACACATTTTCAACCAAAAAATGGTGAGCGGTCAGATAAAACAAAAGAAAGCAGAAGTTAATGAAAGAACAAAAAGTGGTTGAGGCATGTTTTGGGAGGTGTCATAGCAGGTGGCAGCAGCTCTCTTTTGGAAAGTGGATTATTCTCAATAGGCTTTCACTGTTTTTTGCAATTTTATTTTGGTGTTTCGTGGTCCTGGAGACTAGTAGGGCTCTGATCTCCATGTGATTTTAAGCTTGTCGTATCATCACGCATGTAAAATTTTTGAGTTATCTGACTGTAAGAAAGATAATGTCTTAAGCCTAGAATTTCTGTTCAGTCCCCTGAGACATTCATCCCGATTCAGCAAATATTTGTGTAAAATTTTCTCTGTATTAGGCATTGTGAAGAATATAAAATGAATACTAGAAAATAATAGTTACTACAAATATCTTGCTAATTTACAGTGACAACAAAACACACACATGAAACAGTAAATAAAAGAACCGACTGGGTGCGGTGGCTCACGCCTGTAATCCCAGCACTTTGGGAGGCCAAGGCGGGTGGATCACCTGAGGTCAGGAGTTTGAGACCAGCCTGGGCAACATGGTGAAACCCTGTCTCTACAAAAAGTATTAAAATTAGCTGGGTGTGATGGCATGTAGGAGGATTGCTTGAAGCCAGGAAGAGGAGATTGCACCACTACATGCCAGGCTGGGTGACAGAGTGAAACCCTGTCTCAAAAAAGAGCAACAACAACAAAAAAGACCCAAAGTGACATGTGATTGTCATGGTGAACAGTGTAGAGAATAAGTATGCTAAAAGTTAGAGAGAGCGTGATCCAGGAGCCTGTAACGGTGGAGAAAAAAGTTGAGTAACAACTTCTGTTCTGTTCAGAAAAAAGGGGAAAGTTTCAGGTGAGGGGAGAAGAGAGATGACCATGAAAGTCAGTAGGAAAATGTAGGCTCAGAGCTCTCCCCGGGCGCCATCTGTAGTGGTACTTGGTATTCGTGCTCCAGCATATTGGTCACTCCTATACCAGGAAGAATCCTGGACCCTGGAAGGAAGACCTTTATGCTGCCAGTTGCTAAACCTGTGAACATGGGGTTTTCTTCATGTCTTAGTTTCTCCATTTGTGAAACGGGGAGCCTCATAGCTTTACATGCCCCAAAGTCATTGGGGCCTCTATGAGAGAATGTGTTTGAATGAGATTTTTCAGCTGAAAAACAGGATGTAAGTATCTTTGGTGATAATGATTTACTGGATATACAGACGGAAGAAAAGCACAAAACCAGAACATGAAAGGACAGTGACGTCCTCATGATATGGCTCTGCTGAGGGGAGGAACACCAGGGATCTTGACTTATGTGAATCAGATAAAACTACACGGACACATGTGAAGTGGTTTTAAGAAGCAGAGAATTTAATAGGCAAGAGATAAGGGAGACGAAAGAAAGAAGAATCTCCCGTGTACAGACACAGAGGGAGGAGGGCTCCAAAGCTGAGAGGAGACTCCGAGTGTGGTGGAAAACAGCTAGTTTTATGAGGAGGCTGGCGGAGGCGGTGTCTGATTTGCATAGGGCTCAGGGGATTGGTTTGACTAGGCATGTCATTCATGAAGCCTGCAAAAAAACTAGTCCTCCCACCTTAGTCTTTTAATATGCAAATATAGGGCGCCATGATGTTCTGCACACGTGGGGATATGTGGGGGTGCCCATGCTGCCAGGTACACATCTGGGCAAGGGCAAGAGGACAATCCTGGGAATTTCCAGGTTGGGTGGACCCAGTTTCTAATGGCCCGCATTTGCATATCAAAGGTTGCCAGCCCAGTTCTAAGAGCCAAGGCTTTCCTGCTAGACAAGAAACGTTTCTGGAGCTGCTTTATAAGGGACGAAAACGTTCCAAGGACCCCTTTTCCTCTCTATCTGCCTAAAATAATTTCTTAATAACTCCTACAGCAGTCACAGCACACCCGGGTCAATGTGAGTAATTTTAGAGACAGAGTGAGTGCATAATTGGGTCAGATTGGCAGAGGAAAGAAGGCTGGTTGATAGGTTGAGGCCCCTGAGACTTCTCTGATCAGCATGGAGAAATGGTGGGAAGTGAGGTGACTTGGGGAGGAAAAGCTTTCCCAGGGAAATGGAGCATTTTGGAAGTCTGCAGATAGGGAGAGTTTTCATACATTTGTATTTCACCTAATAAAATGGCACTTTCCTGAGTTTTGTGGGCAAAGCATGATGTTAAATCTTTTAACATCTTCTTTCCACTAATTGAATAGGAGGAAAAGGAAATTTCTTCTTTTTCTTCTTATTTCACTTATTTCCTTTTTGTATCCCTAGAAGCACATGACATAATGCTCAACAAAAAGCAAAAAGATGCAGTGGCTTTGAGAAATATTATGATAACCGAAATGAGTGACTGAGGCAAGGGGCTCAATGAATCGAGGTTTATTAGGCCAGCTTTAGGGAGTTTCTGGGAAAAACTCGAGC
>NW_012115389.1:293357-304898 GCF_000951035.1 Colobus angolensis palliatus
TTTTTTTTTTTTAAAGCATCTGGCTCTTTTCCCAAGGCTGGAGTGCAGTGGTGGGATCCCAGTTCACTGTAGCCTTCAGTTCCTGGGCTCAAGTGATCCTCCTGCCTCAGCCTCCTGAGTATCTGGGGCTATAGGCACATCTGACCACGCCTGACTAGTTTTCTTGTGTTATTTTCTGTAGAGACAGGATCTCGCCATATGCCCAGGCTGGTCTTAAACTCCTGGACTCAAGTGATCCACTGGCCTCAGCCTCCCAAAGTGCTGGCATTACAGACGTGAGCCACCATACTCAGCCTTGTGGCTGTTTTTCTGAAGAGATATTTAGGAGGTTTAGTATTTACACATTTCCTTAAAGAGGGAAAGAGGCTAGATGCAGTGTCTCATGCCCGTAATCCTAGTACTTTTGGAGGCTGAGGCAGAAGGATCACTTGAGACTAGGCGTTTGAGGCCAGCCTGAGTAACACAGCAAAATTCAGCCCTGCCTGCCTCCCCTTCCTCAGCCCCCCACCCTGCCATCGTTTCTCCAAAAAATGAAAAAAATTGCCAGGTATGGTGGTGCGTGCCTATGATCCCAGCTACTTGGGAGGCTAAGGTGGGAGGATCACTTGAGTCGCAGAAGTTAAGGCTATAGTGAGCTATGATCATGCCACTCCTCTCCAGCCTGAAAAGGGGAAGGCATGTAGGGAGAGGGGCAGGTAGGTAGTAAGAGGAATGGTTACACTCTTGTGAGACTTTAGTCAATGTCCAGAAATCTACATTTTACATAAGACAAGATGAATAATAGAATTAAAAAAAAAAAAAAAACAGGGAGTAAAGGAAAACTCAATTATGCAGAGGTCTTTGGGTAAGTGGAGGTGTGATTGATCTTGTCTTTGTTCTGTACCTGGGAAAAAAAAAGCTTGTAATGACGTTATTGGTGTGGAATCAAACAGACTTCAGGTTTAGGAGCTAGACTTAGACTGCAGACCTAAAGTATAATTGGCATGTCCATGCTTATGGGAGGCCAGCAAAGAATTTGCTTCAAATGATCTGTGGGAGCAGTCTTGAAAGATGCCTGAGGCCTTTTGCCTTTCTGTGGGGGTCTGGGTAATGCATGCCAGTAACAGCTATTCATTTGAAAAAGGATGTTGCATGACTCAACCTCTATGCTTAACCTCTTTGACATAAGGGGTTTGGGAGTCCTGAGATATTTAAATTTTCCTGTACGTTATCAGTACAATTGGGTAGTAGCTGGAGCTCAGGCAGCAGTTGGAGGCTTACATATCACACTCTTCTTTTTAGGTGAAGGCATACAGACATTATAAATTATTAAGGTTTAATACAATCAACTCAGAATGAGTGGTGGTCATGATAAAGCAGGAATGAAGAACACATCCACATAATCTATAAAGGTTCATTCCAACTTTAGTGTTTGAGTAATTTCTTCCCTAATCATTTAATAGATTTTGCAATTAGTTTTATCTTCCCTTATGCATTGAACCTTCCAGTGGGCACAGGAAAAAAAGCCAAAAGGAGGAAGAAAGATGAAAAAGGAGGAAGCTTGGGAAATTCACACACTCTATTAAAGGATCCGGAACTGATTTAGCCTGGCAAACTTCCTGCCTGTTTTGTTCATTGCACTCTGTTCAGACTGCTCTGAAAGGCTCCATTTCGGCCAAATCTAGGCTCTTTCTCATGCTAATCTTTCTGGATTCAGCGTTCCTTTCAATATCAATCATAACCTCCATCCCCAAATGATCCCTTCTGTAGGCTTCCAGTCCCAGGGCTTTCAGCCTCTTCCACCCTGGTGACTTGTACTCCATCTCTCTCAAACTTTTTCTTTTAACTATGGACTCTTGTTTGATTTAGTTCTTGGCACCCTGTGTTGCTGTCCCTAGTGTGAAAGGAAAACATCTTGGGCCCCCAAAATCACTAAACTAAGAGGAATACTCAAGCTGGAAACTGCTTAGGGCAAAACCTGCCTCCCAGTCTATTCAAAGTTATTCCTCTGCTGACTGTGGTAAATGCATATCTGATGGCCTCCTTTGAAAAGACTGATCAGTGACTCAGAACAACGCAACAGGTTGTCTGCCACCTATCTGTGACCTGGAAGCGCCCTCTCCAGTTTGAGCCTTCCTGCCTTTGCTTCAAGTTGTTCCGCCTTTCGGACCTAACCAATGTACTTCTTACATATCTATACTTTATATATATATGAAATATATAAATATAATATGTATACACATGCATATATATACATATATATGTATTTCTTTCTATTTTTTTTTTTTTTTTTTGAGATGGAGTTTTGCTCTTGTTGCCCAGGCTGAGTGCAATGACGTGATCTCGGCTCACTGCAACCTCCACTTTCCGGATTCAAGCGATTCTCCTGCCTCAGCCTCTGGAGTAGCTGGGATTACAGGCATGCGCCACCACGCCTGGCTAATTTTGTATTTTTAGTAGACACGGGGTTTCTCCATGTTGGTCAGGCTGATCTCGAACTCCCAACCACAGGTAATCCACCCACCTTGGCCTTCCAAAGTGCTGGGATTACAGGCGTTAGCCACTGTGCCTGGCTGTTCTCACACATTTTAATTGATATCTCATGTCTCCCTAAAATGTATAAAACTGGCTGGGCGCAGTGGCTCAAGCCTGTAATCCCAGCACTTTGGGAGGCTGAGGCGGGCAGATCACCTGAGGTTAGGAGTTTGAGACTAGCCTGGCCAACATGGTGAAACCCGTCTGTACTAAAAATACAAAAATTAACTGGGTGTTGCTGGCACGCACCTATAATCCCAGCTACTAGGGAGGTTGGGGCAGGAGAATTGCTCGAACCTGGGAGGCAGAGGTTACAAGGAGCCGAGATCACACCACTGCACTCCAGCCTGGGCGACAGAGCGTGACTCCATCTCAGTAGTAATAATGATAATAATAATAAATTAAAAAATAAAATCTATAAAACCAAGCTGTGCCCTGACTACGTTGGGCAGATGTCGTCAAGACTTCCTGAGGCTGTGTCATGGGCACGCATCCTCAACCTTGGCAAAATAAACTGAGACCTGTCTCAAATTTTCGGGGTTCATTCTAGAGACTCTGTCAGGAAGTTCCCTAGCCTCAAGTATCTTCAACTGCTACTCTGCAATATGTTGAGGACCCATCTTTCCAGCCTTGATCTAACTCTAGATCCCCACTCAGTTTCCTCTTGCTAGCAGGTTTCCCCCACTCACATTACTGACATTATTTACAACTTGAACATGCTTGAAATTAAATTAGCACTTGGCCAGGTGCGGCAGCTCACGCCTGTAATCCCAGCACTTTAGGAGGTGAGGTGGGTGGTTCACTTGAGTCCAAGTGTTCCAGACCAGTCTGGGTTACATAGCGAGACCCCATCTCTACAAAAATAGTTTTTAAAATTAGCTGGATGTGGTGGTGGTGTGTGCTTGTAGTCCCAGCTACTCAGGAGGCTGTGTGGAAGAATCACTTGATCCCAGGAGTTTGAGACTGAAGTGAGCTACGATTGCACCACTGCACTCCAGTCTGGGTAACAGAACAAGAACCTCTCAAAAAAAAAGGCCAGGCTTAATAGCTCATGCCTGTAATCCTACCACTTACCACTTTGGATGGGAGCAATGCTTGAGGCCTGGAGTTTGAGACCAGCTTGGGCAATATAGCAAGACCCAGTCTCTAAATTAAAAAAAAAAAAAGATTAAAAAAATGATAAAAGTAAGTAAATAAAATAAATTATTACTCAATGTACTCTTGCTGTTCTTACGCTATTTTGAGAATTCATGGACAGTGGATTGAACCAAACGAACTTGGTTGAATTTATTTTTTAAAAAATGATTAGGCTCTTCTCCTCTCTCATTTATAGGTTAACACACCTGTATCCAATTATATTGGTCAAAATTAAATAATGAGATTCAGAAAATATGATCAAGTATAGAGTTTATTTTAACCTAAATCTTGAGAATGCCCCCCCAGGAGCACAGATTCAAGTTGCCCTGAATATACACTCTGATTAGCAGCAGTTACAGGTGGGTTTTTAAAGGAAAAAAGAAGAGGCAGTTCCTAAATTGTTTATCAATAATTTACATTGAAATAACAAGCTATTCATTGGTAGCGATGTACGTTGTTTTTTGTGCATGAAGATAATGGGTGAGGCAGCTAGGCAGGAACAAAGTGATTTTACTTTTCTTAATTTTTTTAGAAGCAGGGTCTCGCTCTGTCGCTCAGGCTGGAGTGCAGTGTTGCAGTCTCAGCTCATTGCAACCTCCACCTCCCGGGCTCAAGCGATCCTCTTGTCTCAGCCTCCTGAGTAGCTAGTACCACAGGTGTGCTTCACCATGCCTGTAATTTTTTGTATATCCTTTGGAGACAAGTTTTCATCATGTTGCCCAGGCCACTCTCAAAATCCTGGATTCTAGTGGTCTTCCACTTTAGCCTCTGAAAATACCGGGATTTTCGTTATCGGGCAGTTAAAACATTTAGAGGTCTAGATCAGGCATTTACCAGCCCACAGTTAAGGGGTAGATGGGTCAGATCGTTTGGCAATCCCAATTCACCCTTAGTTGGAAGGATGTGACTGTCTAACTCATACATCAGCGTTAGTAACTCATAACAATTTAAAGACCTTCTCTTTTCAAACATGTGCTCATTTTAACCCAGATATAGCAGCATAAAGAGTCTAGCAGTAAAAAGTCTAGGCTGTGAACAGTTATCACTAACAAGATGAACACATTTGGAAAATCACCGAAACTCTTTGGATCTCAGTTCCCTATCCATAAAGTGGCAGGGTTAGAGTACATGAAGTCAGAATTTCTTCTAGCTAAAGTATGTTTGGTATCTACGACTTTATAAGGAAAGCCTCGGTATAAGGCATCAAAGGCAAGTGAGTAGGGTTCTCCCAACCCACCCAAGTGCAAGGCTAGGAATACATGCCCCATGGGAAGACCCAGGCTGGGAGGCACCAGGGAGCAGAAGATCAATAGACTTGAATTCAAACTTTACCTAGATGATGATAAATCAACAGAGACAACTTATTGATGAAGGTCAGGCAGTAGAATGTTCTAGAGTGGGGAAACCTTACGTAAGAGACCTAAAGTTCAAGCCTCAACTTAGCCATTCAGTAGGAGGGTGGCCTTGGACAGGCTACTTAACTCTTCTGAGCCACAGTTTCCCCAATGGGTGTATTACTATCTGGGATTATAGGCAGGAACCATGGTCCAAAGTGACTTTAAACACGTGCCCCCAGGGCAAGGGTGGTATAGTATGTCACTGAAGTCCTCTACTCATGTCTTTCTGGGCCTGATCACTTTTGTGTATGGCACAAAGCTTAGACTGCTCAGAGCTAGTTTTCTTCTCGCATTGTATAGCACTGAGTTCACACATTTGTCCTTAGGTCAAAATAGCTTTGTTTCTTAACAATTTTCTTCCTAGCCAACCTGGTTCCTCCCCCCTCCCCCTTCTCCCCAGTAAATAACGGAAATTTGACTGTGGCCAAATCTCTTTCCTTGTTGCTGTGCCTCTTTTTTCACAATAACTCACATACATTGGCTAATTCAGCTGCTGAGACCTGGCCTCTTTGCCTGCCCTATAGCTTGTGTCTTGTCTCCTGGTATAAAAGAGAGACTCAGAGATTCTTTTGCTTATCTGAATGTCATTGCATGGCCTGGGGCTTTGAGTAAGTGTGACAAAGATTCAAGTTTAGCAATCTTTTTATTATTCAGACATTTCCATGGAAAGGCAGTCCCTCTTTCTTTTGGAAAGACAGTCCCTCTTTCTCTTGGAAAGACTAGAGAAGTTTCTTACATTCACACTCGGTGTTTATGGCTAAAGAATGGGCAAAGTAGGACGCTGTTTTCTCAAAAGGCTTTTCCTAGCCTTTTTCTTTCCTTTTTTGCTCTATTTGAGAAGGAAAGTATCCTTCTAAATCATAAATGCCTGTTCGCATGGAACTTCTGAGCTCTGGCTGTTTTATAATTTATTGAGTGTGCTTGTGTACATTTTTTCTTTTTTACTGATGTATAATATTTGTACATATTTATGGATTACATATGATATTTTGTTACATGCATAGAATGTGTGAGGATCAAGTCAGGGTTACTTAGGGTGTCCATCACTTCTAGTATTCATCATTTCGATGTGGTGGGAACATTTCAAGTCCTCTCTTATAGCTATTTTGAAATATATAATACAATGTTATTAACTGTAGTCACTCTACTCTGCTATTGAATATAAGACTTATTCTTTCTAGGCCAGGCGTGGTGGCTCACACCTGTAATCTCAGCATTTTGGGAGACTGAGGTGGAGAATCACTTGAGCCCAGGAGATCAAGACCAGCCTCAACATAGTGGGACCTTGTTGCCACAAAAAATTTTTAAAAACTTAGCTGAGCATGGTGGCACATGCTTGTAGTCACAGTTATCTGGGAGGCTGAGGCAGGAGGATAGCTTGAGACTGGGAAGTCGAGGCTGCAGTGAGCCGTGATTATGCAACTGCACTTCAGCCTGAGTAACAGAGTGAGACCTTGGTCTCAAAAAAAAAATAAGGAAAAAAGAGAACTTTTCCTCCTATCTAACTGTATGTTTGTATGTTTGTATCCACTGACCAATCTTTCTTCATCCTCCCAATACACACACTCTTCCCGGTTACTGGTATCTATCATTCTATTCTCTACCTCCATGAGATCAACTTTTTTAGCTTCCACATATGAGTGAGAACTTGTGATATTTGTCTTTCTGTGCCTGGCTTACTTCACTTAACATCATTACCTTCATTTCCATCCATATTGCTGCAAATGACATGATTTCATTCTTTTTTATGGCCAAATGATATTCCATTGTGTACATACACCACATTTTCTTCATCCATTTGTCCACTGATGGACACTTAGGTTGATTCCATGTCTTTGCTATTGTGGATAGTGCTACAGTAAACATGCAAGTACAGGTAATCCTTATATATACTGATTTCTTTTCCTTCGGATAAGTACCTAATAGTGGGAATGTGGGAGCATATGGTAGTTCTATTTCTAGTTTTTAAAGAAATCTTCATACTATTTTCCACGGTGGCCATACTAATTTACATTTCCACCAACAGTGTATGTGTTCCCTTTTCTCCACCTCTTCACCAGCATCTGTTATTTTTGTTTTTTAAATAATAGTCATTCTAACTGGCATGAGATGATATTTCATTGCAGTTTTTTTCTTCACTTTCATTGTGTTTTGATTTGTATTTCCCCAATGCAAGTTAGTGATGCTGTGTATTTTTAAATATATCTGTTGGTCATTTGTATGTCTTTTGAGAATGTCTATTCATGTCCTTTGCTCATTTTGAATGAGATTATTTGATTTTTTACTGTTAAGTTGTTTGAGTGAGTTCCTTGGTATTCTGAATATTAGTCCCTTGCTGGATAAATAGTTTGCTGATATTTTCTCCCATTCAACAGGTCGTATTTTTCTTTTATTTATTTATTTTTTTGAGATGAGAGTCTTGCTATGTTGCCCAGGCTGGTCTTGAACTCCTGGGCTCAAGCAATCCTCTTACCTTAGCCTCCCAAACTGCTGGGATTACAGGCATGAGCCACTGTGCCCGGCCTTGAACAGGTTGTAGCTTCACTTTGTTGATTGTTTTCTTTGCTGTGTGCACATTTTCTTATTTGATACTGTAGGGGCCAAGGGAAACTTCCCCTTGGAAGATTCACTGGAAAATCAACTCACAAAAGGCAGATTAACTGGAGAAAAGGCATACGGATTTATTAACATGTACACAAGGAAAGTGATTACCCATTCCCCATTGGGGTTCAGAAGCTCATATACCATCCTGGCAAAACATATTATGTGGCAAGGCGGGGCACAGAGAAGAGGAGTTCTGTTGAGGGGATTACTAGGGAGAATAAATGTATCTAGGAAGAGAGATCAGTTTGTAAATAGTTATCTTTGGAATTGGAATGATCTGACAGATAGATATTATCTTTTTATTTTATTTTATTTTATTTTTGTAGAGACAGAGTCTCTCTATGTTGCCCAGGCTGGTCTCAAACTCCTGGGCTAAAGTGATCCTCCCATCCTGGCCTCCCAAAGTACTGTGACATTATCTTGTGACAGGGTCTGTTCAGGTGTGGTTATATTCTTGGTCTCACAGGGAGGGGAAGTAAAAAACAATCATTCTTCTTGGTGGGTCTGGATCTCAGGCAGATAAAGGAACTTTAGCTTCATCTTATGCTTTGGGTGAGACAGTGAGGTTGGGAGGTGGGGGAAAATCAGAGAGACCTTGAGGCTTCTTTAGTTCAGTATATTAAAGCACCATATTTTGAGGTATCAGTTTCTGAGCTCCAACAGTACAAATACTGAGTTGTCTATATGTGGAGCAGATAGTAATACACCCATGGGGGAAACTGTGGCTCAGAAGAGTTAAGTGGCCTGTCCAAGGCCACCCTATTAGTGAATGGCTAAGTTGAGGCTTGAACTTTAGGTCTCTTATGTAAGGTTTCCCCACTCTAGAACATTCTGTTGCCTGACCTTCATCAATAAGTTGTCTCTGTTGATTTATCATCTAGGTAAAGTTTGAATTCAAGTCTATTGATCTTCTGCTCCTTCGTGCCTCCCAGCCTGGGTCATCCCATGGGGCATGTATTCCTAGCCTTGCACTTGGGTGGGTTGTAGAACCCTATTCACTTGCCTTTGATGCCTTATACCGAGGCTTTCCTTATAGAGTCGTAGATACCAAACATACTTTAGCCAGAATAAATTCTGACTTCATGTACTCTAACCCTGCCACTTTATGGATAGGGAACTGAGATCCAAAGAGTTTTGGTGATTTTCCAGAATCCTAGACTTTTTACTGCTAGACTCTTTATGCTGCTATATCTGGGTTAAAATGAGCACATGTTTGAAAAGAGAAGGTCTTTAAATTGTTATGAGTTATTAACACTGATGTATGAGTTAGACAATCAAATCCTTCCAACTAAGGGTTAATTGGGATCGCCAAACTATCTGACCCACCTACCCCGTAGCTGTGGGCTGATAAATGCCTGATCTGGACCTCTAAATGTTGGCTGCCTGATAATGAAGACTACACCATGTGTTTTTGAAGATTCTTTCGGTTTTTCTCATTTCTGTGTCTTTCTCTACAATGAAGTGCTATCCATTGTACATGAAGATGGTGAATATACTTTATTTATTTCTCTCTCCTAATACTCATTTATTTATTTATTTCTCTCTCCTAATACTCATTTCTGTTAAGCCCTTGCATGTTGTATGAGATATTAGGGTGGAGGGGCAGTCTGTGACTAAAGAAATGTATTAGTCATGGTTCTCTAGAGGGACAGAACTAATAAGATATATAAATATATACACACACACACATATACACATATATATCCATATATATACACGTGTGTGTGTATATATATATATATATGTACATATAAAGGGGAGTTTATTAAGTGTTAACTCACATAATCACAAGGTCCCACAATAGGCCATCTGCAAGCTGAGGAGCAAGGAGAGCCAGTTTGAGTCCCAAAACTGAAGAACTTGGAGTCTGATGTTCAAGGGCAGGAAGCATCCAGCATAGGAGAAAGATGTTGTCTGAGAGGCTAAGCCAGTCTCACTTTTTCATGTTTGTCTGCCTCCTTATATTTGTTGGCAGCAGGTTAGATTGTGCCTACCCAGATTAAGAGTGGATCTGCCTTCCCCAAATCACTGACTTAAATGTTAATCTCCTCTGGCAACACCCTCACAGACACACCCAGGATCAATATTTTGCATCCTTCAATCCAATCAAGTTGACACTCAGTATTAACCATCACAAAAAACATCTAAATGAATTGGCTTGTTTGAAGATCCAACTCATGACTTCAGTTCCAGTAACACCCTGAAGATCATCAGGAAATGAAGTTAATCTAGCGTTGGGAACCTAAGATGAGAGACGAGCCTAAGTTTCTAAAGTTTCCAGAAGGCAGGAGTGAATTGGGGGTAAAAAATGCTGGGTTTTCCATTAGATCAATTTTTTTCAACTTTTTCTAACCAAGATCCCCTTAGCGTTTCCATCACGCCTGCTTAAAGCTCAGATGAGCATCAAGTTGTTGTAAGGCATTTTGAGGCCCTTCCGATCACACATATTTTTACTGACAGCTTTCTCTGACCTTGTAATGTGCCTATTTTACAACAGAGTGCCTTACTCAGTCTCTGTTGCTCTCTGGAGCCTCATTCAGTAAGTGACAACCAATCTTAGACTTGGAGGATAGCTGTGCTGACATTCTACCTGGTGATCTCTCTTGAGATTTAGAAGTCTGCACAGATGGGACAGGGAGAGCACTCTTAATTAGCATAGGAGATGTAGGAATTCAAGCAGAACCTGTATAAAATGCTGGAAACCCCAGTTTTATGTGCTGAAGGAGAGAATCTCTTCAGTTTTCAAGATTTTTTAATTGAAAACTTTTAAACACAAAAATCACAACTTGATTGTGGAAACATAGCATCTTCACATATAAACTTAAACTGTCAGATAAGTATTTGTCATTCACTGGCTTTCAACAGAAGATGAGTTTGTCTCATAAAAAGTTATCAACATGGGCTGGTTACAGTGATTTATGCCTGTAGTCCTAGCAGACTTTGAGACCAGCCTGGCAACATAGCATGACCCTATCTCTAAAAAAACAGTAAAACAAACAAAAAAACCCCCCAAAACAAAGAACAGTTATCAACAGGTCAGATACTGTGCAAGGAGAGAAGTAGAAAAATATCATGATCCCTGATATTTCAGTTGCATTTGTCCTGCATGTGACTTAATGAAAATTATGACAGAGTTTCACTGGTGAGAATTGCACTTTTTGTTAGTAATGGCAAATCCTAACAGGTCTGTAGCAACCCATTTCTTGCCTCCTCAGAGAAAAGAATTTGGCTAAGCGGCATAAGGGAGAGTGACAGTGAGAGACTGAGGCAAGTTTTAGAACAGGAGTGAAAGTTTATTAAAAAGTTTCAGAGCAGTAATGAAAGGAAGTGAATTTGGAAGAGGGACAAGGGAGCAACTTGAGAAAACCAAGTGCCCTGTCAGACCTTTGACTTGGGGGCTTCTGCACTGGCATGGTTCTGGGGTTTGTGTCTCTCCTCCCTTGATTTTTCCTTGGGGTTGGCTGTCCTCACCCACAGTGGCCTTTCAGCACTTGGGAGGGGTTACATGCATATGTGTTTAGTAGAGTTGTATGAATGCTCGTTTGAGGATTTTTGTTGAGTCAAATGTTCCTCAAGGAAGGTCATATACCAGCTAGACTCTGCCATTTTGCCTCTTAGTGCACATGCTTGAGCCCACTCTCCCATGCCTGGGATCTTACTGGGAAGCTGCTGATCACCAACTTCAGGTGTTTTCTGTCTATCGAGATACTGCCTTTCCTTGGTACTGACTGCAACAAATTACTATATTATTATTTCTTTTATTTATTGAAGTCATAAAACTGCTTCTTTTCTCTTCCTTCCTTCCTTCCTTTCTTTCTTCTTTCTTTCTTTCTTTCTTTCTTTCTTTCTTTCTTTCTTTCTTTCTTTCTTTCTTTCTTTCTTTCTTTCT
>NW_012115389.1:305113-308917 GCF_000951035.1 Colobus angolensis palliatus
GCTCACTGCAGCCTCCGCTTCCTGGGTTCAAGGAATTCTCCTGCCTCAGCCTCCTAAGTAGCTGGGACTATAGGCATATGCCGCCATACCTGGTTAATTTTTGTATTTTTAGTAGAGATGGGGTTTCACCATGTTGGCCAACTTGGTCTCAAACTCCTGATCTCAAGTGATTCACCCACCTCGACCTCCTGAATTATTATTTTAGAGAGACAGTTTAACAACTGCCTGACCATCACTTGACAGTTGCCTGACATCCCTGGGATAGGAAGGAGCCCTCTCCTGCCCTGCTCATGTCTGCCTAGCTACCTCCTCCAACATTTTTAAATATGGAAGGAAATAATTCCTTTGCTAAGGTTTTGCCTTTGACAGTAGGCTGTAGAAAATGCTGTGTCGACCACTAAGCCAGACTATTTTGCTTCTCGAAAGACTGGAAGTGAGGTGTCCTGACAAATTCAAGAGAGAATAAGAACTTAGGAAGGCCCACAGCTGAACATACTTGTGAGGGGTGCTGTAAGAAAAAGCGCTTGGATTGGTTTTAAAGTTGAATGTAAGACAACTTCTTTAGGCAGACTGTTAGTTGAAAAAGAGACTGACCAGACGTGGGGGTCATGGCTGTAATCCCAGCACTTTGGGAGGTGAGGCGGGTGGATTGCTTGAGCCCAGGAGTTAGATCAGCCTGGGCAACATAGCAAGACCTTATCTCTACCAATCATAAAAAAAATTAACTGGGTGTGATGGTACATATCTGTGTTCTCAGCTGCTCGGGAGGCTGAGGTGGGAGAATTCCTTGAGTCCAGGAGGTTGAGGCTATATAGTGAGCTGTGATTTTGCCGCTGTACTCCAGCCTGGGTGACAGAGAGAGATCCTGTCTCAAAAAAAAAAAAAAAAAAGAGCCTATAATTATAGAAGTCCTGTTGGTCCTGCTGGTATTCTGTTAAAAGGAAAGTTGTTTCCCTCCCCATTTTCTTTTGGGGGAGTGTCTTGAATTGGATCTCTTTTGTCTCATATGTGTTTTTTTTTAAATTGGATTTTGCATTTGTTGTTGTTGGTCACTGCTGTGCTCTATCCGAGAAGATTGTCCTTATAAGGAAGTAATCTGGTGGGTAACACTGAATTTCAGTTGTTCTAAGCCCACACGTAGTCTTCTCACTGTCTTCTTGCCATGGGACTGAGAGAGTGCTCCTTGGGACGGAGGTAGGTTGTGCTCTATTTTCACAGATGGCAGCTTCAGGTTAGCTACAAACTAGTAAGAAGTTTTGACAGCATGGAGGCCGGAGTGGGGCTGGAAAGTACTTTGGAGTTTGCTGAACGAAAACAAAGATTCAAACCAAAGACTCTCCTGATTTGAGCTCAGATGAGCATTTCCTGATGTCAGGTGATCCAGTCTTTTCTAATTTGCTCCCGCATTTTTTGGAAGCATGTGAATTTGCCACTAAGCTAGTGCTGAGCTGTTTGGGAGGAAAATGACTAGAGAATTCATGAAAAAAAAATTCACTTTCTTTTTGCATGACGAATCTAGGAATTCATTAAAAAAAATGTTCTTTTTTTTAGTTTTTAGATTCCTTCCTTCCTCCCTTCCTCCCTCCTTTCTTTCTTTCTTCCTTTTTTCTTTTCTTTTCTTTCTTTCTTTCTTTTTTTTTGGCAACAGGATCTGGCTTTGTCACTCGGGCTAGAGTGCAGTGGCACGGTCATGGCTCGCTGCAGCCTCCTGGGCTCAAGTGATCCTCCCACCTCAGCCTCCTCAGTAGCTGGGACTACAGGCATGTGCCACCACACCTGGCTAATTTTTTTATGTTTTGTAGAGGCAGAGTGTCACTCTGTTGTCCAAGCTGGTCTCAAACTCCTGAGCTCTGGTGATCTTCCTGCCTCAACCTCCCAAAGTGTTGATATTACAAGTGTGAGCCATTGTGCCTGGCTGACATAGTTGTTCTTGTGAATGGTTACTTAGAAATATTACTCTCAGTTGATTAAAAAAAATAAATTCTTAGAGACAGGGTCTTGCCATGTTGCTCAGGCAGGTTTCAAACTCCTGGCCTCAGGTGATTCTCCCCCGTTGACCTCCCAAAGGGCTGGGATTACAGACATGAGCCACTGCACCTGGCAAATTTTTAAAATGTAATTTAAAAACTTCTTTTCCTGTTTCCTGGAAACATTAGAGTCTGAACTAACGCCTTTTTGTTCAGTCTAGTGTCTGGCATTTTTTTTTCTGCCATCTTTTAAGATTTATGCTAAGTTGCTTTGAAAAAAGTTATAAATTTTTTTCTTGGTATTCATAAATGCACCAGTGATTTCAGTATCACTTCATATCACATTAATCAATCATACAGAATACTTTGAAGTTCAGTAATAGCTGATGATTATTTATTTGGCTGGGTTTCAAGGCAATAACATCAAATGCTTCAATTGCTTAATTTTTCTAAAGTAAGACTGGGAACCTGGAATGCTAAACTAGAATGGGAGCCACTGACTTCATCTGGTCTGAGCTCTTACATTTTAGATGAGTACACTAGGCCTGAAGAGAGTCTTAAATGAAGTTAAAGGACGCACTTGAGGCAGAGAGAGGAGAAAAAGAGAAGAGAGAGAAAGATTAAAAAGTTAAGCAAAAAAAAAAAGTTCTCCATTGAAGGATTTCTTTAAAAAATTTTTTTTTAATTTTCTTTTTAGAAAATAGATTTGGGGTCTTGCTATGCTGCCCAGGTTGGTCTTGAACTCCTGGGCTGAAGTGATCTGCCTGTCTCAGTCTCCCAAACTGCTGGGATTACAGGTGTGAGCCACTATGCCTGGCCTCCATTGAACGATTTCTTAGGGCTGCTAATATGTTAACAAGTGTTGTAAATCTCCAAGGTGGGGAGAGTTTTTTATTTTGGAGAAATTTAATAAGCAGTGTTTCCCAGTCGATTGACCAAGGTTCCCTTTTTTGACAGAGCACTGGGCAAGCCTAGTGTTCATCAGCCACACTTTAGAATTTGTTCTTCTTTAGCTTGACCTGTTCTTTAACCAAAATGTGTATTTTTTTCAACTTTTATTTTAAGTTCGGGGGTACATGTATAGGATGTGCAGGTTTGTTACATAGGTAAATGTGTACCATGGGGGTTTGCTGCACAGATCAACCCATCACATAGGTATTCAGCCCAGCATCCACTAGCTAGTCTTCCTGATGCTCCTCCTCCCCCAAGCACCCTCCTCTGACAGGCCCCAGTGTGTGTTGTCAGCTCCCATGTGTCCATGTGTTCTCATCATTCACCTCTCACTGAGAACATGTTTGGTTGTCTCTTTCTGCATTAGTTTGCTGAGGATAACAGCTTCCAACTCCATCCATATCCCGACGAAGGACGTGATCTCCTTCCTTCTTATGGGTGCATAGTATTCCATGGTGTATATGGACCACCTTTTCTTTATCCAGTCTATCACTAATGGGCATTTAGGTTGATTCCATGTATTTGCTACTGTGAATAGTGCTGCAATGAACATACATGTGCGTATATCTTTATAATAGAATGATTTCTATTCCTTTGGGTATAGTAAAAGGGATTGCTGGGTCAAATGGTATTTCTGCCTCTAGTTCTTTGAGGAATCGCTACACTGTTTTCCACAATGGTTGAACTAATTTGCACTCCCACCAACAGTGTAAAAGTGTTCCTTTTTCTCAGCAACTTTGCCAACATCTGTTGTTTTTTGCTTTTTTAGCCATTTAGCCATTTAGCCATTCTGACTGGCGTGAGATGGTACCTCATTGTGGTTTTGATTTGCATATCTCTAATAATCAGTTATATTGAGCTTTTTCCCCCCATATGTTTGTTGGCC
>NW_012115389.1:310744-318428 GCF_000951035.1 Colobus angolensis palliatus
GACGTGGTGGGTGCCTGTAGTCCCAGCTACTAGGGAGGCTGAGGCAGGAGAATGGCGTAAACCTGGGAGGCGGAGCTGGCAGTGAGCTGAGATCCGGCCACTGCACTCCAGCCTGGGCGGCAGAGTGAGACTCCGTCTCAAAAAAAGAGAAGGTTTTGGGCTGAGGTGATGGGGTTTTCTAGATACAGGATTATATCATCTGCCAAAATGTGTGTTTTTTCTATGTGAAATAATGTTAACAGCTTTTTTCTTTTTTCTTTGAGACAAGGTCTGGCTCTATCACTCAGGCTAGAGTGCAGTGGTGTAGTCTTGGCTCACTGCAGTCTCTGCCTCCTGGGCTCAAGCCTCCCACCTCAGCCTCCCGAGTAGCTGAGACCACAGGTACACACCACCATACCTGGCTAATTTTTGTATTTTTTGTAGAGATGGGGTTCCGCCATGTTGTCCAGGCTGGTCTTGAACTCCAGAGCTCAAGGGATCCACCTGCCTCGGCCTCCCAAAATGCTGGGATTGCAAGGGTGAGGCACTATGCCCAGCCAAGAATGAAATTCTTAAATAATGTGGCTATGCATGGAGGCTTGAACAACAAACCTCTTCTCATTTCTTCTCACTTGTCAAGGCCTGTTCAAATTATGATGGCAATTATTGTGTCTATTCTAAAGAATGTGTTTCTGGAGTAGTGATTTTATATAAAACTAAATATATTCACTGTAAAACAGCACACCCCAAAAAAGCACACTCAAAGAAAACATTAATTAAGATGCAGTCAAAATTACTAGATTGACCAGGATTAATTGAAGGTTTTTATTATTCTCCTCGCAGAAGCATGTTAGAGCTGTGAGGACAGAGTTTCACGCTGGTCATCCCCACCTCTATTCTCAACATTCTCAACCCTTAAGTAGTGATTGTCAGAAAGTAGATGCTCAGTCAGTAAATATTTGTGGAATAAAGTAATTCAGATTATTTTATTACCTAGTTATTTTTGAATTGAAAAGATTCTGCAGATATACATTTAAACATTAAAAATTACATGGTGGGAAGTGATGTTTATTCTCACTTAAAACTTTGGGCTCCCACTCTTAGTTCTCTTCCTCAGAAGCAATTACTAACCAGTTTATACAATGTAGTTCTAGAATGTCCTATGCATATTTAAGCATATATACACATATGTACATATACTTATCAATGTGTATCTATAGATATGCATATATATTAATATATAGTTTTTATACACTGGTGGAGGCATAGTTTACAGACTGTTCTATGTTTTGATATTTTGTCACTTAGTAGCCATCTTATGAATATATTTTGAGAATTTCCATCTAATAAATGAAAAATTTTATCTCATTGGTATTTTACTTTTTTAAAATGATTGAGGTGGATTATCTTTTCCTGTGCTCATAAGCCATTTGTGTTTCCTTCTATGAACTGCCTCTTTAAGCTTTGTGCCTGGTTTTCTATTGGTTTACTGGTCTTTTATAATTGATTTGTAAGAAGTCTTTATTCATGAAAGACATGAACTCATTGTCATATGCGTTGAAATATTTTCTCGAGTTGATCATTTGTCTTTTGACTTTGTATGGTATTTTTTTTTTCCATGCTGGAAAAAACCGTCAAATGTATTTATGTAGTCACATTTGCTAATCTTTTTGGAATTCGGGTTTTGTGCATTTTTTTGTTTGTTTCAAGACAGAATCTTGCTCTGTCACCCAGGCTGGAGTGCAGTGGCACGATCTCAGCTCACTGCAACCTCTGCTTCCTGGGTTCAAGTGATTCTCCTGCCTCACTCTCCTGAGTAGTTGGGATTACAGGCACCTGCCACCATGACCAGCTGAGTTTTGTATTTTTAGTAAAGACAGGGTTTCACCATGTTAGCCAGACTGGTCTTGAACTCCTGACCTCAGGTGATCTGCCTGCCTTAGCCTCTCAAAATGTTGGGATTGCAGGTATGAGCCACTGCACCCGGTCTTGTATATTGTGTAGAAAAGCCTTCTCAGATCCAAAAAGAAATAAATTATCCCACATTTACCTGGAATAATTTTATGATTTTCTTTTTATTTATTTATTCATTTTATTATTATTTTTCAAATAGAGATGGAGTCTTGCAATCTTGCCCAGGCTGGTCTCAAACTCCTGAGCTCAAGCGTTCCTCCCACCTTGGGCACCCAAAGTGGTAGGATTACAGGCATGAACCACTGTAACTGACCATGATTTTATTTTATATATCCAAATATTTGATTCACCTGCAATTTATTTTGATAAAAGGTAACTTTATTATATGTGTTCCAGATGGCTAGCCAGTTGGATAAGCCACATGCCTTTGCTGGTTTGAAATGTTGTCTGTTTCACATTCTGACTTTCAATGTATTTATGCATTCATTTTAAAAAATTAACTTTGTTATGAAAAATTTCAAACTTATCAAAGTAGACAAAATAATAAAATGAAGTCCCATTGTACCCATCACTTAGCTTCAAAACTTTCAATGTGATCAGTCTTGTTTCATCTGTATCTTCCCTCTGTGTGTATATATATATATATATTTTTTTTTTAAGATGAAGTTTCGCTTTTGTCATCCAGGCTGGAGTGCAATGGCACCATCTTGGCTCACTGCAACCTCCACCTCCCAGGTTCAAACAATTCTCCGTCCTCAGCCTCCCAAACAGTTGAGATTACAGGCGTCTGCCACCATGCCCTGCTAATTTTTGTATTTTTAGTAGAGACAGGGTTTCACCACGTTGGCCAGGCTGGTCTTGAACTTCTGACCTCAGGTAATCTGCCCACCTCGGCCTCCCAAAGTGTTGGGATTACAGGTATGAGCCACTGCACCGGGCTCTGCATATTATTTTGAAGGAATCAGACATCATGTTATTTTGAGATATTTCTGCATGTATTTGTTTTAGTTTGGGTTACTCCAGAAGCAGACCCTGAGACAAAGATGGTAATGCAAGTATTTATGTGTAAATACCAAATAAACATTTATTTGTAAATACCAAATAAATGTTTGGTAGAATGAGAGAGGGAAGGGAAACA
The DNA here is from genome assembly GCF_000951035.1 of Colobus angolensis palliatus. Classification (NCBI taxonomy): domain Eukaryota; kingdom Metazoa; phylum Chordata; class Mammalia; order Primates; family Cercopithecidae; genus Colobus; species Colobus angolensis. The sequence goes on from NW_012115389.1 coordinate 313,776, forward strand.
GATCAATAGGGCGAGCATCAAAAATTTGTCACCACCAACTATGGCTTCATCCTGCTGCAGAATTCCTGGAGGCTGTGGAGAATACATGTTCCCTGTCCCCAAGGAGCAAGGGAACTGGAATATGTATTCATCAACCCCCAGCAGTCATTGGTTGAGGGGCGCTAGGGGTGAGAATGGAGAGGACAGCTGTGTGGATTCCTCAGCACTTCTAGTCCCTTGTGCACGTGGATCTGGGGCTAGTAAAGGCCTCAGTCAAAGGGACCCAGATGCTGGGTGTTGGAAACTGGGCAGGGTATCTAAGGCAATGGTTCAGAACCAAGGGCATGGGATGCAGAGCTGACAACACCTGCTAGAATCTCTTGTTAAAAAGCACTTGTCACATCTAAAAAGATTAATAAAGTTCTCCAATAATATTAAATAATGTTCAAATTCCTCTAATTGTTTCATACACTTGTTTTGTTTTTGTTATTTGTTTGAATTAGATTTCAAGTATAGTTTATGTATTACAATTTCTACATTTAAAAATTGTGTTTAATATATAGGCTGCTCATTTCTTTTGAGATAATTTGTTTTTTGAGACAAAGTTTCATTCTGTCATCCAGGCTAGAGTGCAATGGTGTAATCTCAGCTCACTGCAACCTCCACCTTCCTGGCTCAAGCGATTCTCATGCCTTGGCCTCCTGAGTAACTGGAATTACAGATATGCACCACCATGCCCAGCTAATTTTTGTATTTTTAGTAGAGAGGGGGTTTCACCATGTTGGCCAGGCTGGTCTGGAACTCCTGGCCTTATTGATCTGCCTCCCTCAGCCTCCCAAAATGCTGAGATTACGGGTGTGAGTCAACATGCCTGGCCAACATTTTCTTTAGGAGGCAGTTAGTTTTACCTCTTCTTTTCCAAGTCATTAAGTCTTTTATTTTTTCTTATTTTATCACATTGGTTAATACTGCCGGTACGATGATAGCAGAAGTATGTGATAGCACATCATTTGCATTTTTCCCAGCCATAGGGGTGGGTGCGTGTGTGTGTGTGTGTGTGTGTGTGTTTAAAATTTTAAAACTTTTTGTAGAGGCAGGGCCTCAGTATTTTGCCCAGGCTGGTCTTCAGCTCCTGGCCTGAAGTGATTCTCCTGCCTCAGCCTCCCCAAATGCTGGGATTACAGGTGTGAGACACTTTGCCCAGCCTGTAGGTGGCCTTTTCATGAGATGAAGTTCCCTTCTATTTCTTGCATGCCTGAAGGTTTTTTGTTTAGCTTTTAATCATAAATGTTTTTGAAGTTTGGTGAATGCGCTTTTGGCACCTATTGAGTTAATCATGTGGTTTTTTTCCCCTTTATTGTTTTAATATGATGATATATATTGATTGAATTTCAAATGTTAAGCTTTGGTAACCACACAGTCATTATATAATATCTTTTTTAATTTTTTGTTGAGTTCAATTTGCAAATATTTTAGTAAGAGCTTTTGCATCCATGTTCATGAGAGATACTGGTCTATAGTTTTCTTTTCTTAAAATGTTCCGGTTAGGTTTTGGTATTGGGGTTCCATTGTCCTCATGAAAACACTTGAGAAATATTTCCTCTTCTGCCTTCTACCTTCTAAAAGGTTTTGTAAGGTTCCTTGGGGTTTTTTTTTTGTTGTTGTTTGTTTGTTTCTTAGGAAGAGTCTCTCTCTGTCACCACGGCTGAAATGCAGTGGTGCGATCTTGGCTCACTGCAGCTCCCAGGTTCAAGCAATTCTCCTGCCTCAGCCTCCCAAGTAGCTGGGACTATAGGCTCGTGCCACCATGCCTGGCTAACTTTTTTGTGTTTTTAGTAGAGATGGGGTTTTGCCATTTTGGCCAGGTTGGTCTTGAACTCCTGACCTCAGGTGATCTGCCTGCCTCTGGCTACCAAAGTGCTGGAATTACAGATGTGAACCACCATGCCTGACCTGGGTCTTTTGGATGCTTTTTATATTTTACTTCTCCAAAGGTTGAGAAGGAAATTTATAAATATACATATCACCTTCTTTCCTGAAATGTTTATCTAGTATATAAGTTTATGAGTAAAAACTATTTTGCATCATCTGTAGGTTTTATTTATACACATATTATAATTACTTACCTTCTAAAATTAGCATAGATATTTGAAGCATCAGAATTACTATTCAAAGGTAACATTGTTCAAATGTAACATTTATTCATGAATTTACATATAGGCTGGGCATGGTGGCTCACCCCTGTAATCCCAGCACTTTGGGAGGTTGAGATGGGAGGATTGCGTGAGCCCAGGAGTTCGAAACTAGCCTGGGCAACATGGAGAAATCCCGTCTCTACAAAAAATACAAAAACTAGCCTGGTGTGGTGGTGTGCGCCTATAGTCCCAGCTAGTCAGGAGGCTAAGGTGGGAAGATTGCTCGAGCCCAGGAGGTCAAGGCTGGTGAGCCGTGATTGTACCACTGTGCTCCAGCCTGAGCAACAGAGCAAGATCCTGTCTCAAAAACAACAGAAAAGAATTCATGTATACACATATACATATATACACACGTATATGTGTGAGTGTCTATATATATATCTATAGATAAAATTATATACATAATTTTTAAAACATGGTGTCTTGCTATGTTGCCCAGACTGATCTAGAGCCCATGGGCTCAAGCAGTCCTCCCACATTAGTCTCCCAAGTAGCTGGAATCAAAGGCTCGTCCCACAGTGCCCGGCCATGTATGTATAGTTTTGTATGGGAAATTTAGTATACTTTATTCATGCACAATTGGTACGTTCAGTCCTTCCTATCCTAGGAAGGAGTTCTCTGGGTACATAGTGTGACAGCCAGCTTTAAACAACTTTTCTTATTATTCCATAAACCAAAGTGTCTAAAAATTGACCACTACCCTTTTTAGTCAGTGACAGGAATTAAGAATATTAAGGTTTATTTAAATTCTCAGATGCACCACAGTCGTTATTAGAGCCAGTTTTTCTAGGCTTCTTGAAAACAAAGCTTTTCCTCGGGGCAGTTGAGGCCAGTTGCACTTATTGAGTCTCATCTCTTTTTATTTTCCCCAATCTCTTTTTCTCTAGAGTGAGATGAGCTGTGAAGTGGCCAAAAGATGAACAGGAAAGAGAAAAGAAAAAGGCGAGGTTTTGAATTAGCTACAAATTGGAAAAATATGTCTTGAAATAGTTGAAAATGATTATTCCTTTTATTTTTGCTTATTTGATACTTATGAACTATATGGTTAGCTTCTAGGATTTATAATTCAGGAGTTTTGGAGTTTTGTTTTTTTTCTTTTTCACTTTTTTATTAGTTAGATAACAACATATGAATAAAAATGAGGAACCGGTTTTGCAGATTGAAACTCAAAACAACAGAATAAAAGCTAGATAAGAGCAATTTATTCTAAATTAGTGCTCGGAAGGGAATATTCTCATAATTTACGTGTTACATTTTTGGAAAAAAATGCCTGAATCTAAAATATGATTGGCCTCCTTAAATAGACAGGGGAGAGTTAGAACAGATATTTATGTTGTGATTTGAAATTTTGGGGACATAGCAATGATTAAGAGAACTCTTGAAAGCCAAGAATTTTCTCTTTTTCCAAAAAAAAGCCCATGCCTGAGCTGTGTATTGGGAGCGTGGAACAGACTTCAGGCTTGTTTATATAGGCAGGGAGTGCATTCAAACACGATCTTGCTAATCTTGAAGTATCACACCCGGAGCTAGTTGCTGCTTTTGAAGGCTTTTTAAATTTAAATAAGATGTTTTCCCCCCCCTTCGTGTCTCAATTTAATTCTGTGCTTCTCACACACTGATAAAAATAAGACATGACACATGCTTTGGTTAGGCTTGGAAAGCAATGATTGATAGAAAGAGAGAACCCTGAACCAGAGAAAGGGAATTTAAAAAGGACCTGGCCGGGGGGGACTATCTTCTGTTTTCTTAACATGGAAAACATCTTAGCAGTAGAAACAATGTTTTGAACAAATATATTTTAAAAATGTTTAGTAGGCACATTTTTCTGCCATGTTATAGTGAGAAACAGATGTAGATGCTGTTAAATCATGTCAAATATGAACTGCCTTTGTACCCCATGTATATGTGTAAATATTTAACTAGAAAAACAGTCACATGAGAACTATTCTGGAGTGATCTTAGAAGCAGGAAACCACAAATTATAGGTCTGAAATTTACCATGCATGGCTTATGAGTCCAGATAAGTAAAACCAAATGAAAAGACTCTGAAAATTTTATAAATAGTTCCTGTTTTTGGGTAAGGGGAGGGAAGGGAAAAGAGCAGAATGAATTTTAATATACTTCATTCACGCACAATGGGTACGTTCAATTATAACCAGAGTACTAAGAATAATATGACAGTAATTTAGTTATGCATTTAAATCTAAGATATTAGTTATTACCCTGCTGCATAGATAAAATTACTATGGAATTGTAGCTTATCTTCAGTTAGGTTCTAAAGTCAGCACATAAAGCAAAAATTACAAACATTCACATTTTTCCTTGAAAGTTGCCCTTGTTTTGCCAGTGCCAAAACAGATCATATCTTCTGAAGGTTCCAGAGGATAAAACTGGCTTTTGTTTATGGATGGAATGAGGGAAAAAATAATTATTGACATCGGGTGCATGTTGTATAGAAAATATGTATTGTTTTCTTCTT
>NW_012115389.1:318478-325300 GCF_000951035.1 Colobus angolensis palliatus
CACAAGAATAACTTGAACTTGGGAGGCGGAGATTGCAGTGAGCCAAGATTGGGCCACTGTACTCCAGCCTCAGAGACAGAGTGAGACTGTCTCAAAAAAAAAAAAAAAAAAAAAAAAAAATTGCACATTTTAATTTTGATTCTAAATTTCTGTACTTAGGTTTTCATCAATTTCCCATTAATGTTTATATTTAAAACTTTAAATTCGGCTTTGTTTTCCCTATTCGAAGAACGATGGGGGATTGATATCTCAGGACCAAATACAGGGATGCTAGTGTGTCTGGATTATCAGCTCCCGAGCTTGGTGTAGATCCACAGGACTAAGATAAAATCCGGGACTTAGTTGTCATTAATGGTGGATACTGGCCCGTTCCCATCTGTGATCCTTGCCACAAAGGAAATTGACTTAGAGCCTCTGACTCTAGTTCTTGCCTTATGCCTTGTGACTATGTTCAAAATAAGGATCTTAACACTGAACTCCATACTGGGGATCTGGCTACTTATAACTCAGTTTATTCATGTCAATAAAACAGCTGTTATTAGAGAAAGCTGTTCAGTTTCTAAGGGCTCCCACTCTTTACTTTCATGGACCCTGTTTTTCCCTGTAGAAATGTCATGTTCATAGAAATGCTCTGGCCCTACAAATATTTACTGAGCACCAAGATGATTAAGTGCTTAGGGTACAAGGGTGAGCAAAAATATTCACTGTCCATGTTCTCCAAGGACTTTTAGTCTAATGGAGAGACAGATGTTAATCAAGTAATCACACTAGTGGGCTAGGCGTGGTGGCTCATGCCTCTAATCCCAGCACTGTGGTACGCCAAGGCAGGTGGATCATTTGAGGTCAGGAGTTCAAGATTAGCCTGGCCAACATGGTGAAACCCTGTCTCTACTAAAAATACAAAAAAATTAGCTGGTTGTGGTAACACATGCCTGTAATCTCAGCTACTCGGGAGGCTGAGGCAGGAGAATCCCTTGAACCTGGGAGGTGGAGGTTGTGGTGAGCCAAGATTGTGCCACTGCATTCCAGCCAGGGCGACAGAGTAAGACACCGTCTCAAAAAAAAAAAAAAGTAATCACACTAGTGAAGGCATCATTACAAAGTAGATGGGGCCCTCCCTGAAGGGAAAGGAACCCCTTTCTATGAGTACTTATCCCTGAGATTTTTAGGGATAAAAAACATTTTCAAAAACTTGTTCTTTTGTGGTTTTGATCTTATCTCAATTTTGTCTTTTACAAAACTAAGAGCTATTTAGACTGTTGTGTTTTTCATGTGAAAACTTGAGATCAACTGGGGAAATGATCAATAGATATGAGAATTCAATTAGAAACAGTAATTAATACTTTTCTGAGTTTTTCTTTAATGTTAGATGAGGCAAATGAATTCTTAGAATACTAAAGTAGAAAGAGAAACACGAGGAAGGGCAAGTTTTAAAAAGTAAGAAGAAAGCAAAGTTTTCTAGGTAGATAGATCTCATTTTCACTAGTTTTTTCTTAGTATCTTTGTTGGTAATATAAACATAGGTATGTTTGCATTTTTTTTGTATTTTCAGTTATGGGCTCAAACTTATATACAAATGATTATGTCATTAATCTCTCCAATATGCTTGGCCCTCTTTTGCAAGAATTACTGGGCACAGAGCCATAGTGGCCAATTTGATTCTCCTATTGGCATTTATATTGGGCATTTCCCCTGACTCTGTTCTCAGTTTCTTATCTAAGATGAACTGATAATCCTCCAAAGACTTGTTTTTTGTGATCAAAATGAAATCAGATTAAAAGCACTCTATAAAAAGTACAAAAATGTAAGTACTATGATTATTAGCCAAGGACCTGGGTTAACTCCCTTTTTGATGCCAGAAAAAGCACCAAGGTAAATGGCAGGGGCAAAAACAGAACCAGAAGTTGTCTAGGCATGGTGGCTCACACCTATAATCCCAGCACTTTCAGGGGCCAAGGTGGGAAGATTGCTTGAAACCAGGAGTTTGAGACCAGCCCTGCCAACACAGCGAGACCCCATCTCTACAAGAAATTAAAAAAACTTAGCTGGGTGTGGTGGCACACACCTGTAGTCTCAGCTGCTTGGGAGGCTGAGAAGGAAGGATTGCTTGAGTCCTGGAGTTTGAGGCTGCAGTGAATGACGATCACGCCACTGCACTCCAGCCTGGGTGATAGAGCAAGACCCTGTCTCAAAAAAACAGACCAAAAAAAAAAAAAAAACCAGAAGATGAATTTTTGGCTCCTTGGTGTTTTACGTCTCTTTTATATAAAAGCATACATACAATGCTACACCATTTTGGAATTTACCTGCCTATATAACAGTACAGTAAAGCCATAATAACTAGAACAGTAATTGAGTTGAAGAGATTAGGCTTAACTGAAACATCTTTCTTTAATGAAGTCATTAGTATAGACGAATAGTAAAGAAAAATGTTTCCAATATCCGATAGGATAGACTTTTGTAGTCTCTTAAAACATTCTGTTACAGTGTTAAATTGAAATACCATCCATCGTTTAAACTCTCTAAGAGATCTGTATGACATTAATTTTTTTTTCTTTTTTTTTGAGACAGAGTCTCGCTCTCTCACCCAAGATGGAGTGGAGTGGCGTGATCTCGGCTCACTGCAACCTCTGCCTCCCGGGTTCAAGTGACTCTCCTGCCTCAGCCTCCTGAGTAGCTAAGATTACAGGCACCCACCACCACGCTTGGATAATTTTGGTATTTTTAGTAGAGATAGGGTTTCACCATGTTGGCCAGGCTGGTCTCAAACTCCTGACCTGAGGTGATCTGCCCACCACAGTCTCCCAAAATCCTGGAATTACAGGCATGAGCCACTGTGCCCCGGCCATGATTTTTTATTTTTTTGAGACAGGGCTTCACTCTGTCACCCAGCCTGGGGTGCAGTGGCATGATTTCGGCTCACTGCAACCTTCCCTTCCTGGGCTCAAGCGATCTTCCCACCTCACCCTCCGAAAGTGTTGGGTGTGAGCCACTGTGCCCTGCCCAAGAATAAGTTCTAAAAAATGTTTTATTTATTCATCTTAAATTGACAAATGCAAATTGTACATATTTATGGTTTACAACATGGTGTTTTGAAATATGTGTACATTGTGGCATAGCGAAATCAAGCCCATTAACATATATGTTACCTCACATACTTTTTTTTGGTCATGAGAATACTCAAAATCTCTCTTGGAAATTTTCAAGTATACAATTCATTGTTATTAACTGTGGTCACCATGTTGTACAATAGCTCTCTTGAACTTATTCCTCCTGTCTAAATAAAAGTTTTGACTCTGGTTGGATGTGGTGGCTCATGCCTGTAATCCCAGCACTTTGGGAGGCTGAGATGGGCGGATCACGAGGTCAGGAGTTCGAGACCAGCCTGGCCAACATGGTGAAACCCCATCTCTACTAAAAATACAAAAAATTAGCTGGGTGTGGTGGTGCGCACCTGTAGTCCCAGTTACTCAGGAGGCTGAGGCAGAAGAACCACTTGAACCCAGGAGGTTGAGGTTACAGTGAGCCGAGAGCATGACACTGCACTCCAGCCTGGCGACAGAGCAAGACTTGGTCTCAAAAAAAAAAAAAAGTTTTGATTCTTTGACCAACATCTCTCCAATCCTTCCCTCTACACCAGCCCCTGACAACCACCATTATACTCTCTTTCTCTTGGTTTGACTTTCTTAGGTTCCACATATAAATAAGATCATACAGTAGTTATCTTTTTGTGACTGGCTTATTTCATGTAACAAAATGTCCTCCAGGTTCATCTGTATTATTGCAAATAACAGGATTGCCTTCTTTTAAAGTATTTTTAAGTGTATTCTATTGTGCATATAGATCATATTTTCTTTATTTGTTCATCTGTTGACGGACAAAGACTGATTCCATATCTTGGCTATTGTGAATAGTGCTGCTATGAACGTGGGGTACAGACATTTCTTTTTTTTTTTTTTTTTTTTTTTTTTTTGAGACAAGGTCTCTCTCTGTCACACAGGCTGGAGCGCAGTGGTGCGATCTTGGCTCACTGCAACCTTCCCATCCTGGGCTCAAGCAATCTACCCACCTTGGCTTCCCAAAGTGCTGAGACTATAGACGTGAACCACCATACCTGGCCAGAAGCACATCATGATTCTAGTAAGGTGGAAATGAAAGCAGATTTGTGCCTTCCATCTCGGTCCCAATCTGGGGCTTATCCTTCTGAAGCGGAAGAGTGGAATGAGTCCTGCCCTACATTATTCCTTTATTTGTTTTCAAGTTAAATTTTAATTTCATGGAAATAATATTCTCTAATTACCTTCTGTGACTTAAATTATTTTACTGGGGCATGGCCTTCATGTAGTGAAAGGCACAGGTCATAAGTGTTGCTGTTCCATGAGTTTTGACAAATGCGTATGTATGTTCATGGAACTCAAACTATTACCAAAAAACAGAATATTTCCCGTCTTGCTCCATTAAGGTCAATCCCACCAGCCTCTGCTCTCACTGGGGACAACCACTGTTCAGATTTCTTTCTCCAAAGGTTAGTCTTGCCTCTTCCAGAACTTCATAGCAAAGGCATCATGTGGCTTGTACTTTTACATATCTGACCTCTTTTGTTCAGCATGATGTGTGTGAGATTAATCTATGCTCTTGGGTAAATTATCAGTAGTATTTTGTTTCTGTTTATTACTGTATATTCTGTCTTGTGAACATATTACAATTTATCTGTTCCTATTGATGGACAGTTGGGTTGTTTCCAACCTGAATTATAAGCAAACTAGCTATGAATATTCATAGACAAATCTTTGCATGGATACATGTTTTTCTTTCTTTTGAGTAAATACTAAAGGGCAGAACTGGTGCTCACAGAACATGTTATGTTTAACTTTATCAGAAAGCACCAAACATTTAAAAAAAAAACAGTTGCAGCTTTTTACATTCTCACCTTTGTATAAGAGTTCTTTTTGCTTCAAATCTGACCAATATCTTTCTGACTTTTGCCATTATAGTGGGTGTGCAGTGGTATCTCATTGTGGTTTTATTGCATTTTCCTGATGATTCACTATGTTGAGCACTGTTTTATGTGTTTATTGGCCATTTTTACATTTTTTTTAAGTGTCCATGTCATTTGCTCTTTCTTCCTTTTTTTTCCTTTTTTTTGAGATGTAGTCTAGCTCTGTTGCCCAGGCTGGAGTGCAGTGACGCAATCTTGGCTTACTGCCACCTCCGCCTCCTGGGTTCAAGTGTTTCTCCTGCCTTAGCATCCTGAGTAGCTGGGAACACAGAAGCCTGCCACCATGCCCAGCTAATTTTTTGTATTTTTAGTACAGATGCTGTTTCACTGTGTTGGCCAGGCTGGTCTCGAACTCCTGACCTCGTGATCTACCCACCTCAGCCTCCAAAAGTGCTGGGATTACAAGCGTGAGCCACCATGCCTGGCCCGTTTGCTCATTTTTAATTGGTCTACTTGTCATTTTATTATTGAATTGGAGGAATTCTTTATATATTCTAGGTACAGATTATTTGACAGATATATGTTTGATGACTATTTTCTCCCAGCTTGTGGCTCGCTTATTTTATTAACGTCACATGTGATTAGAATTTTTTCTTTTATGTTTAGTGCTTTCTGTATCCTGAGTAAGAAAGCCCCAAGATCACAAAAATGTTACTTTATATTTTCTTCTGGAAGCTTTATAGTTTCAGCTGTCAAGTTTAGGTCTGTGAGGTAGGCATTGAAGTTAATTTTTTTTCATATGACTATCCAGCTTTTCCATCAGTATTATTATTATTCCAATTAACTAATTAATTTTAATTGACAAAATTGTATCCACTTACTAGGTACATGTTGTTTTAAAATATGTATATATTATGGAATGGTTAAATTGAACTAAATAACATTGTCTAACTTTACACACTCATTTTTTGTTGTGAGAACTCTTAAAATTTACTCTTTTAGTGATTTTCAGGAATACAATATACTCTTATTAACTGTATTCACCTTGTTGTACAATCGCTCTCTTGAATTTATTCCTCTTGTGTCATTGAACTTTTGTATAGTTTGACCAACATCTCCTCCTCCCCTAACCCTTGGTAACTAACCACCATCCTATTCTTTGCATCTATGAGTTCAACCTCTTTAGAATCCACATGTAAGTGAGAGTGTGCAGTATTGCTTTTTCTGTGTCTGGCTTATTGCATAACATTAACATAATGTTCTCCAGGTTTACTCATGTTGTGAATGACAGGATTTCCTTCTTTTATTAAGGCAGAATAGTATACCTTGTGTATCCCGGCATAACTCGGAGATATTGCAGGTTTGGTTCCAGACCACAGCAATAAAGTGAGTATCACAATGAAGTGAGTCACATTCATTTCTTTGGTTTCCCAGTGCATATACAAGTTATGCTGTGCTATAGTTTATTAAGTGTACAATAGCATATGTTTAAAAAAATATGCTTCCTTATGAGTGAAGGAGAGGGCCAATAATGGCAACCCAACCAGGGTTTTACAGAGTGCTACCTGAAGTGAGGGTTAAGAATTTGCACATGTTGGCTGGGAGCAGTGGCTCTTGCCTATAATGCCAGCACTTTGGGAGGCTGAGGCAGGCAGATTGCTTGAGGCCAGGAGTCGAAGACTAGCCTGGCCAATGTGGTGAAACCCTGTCCCTACTGACAATGCAAAAATTAGCCGGGCCTGGTGGTTCATGCCTGTACTCGTAGCTACTTGGGAGGCTGAGGCACAAGAATAACTTGAACTTGGGAGGCGGAGATTGCAGTGAGCCAAGATTGGGCCACTGTACTCCAGCCTCAGAGACAGAGTGAGACTGTCTCACAAGAA
>NW_012115389.1:325425-332518 GCF_000951035.1 Colobus angolensis palliatus
GGATGGTCTTGATCTCCTGACCTCGTGATCCGCCCGTCTCGGCCTCCCAAAGTGCTGGGATTACAGGCTTGAGCCACCGCACCCGGCCCAGACATTTCTTTAATATACTTATTTCATTTCTTTTGGATAAATATCCAGGATTTATCCAAAAGATAAAGTTTGCTGCCCATATAGTAGTTCTATTTTTAATTTTCTGAGAAACTTCCATACTGTTTTCCATATTGGCTGTACTAATTTTCCTTCCCATTGACTGACTACACACAAGAATTCCCTTTTCTACACATCTTCACCAACACTTGTTATCATTCATCTTTTTTTGAAAAGAGTCATTCTAACAACAGGTATGAGGTGATATCTCACTACAGTTTTAATTTGTATTTTTGTAATGATTAGCAAGGTTGAAAAATTTTTTATACACTTGTTGGCCATTTGTCTGTCTTCTTTTGGGAACTGTCTATTCTGATTCTTTGCCCATTAAAAAAATCAGGTTATTTAAAAATAAGTGTTTGAGGAAACATAATGAGCACTTTTTTTTTTTTTTTTTTTTTTTACATATTTAGGAAATTGTGGTTCATGGAGAGGGGGATGGCCAGTGGCCAATTGGAAGTATAGCTCTGGAACTCAAGAGGTCTAGCTTGAAATATGGATTTGGTTGCCATTAGCACTGGTGATAACTCAATAAAAGGTAGTAAGAGAATGTAAAAAGAACATGAATAAGATCCTAAGGAACACTGATATTTAAGGGATTAAAAGAGGCAAGGGTTTGCAAGGAGCCTGAGAAGAGATGAAAGAAGACTGGCAGGAAGTGGAGTACTGAAAGCCAAGGAAAAAGAGTGTTAGGATGGGATCCTGTGCTGCAGGGAGGTTAGTAAGAGAGAGATTGAAAAGCGCTCCTTGAACTCAGCAAGAAGAAAATGCCTGGCAATTTTTCTTTCTTATTTTTTATTAATTTATTTTTAGTTGACAAATAGTAATTGTGCATATTTATGGGTTACAATGTGTTGTTTTGATTTATGTATACACTGTAGAAAGATTCAATCAAGATAATTAGTGTATTTATTCCCTTCCAACATCATTTGTTTGGGGTGAGGACTTTAAAAATAAATTATTTTATCAATTTTGAAATATACAATACATTATTATTAACTGTGTTCACCATGCAGTGCAATACAACACCAACACTTATTCCTCCAGTCTAACTAAAGCTCTGTACCCTTTGATCACCATCTCCCCTTTCCCCATCCCTTCCCCCACCATCCTCAGCACCTAGTAACTCCCTTTCTATGAGATTAACTTTTTAGATTCCACATATAAGTGAGATCATATAGTATTTGCATTTATGTGCCTGGCTCATTTCATTTAGCATAATGTTCTTCAATTCCATCCAAGTGGCAAATTACAGACTCTTCGATATTTTTAAGGCTGTGTAGTAATCCATTATGTATATACATACCACATTTTCTTTATCCATTTATCTGTTGAACACATAGGCTGATTCTGTATCTTAACTATTGTGAATAATGCTGAAATAAACATGGGAGTACAGATATCTCTTTGACATACTAATTTCAATTTCTCTGGCTATATACCCAGAATAGGGATTGCTATATCATATGGTAATTTTATTGTTAGTTTTTGTGGAACCTCATACTATTTTCCAAAATGGCTATACTAATTTACATTCCCACCAACAGTGTGCAAGGATTCTCTTTTTTCTGCTTCCTTGCCAACATCCTAGACCTCCTCCCCTTCCTCTAGTTTTCAAAAAAATAGAAAGAAAGAAAATAGCCGTTCTAACAGGTATGAGGTGATATCATTGGGGTTTTAATTTGCATTTCCCTGGTGGTTAGTGATGTTCAGCATTTTTTCATACATCTATTGGCCAATCATACATCCTCTTTTGAGAAATGCCTGGCAGTTTTGAGGTGGACATCTTGATTCAGTTGAGGTTGAGCTCCACTTGTATTATTAGGTGTTGGAGAGCTGAGTGTGTAGTAAGAATTGGAGCAGTAGGAACTGACTTCTTTTACAAAGGTTGACTAAAAGGAAAGTTTAAAAATGCACAGTGATGGCTGGGCGCGGTGGCTCACGTCTGTGATCCTAGCACTTTGGGAGGCTGAGGTGGGCGGATCTCTTGAGGTCAGGAGTTTGAGACCATCCTGGCCAACATGGTGAAACCCCATCTCTACTAAAAATACAAAAATCAGCCAGGCATGGTGGCAGGCACCTGTAATCCCAGCAACTTGGGAGACTGATCCAGGAGAATTGCTTGAACCAGGGAGGTGAAGGTTGCAGTGAGCCAAGATCTCACCATAGCACTCCAGCCTAGGTGACACAGCAAGACTCCGTCTCACAAAACAAACAAACAAACAAACAAACAAACAAACAAAAAACCCACCCACACAACAACAACAAAAGCACGGTGACTAAATTGCTTTAGTGGAAAGAATATTATTTTAAGGTGGGTAGGATTTCACAAAGATTGTGGATCGAAGAGGCAAGTAGAGAGGAATTGTCTAAAGATATAGGACAGAAGAAAAAAAAAAAAAACAGGACAGAGAAGAGACAGTAAATATGCCTTATCCAAGAACTAGGAGGGTGGCACCTCCCAAGCATGGTGAAGTTATTGGTGTTCAATAGGAAGAGAAGGGTAACAGGTATATAAGGATGGTATATAACGGCTCTGTGAAGAACGGTGAGATTGTTGAATAAGAGACAGTAGTATGCATTGGGGATGCGAAGGTAGCATAACTGTTGGTTTCTTCCATCGGTCGGGTGTCATTCAACACAAGTTGTGAGCTCCTGTTACGTTTCAGGTAGTGTGCTGGGATTAGATGGTGAGCCCTGCCACCATGGAGTGGGGGGACAGATATTAATGTTAATCATACAAATATATCCAAATTTGTGATATTGATAAAGGCTGTGAATGAGAGGTTATTGGCATTCTGAGACCATGTAATGGGTAGTTTGACTCAGACAGCTCAGGGAAAGTTATCTGTGAGAGCTGGAGAGAGTGAGTACATGATACTTAGTAAAAGTGAGTTTCTCTTCTTTTTTAGAAATCACATTATTTAAAGGAGACAACTTATTTTAGCAAACATTGACCTTCCCCATGTCTCTTTACAAAACTGTCCTCATCTGAGGTGACTTAACATATTTGCAAGAAGTTCCTTTAAAAAGAACCAAAAAACAGATGTAGATGTTTACGCTTTTAAAATGAGAACTGCAACCCATTTTTAGCAGATGTTCCTAAGTTGCAGATGTCACACCTTATCACATCTAATTTAAATTGAAAAATAGTGTCATCCTGTAAAATTTGACAACAGAGAACATTCTAAAGTATTATTTTATGAAGAATCTAGAAATTACAAATGCATGTTACCTCCTATTGCACTGTAATAGTGGTTGTGTGTTCGTGATTCTTTTACAGTCCTTCAACACAAATTGATTAATTTTATCCCCAGTTTCAGGTTAAACTCCCCTAAAAGCCACACAAAGTCATGGCTAGTTTTATTAGTTGAGATCATTGATTTCAATTAAATAGCAAAGATAGGCTTTGCTGAAGGAACGATGCTAATTCTCAAGATGTCTGATATTAACATAAAGAATACTATGTTCTCTGTTAAACCTCTATTGCTTTGGGAAAGAAGGTTGGCTTCTGGGTAAGTTTTGTAAAAAGACAAATTAGATGGTATAATTTTAAATGTGGAGCCCTCATTAAAATATTTCAGAAAGGGCCAGGTGTGGTGGCTCATGCCTGTAATCCCAGTAGTTTGGGAGGCTGAGACAGGTAGATCACCTGAGCTCAGGAGTCGGAGACTAACCTGGTCAACATGGTGAAAAAAATACAAAACATCTCTACAAAAAAACACAAAAATTAGTAAGGCATGGTGGCATGCACCTATAATCCCAGCTACCTGGAAAGCTGGGGTGTGAGGATCGCTTGAGCCAAGGAGGTTGAGGCTACAGTGAGCCATAATTGCGCCACTGCACTCCAGCTTAGATCACAGAAAGGACATAAGTAAATTAATCATATCTTTTGGCCCCTTTTCACCGAGTTCTAGTTTTTTTCCACTATTTACTACTGTCTGTTTACATCCCTCTTCCACTAAAAATTCCTGAGACAGCTGGAGAACCATTTTTATTTAAAGGGGCAACATTCAAGTCACCCCTTATCTTTCTTCTTCTCAGTGGTGAGAGCCTCCTAGGAAGTTTTCTGTTTGCTTGCTGGTTGTGACTATTTGTCAGTGGGTGGGTGTGAGGATGCAGAGATGGAAAGGACAGCTCAGTCATCTAATAGTACACAGAGGAAGCACTCAGTGCTGTGAGTACACATTCATTTTTACTCACTTTGTTTTTGATGAGTGTTTGAAGCAAAGAGTAGGGTATAGTCAGCAACAAAGATGGTGAATGTACATCTAGATTCTTCTCACGTTAAATGCAGATTTGCAAAAAAGCCTAAATGTAAATAAATTGTCTAGTATTTGTGTGATTTTATTATAATTTGGTGAAAGAGACCACTTGGCAGGTATGGCATTAAGGAGAACAGAAGTAGAAGACAGTTCCGGACCACCATTATAAGCTTAAACTGTATCTCTCCATACCCCCCACTGCCATTCATATGCTGGAGTCCTAACCTCAGTACATCAGAATGTGACTGTGTATTAGTCCGTTTTCATACTGCTGATAAAAACATACCTGAGACTGGGCAATTTACAAAGGAAAGAGGTTTAACGGAGAACTCACAGTTCCACGTGGCTGGGGAAACCTCATGACCGTGGCGGAAGGCAAGGAGGAGCAAGTCATGTCTTACATGGATAGCAGCAGGCAAAGAGAGAGCTTGTGCAGAGAAACCCCCATTTTTAAAACCACCAGATCTCACGAGACACATTCACTGTCACGAGAACAGCACAGGAAAGACCTGTCTCTGTGATTCAGTCCTCTCCCACTGGGTCCCTCCCACAACACGTGGGAGTTATGGGAGCGACAAGATGAGATTTGGGTGGGGACACAGAGTCAAACCATATCCGACTGTATTTGGAGATAGACAGGGCCTTTAGAAAAGTAATTAAGTCAAACCGAGGTCATTAGTGTGGGCCCTAAAACCAAACCTGCAGGCACCTTGATCTCAGACTCTGGCCTCAGAACTGTGAGCGGATGAATGTCTGTTGTGGAAGCCACCCAGTCTGTGGTATTTTGTGATGGCTTCCCAGCAAACTAGTATAACCATTGACACCCAGCAACCTGCACAGAGAGGCATGAATACAAATGTGAATGTTATAGCAGCTGCAGGTTGAGGGAAGTAAGATATACAAAAAAAGTGAGATTCAGTCTGAGAGCTGAGTGTGGGCATTGACTAGATGTCTGACTTTGAGCAAGTTCCTTAAACTTTTTGAGTTTCGAAGTCATAAACTGGGCTCATGAGAACCACAAAAAACCTGCGAAGGCACTGGGACAGAGCCTGGCTGCTGGTAGGCACTACACAGTATCCATCCTCCCTGTCCTCTGCCCTGTGTGTGCTCTTTCCTAGGGGGCCCATAGGATTAGGGTTCATTGACCCTGAGAGCTTTCTGACAGCATGGTGTCATGAGCCATCTCTGGGTCTTAGTTTCTTGACTATTAATGGGCCAGGCACAGTGGCTCATGCCTGTAATCTCCACCCTTTGGGAGACTGAGTCAGGAGGATGCCTTGGACCCAGGAGTTGGAGACCAGCTGGGCAACATAGAAAGACCCTGTCTCTACAAAATAAACAAATCAATAAAAATAAGTTAAAACAAAATACAGCAAACAATTCAAACTAAAAAAAAAATGAAAAGATTGCACTGCACTGTTAGACTCTAACTCAAGGTCATTCTGTCTCTGAAAGTTTATATTTTTAAAGAATTAAAGGAAGCAAGCTTGAGCGAGAAGACAAGGTAGGGGGTTCTGGATAGATCTGCTGAAATGTTAGTAAATTCTGAGAAGCAAAGCACTGGTGAGGTTAATATAAGTGATGTGGGGCGACTTCCAGAGTTAGCTGGCAGGGGTGGGCAGGCAGGGAGAAGGAAGCTGGGTGTATTAGGGCTGTCTAGAAGACAGAGCTAATCGGATATATGTCTATATGAAAGGGAGTTTTTTAAGGAGAATTGACTCACATGATCATAAGGTGAAGTCCCATCTGCAAGTTGAGCAAGGAAGCCAGTCAGAGTCCCCAAACCTCAAAAGTAGGGAAGCCAACAGTGCAGCCTTTAGATGGTGGCCAAAGGCCCAGGAGACCTTGATAAACCACTGGTGTAAGTCTAAAGGTCCAAAAGCTGAAGAACTTGGAGGCTGATGTTTGAGGGCTGGAAGCATCCAGCATGGGAGAAAGATGGAGGCCAGAAGCCTCAGCAAGTCAGTTTCTCCCACCTTCTCCTGCCTGCTTTATTCCAGCTGCACTGGCAGCTGATTGGATGGTGCCTATCTGTACTGAAGGTGGGTTTGCCTCTCCCAGTCCACTGACTCAAAGTTAATCTCCCTCACAGTCACACCCAGGAACAATACTTTGCATCCTTCAATCCAATCCAGTTGACGCTTAATATTAACCATCACACTGAAGTTAGTTTCAGTGGTTGAAAAGGAAAGCCCAGGATGGAGAACTATTAGTGATTTTTGTTTTTAAACCAGTGAGATGTGATTTTTGTGAAAGATTATTCTGGTAGTGTATGGTTGTGTATGTGGGATAGATAGGTACAGTAGGAGGCAGAAGACAGAGATACAGGCAGAAGTATGAACATAGAAGGGCCTGAAAGATTGCTGTGGAAATGGACAAATGCACAGAGAGGAATGCATGTACAATTACTGATGGGGTGGGAACAGCAGGGGAAGGAGAAAGGGAGCTCGAATCACTGAAAGCAGATGACATGCACCAGCCTATTGACCTCCTGCTGTTTTTTTTTTTTTTTTTTGTCCAAAGACAGACACCTGACTGGGTAAACTCTGAGATGGAGGGGGCTGAGTAACAGCAAGGGGAGGCACCAGCCTTCTCATGTATTCTCTTTTCTTTTCTTTCTTTCTTTCTTTTTTTTTGAGACGGAGTTTTGCTCTTGTCGCCCAGGCTGGAGTGCAATGGCG
>NW_012115389.1:332568-343026 GCF_000951035.1 Colobus angolensis palliatus
AACCTCCTCCTCCTGGGTTCAAGCGATTCTCCTGCCTCAGCCTCCTGAGTAGCTGGGATTACAGGCGCCCACCACCACACCCAGCTAATTTTCATATTAGTAGAGACAGGGCTTCTCCATGTTGGTCAGGGTGGTCTCAAACTTCTGACCTCAGGTGATCCACCTACCTCGGTCTCCCAAAGTATTGGGATTACAGGCGTGCGCCACTGTGCCCGGCCTTTTCTTATGCTTTAAAATCAGGTTGACTTCGTCTAGAAATGCAGGTGATGATTTTTTTTTTTTTTTTTCTTTTTCCAAACTGGAGATACAGGCGGGAAATTTCCCAAGTATGAGCCGAGCGTGGTGTTATTAGGTCAGCAGAGAGCCTTCAATAGGTAACTTGACTGTCTATGGATTTGGTCATATTGGTCATAAAAAGCAAGATCCTCTTGCTTTTTGGGATCTCTGGCTTCTGATCCAAATGCTTACTATATCAGATCCAGAACCGACTCATACAAGCAAACCTTCATTTAGAATATATAAATGGTGATTTCTTCTTTTATTCATTTATTAAATGTTTACTAGTGTCCTAGGTAATGGGCTATGAGTTGGGAACACAGTGATGAATGAGATGCCAACCCTTCCTGTAATAATTCATGCTAAGCTTATCTGTCTATTAAATTGCATCACACGAAATTGAGAACGAGAGTGATTTCAGGAAGTATTCTCAACATAAGTAAAGTCTGAAAAATTGGCACGAACACGATACTCTTTTAGGAAGAGCAGACTTTTGCTCTACCCTGTTCTAAAGCTGCTTATTGATGTATTTTAAGTGTATTTTATTTGTTTATTATTATTTTTTAATTAAAATATGTTTTTTGAGACAGGGTCTTGCTCTGTCACCCGGAATGGAGTGCAGTGGCAAAATCATGGCTCACTGCAGCCTCAATCTTCTGGGCTTAAGTGATCCTTCCACCTCGGTCTTCCAAGTAGCTGGGACTACAGGTGTGCCCCACCACACCAGGCTAAATTTTAATTTTTTTTTACAAAAGTGGGATCTCCTTATGTTGCACCTGGCTGCTCTTGAACTCCTGGGCCCAGATCCTCCTGCCTCAGCCTCCTGAGTAGCTGGGACCACAGATGCATAACACCTTGCCTGGTTAAGGAGTGCATTTTATTTTATTTTTTTATTTTAGACAATGTCTTGCTCTGTTGCTCAGGCTGGAGTGCAGTGGCACAATCACGGCTCACTGAAGCCCTGACCTCCTGGGTTCAAGCGATCATCCTGACTCAGCTTCGCACGTAATTAGGGCCACAGGTGCACCAACATGCCTTGTTAATTTTTTAATTTTTTGGAGAGAGGGGGTCTCACTTTGTTGCCCAGGCTAGTCTCAAACTTCTGGGCTCAAGCGATCCTCCTGTCTTGGCCTCTCAAAGTGCTGGAATTACAGGCATGAACCAGTGTGCCTGCCCAGGGGTACATTTTAGAGTAGGGCAATAGTTGCTATAGAAGAATGTATGAGAATCATGCTCTTTTTGTGTTTAGTTCTCTTCAAAACAAATGATAGAAAAGAAGAAGGGCGAATGAGTCATTCTTGTCTCTCCACTTCCTATATTATGTCATTAAAGTTGGAGAGGTTTTGCAGAAAACAACTCCCTGATGTTCTGAGAGCTGATGGATAGTAATCAATCGACACTAGTAATCAAACGACAAAGTGAAAAGTGCTATCATAGGCCGGGCACAGTGGCTCACGCCTGTAATCCCAGCACTTTGGGAGGCCAAGGCAGGTGGATCATAAGGTCAGGCTGGAGTTTGAGACCAGCCTGGCCAACATGGTGAAACCCCGTCTCTTCTAAAAATATAAAAATTAGCTGGGCGTGGTGGTACGCACCTGTAATCCCTGCTATTCAGGAGGCTGAGGCAAGATAATAGCATGAATCCGAGAGGCAGAGGTTGCAGTGAGCTGAGATCGTGCTATTGCACTCCAGCCTGGGTGACAGAGCGAGACTCTGTCAAAAAAAAAAAAAAAAAAAGAGAAGTGCTATCATATAGTTGCATTCAAAATTTGATGGGAACTTAGGAAGATTTACTAAAGCTGTTGAATTGCTGGTCAATATTGCCTCACTAAAGATGATAACTAGTTATTGTGATCCATGTATTTGGGTGTTGCAGTCAATAAACAAAATAAAAGAAGGTGGGAAAGGATAGGAAGTAAGTAATTATTAAGCATCTACTTAAGTGCCTGATGACAACTGGGTAAATTCATGAAAATTATGTCACTTAATCCATACAAGCACCCTGGGTCCTAAGTTATAGTCACTTTTCAGATGAAAAATCTGAGACTTGGGCCGGGCACGGTGGCCCACACCTATAATCCCAGCACTTTGGGAGGCTGAGGCTGGTGGATCGCTCAAGCTCAGGAGTTCAAGACCAGCCTGGACAACATGGTGAAACACTGTCTCCACAAAAAATATAAAAATTAGCCAGGCATGGTGGTATATGCCTATAGTCCTAGCTACTCAGGAGGCTGAGGTGAGAGGATCAGTTGAGCCTGGGATGTTGAGGCTACAGTGAGCTGAGCTCATGCCACTGCACTCCATCCTGGGAGACACAGCAAGATCCCCTCCCTGCCGACTAAAAAAATGAAAAGAAAAAGCTGGGACTTGGAAAGAATAATAGTTTATCCAAAGTCCTACAGCTAGTGGGAAGGCAGAAGCAGGATTTCCATACGTGTCCAGACTCCTCCCACCATATTGTGTGGTTACAACTAAATGAGACAAATAAAGCACACAAGAAAGAGGAAATGGGCAAATTTGGTTTTGCTGCCTCAGAAAGTGAGCGTGACTCAGAGATTTCTGACAGCAGAACCTAGTGGTTTGTGGAGTCAAGGTCTATAAATGTTTCTGTTACTGGATTCAGGATTTAACTTGATAACAGAAGGTAGCTGTCAGATAAAGACTGGAATAAACATTTCTTTGCATTAGTATATAGATCTACAAATGTGAGCAATGAGCACTCTCTGGATGGTTTCCACAGAAAATGAAGTGTAGTTGAATCTCATTTATTTGGAAGTTGTCTATCTATAAGCTCACACATTCAGCACACAACAAGGAATCAGCAAATCAGCAAAACTCCATGAGTGCTCAAGTAGATGTCAAAACCAACAAAAGGTAAGTCTCAGGCACCACGCTGTTTATTCCATTCCAAATGCCTTCAAGCCCTCAGTTAGAATCTATTTATTAATTCTTCTCCGATTTTCTAATCTAGAGGAGGATGAAAGAAACTCTCCATAGCATTACTGAAAATAGAAGTGATGTCTGACAGGAAGTAATTAAGACAAAAGAAAAAACAAAAAAATTGGAAAAGCAGTTGGAAGAATGCAAAGATCTTAGTGTTAATTCAGATTATGGTGAGAGACCCTCAATGGGTGGGATTGCCCTTGTAACACATCCATGCAAGAAAGTGGGGGTTTTCACCGTCGACCCAGAGTCATCAGTATAAAATTAAACGAATTTCAGGCTACTTTTCTAGGTAGGCAGGAGGTATCTAGTACATTTATAGGACATTCACTTATTCAAAATAAGTAACATGAAAATGTGTCATTGCCTAAATGAATAGGAACTCGGCCATCTCGGAAAATTTTTAGTTATGCAAAGCAATGCATACTCAGAGGATCTTAGATAATCTGGTGTAGTATCATTCAACTGTGAACTCTAATTTCCAATCATAGCTTTCACTGGAAATGGGGCAGATGATCCAGGGATAAGATACCCCTGCTGGTCTGAAGAAGAGAGAGGAAAACTTCACCATCCCAGGGATCAACTGTGCCTCCTAATAGCGGTGGGACTTTGAGGAAACTAACATACGCTCCAAGCCTCAGCTTTTTCATCTGTAAAGTGAATATTGTACAATTTAGGACCCAGGGTGTTTGTGAGGATTAAATGACATAATTCCTGTGAATTTACCCAGTTAATGTCCTCACTCCCCACGCCCACTGTCACTGCAGTGGGGAGTAGTGGTAGTTAGAGGAAATCTCCCAATTGGGTTTTTTGTTTTGTTTTGTTTTGTTTTTGAGACAGAAGCTCACACTGTCACCCTGGCTGGAGTGTGGTGGTTTGATTGTAGCTCAGTGCAGGCTTGAACTCCTGGGCTCAAGCAATCTTCCCACTTTAGCCTTCCGAGTAACTAGGACTGCAGGCGTATATTGCCATGTCTGGCTAATTTTTTATTTTTGTAGAGATGAGGGTCTCACTATGTTGCCCAGGCTGGTCTCAAACTCCTGGCATCAAGTGATCCTCCTACCTCGGCCTCCCAAAGTGCTGGGATTACAGGTGTGAGGCACCTTGCCCGGCCCCCAGTGGGTTCATACTCCCTCTCCTCATCTTAGGCCATGCAATCTTGGAAACTAGGGACAAAGGACTTTACCCATGTCCTTCTTGGGGTGGTCTCACCACATGTACACTATCTCCCTCGCCCCCAAAACATCCACACGAACACACACATTCCTTGTACCAGGCCCTCTCATAACTGTAACTAAAAAGGATATTTAAATGTGTACTAAGTAATTGTGTTGACAGCCTTTTGTTTTACTTCCTTATTTTTGTACTATTCCAATTATGCTAAAAGTGTCAAAGTATCCGATAAAAATACAAAAGAAGCCTGACATACAAGGAAGAATAAATAAAAGGAAGGGACTTGGATAATTTGCACCATATAAAATGAGTCTTCAAATGATTGAATCAGATGTACTGCTTCTTAATAGACATTTTTATGCTGAATAATCTGTTTTTTCTCTCTCAGTAATAGAAATGTTGACCCAAAGTTTCATAAAGCTGTTGAATGCCGTTTCAGATGTTGCAAATGCAAACTTAAGAAATAGAAGTTTTGGCCGGGCGCAGTGGCTCACACCTGTAATCCCAACACTTTGGGAGGTCGAGGTGGGCGGTTCACTTGAGGTCAGGAGTTTGAAACCAGCCTGGCCAACATGGCAAAATCCCCTTTCTACTAACCATACCAAAATTACCCGGGTGTGGTGGCACGCACCTGTAATGCCAAGTACTTGGGAGGCTGAGACACGAGAATCACTTGAACAGGGGCGGGTAGGGGGAGGTTGCAGTTACTGCAGTCTGAGTGACAGACTGAGACTCCCTCTCAAAGCAAAACAAAACAAAACAACTTTCTGTTTCATTGAACTATCTCTTATAATTTCTCAGTGGAAATCAATGACACACATTTATGCTGGCCCAACTTAATATAGGAGTAGATTTAAAAATACTTAGTATAATTTTTTTAACCTTTTGAGAGTATAAGATATTATTTATTTTTACTTGTTAGTACTACCTCCTTTGAGATACTTAATCTTAAAATGTAGATTCGTGATTCTTACTTTTTATATGTCCTGGTCCAATTTGAGACTATGATGAAAGCTGTAAATGCACATATCACATTAAATTATGCCCACAATTTCAGCGATCATGGTCTCCCGAAGTCCCAGGACTCAATAAATAACTCTGGGATACAGAGTAATAGATGTGCCTTTAAGAATATTACATAAATGCTGTTTATTGTAACTGAGCCTTTGACATGGATTGAGAATCAGCCAGTTGGATTCAAGTGTTCCCATCATTAAATAGGAATGCAGCCTGTTCTATGCTATAGATTAAACAAGTGCTTTTGTAGCTTGGAGAACGGTATACTCATAGACACATTTAACAAAACACCATGCTAATATTTCAAGGTTTAAGGGGTGCCTGGACCAGATAGCCTCAACTCTTGTGCCCAAGAGTCTCATGCCCGTTTGGGAGCATCGTAAATCTCTAGTTCCTACCAGTGCATGGCCCCAGGAGATGAAGACCCACATAAGAATGCTGGTCCCTTCCCTCATCATTCCTTCCTCGTATCCCATCTGAGTCCAAACTATAATGTGAGGGATCCGGGACACACATGTAGACCAGAGACTATGACAACAATGATTTTAACCTGGAAAATCTAAACAGGTATAACTACATGTTAATTTCAACTCTAAAATTTAAATACAGCCTATATGTAATATTTTAAGTGTAAGTAATATAACGTTTTGGTGTATGTGCCAACATAATTGATTGCAAAATATGCTTTAGTAAGTGGCCGAATTAACTTGTTTTATAGATTTATTGATTATAAACCACTTAAATGTGGAGCTAAGTGTAACAAAAGTAACTACTTTGGGTTTAGAACAGCTGGTCTGCTGTAGCTCTTCTTTCTCAGTGATCAAGTAACAGGGCAACTTTTCCATGAAAGCCACTCCTAGTTCATAACAATAAGAACTATTGTTTTCAAATATAAGAATCTTTATTTACTTACCTAAGTCAGTAGAGTGCTGTCAATTTTATCCAAGAGTAATTTGCTAAGGGGCATAAAATGTCTACTTCTTCAAAGCCCATGGGGAATATGGTGTTTCTGTGTTGGACTTTATGTTTTTTTGGGGTGAGGAGGAATAATCGACTTTGCTTTTTGTTTTGTTATTGATGTTGTTAGTGTTTTTTTGTTTGTTTGTTTTTAGACACAGAGTCTTACTGTGTCACTCAGGCTGGAGTGCACTGTTGTCATCATAGTTCAGTGCATCCTTAAACTCCCATACTCAAGGGATCCTCCCACCTCAGCCTGTCAAGTAGCTAAGTACTACAGCGCATGCTACCATGCCCGGCTAATTTTTCATTTTTCTGTAGAGATGTGGGTCTTCTTATATTGCCCAGGCAGTTCTGGGGCTCCTGGCCTGAAGTGATCCTTCTGCCTCGGCTTCCCGAAATGTTGGGATTACAGGCATGAGCCACCGCATCTGATCATTTGTTTAAGAAAGAAAGAAAAAAAGAAGCCATGTCTCTCAATACCTACATTTAAACAAATAGAAAACAAATATTTTCAGAGGCTCACTTGAAGAATCAGAATAAGTAATAATACTCTATGTTTAACCTAAAATTGCATCTGCTTTGGACTTTACCCACAAAGAGGTCTGCCTGCATTTCAGCTTTATTGAAGATGTAAAGTAATTGTTCTTTCCTTTTGGGAGGGAAGACAAAACACATTCCCAGTCATGGGAGAAATGCTTCCTCCATGCCTGGGGCTTGGAAAACGAGTGGGGAGGTGAAGTCTTCATTCACTTTGGGGTTTCATTTTTTTTTTTTTTTTTTTTTGAGACGGAGTCTTGCTCTGTCGCCTGGGCTGGAGTGCAGTGGCCAGATCTCAGCTCACTGCAAACTCTGCCTCCCAGGTTTAAGCCATTCGCCTGCCTCAGCCTCCCTAGTAGCTGGGACTACAGGCGCCCGCCACCTCGCCCAGCTGGTTTTTTTGTATTTTTTAGTAGAGGCGGGGTTTCACCGTGTTAGCCAGGATGGTCTCAAACTCCTGACCTCGTGATCCGCCCGTCTCGGCCTCCCAAAGTGCTGGGATTACAGGCTTGAGCCACCGCGCCAGGCCTGGGGTTTCATTTTTAAAGTCATATGCCAGCTGATGAATTTTATACGTGATTTGGGCACAGAATTGCTAAATTTTTGCAAAATTGAAGAGGATAAATTCCCAGTTTTCCAAATTTTTTTTTAAAGTCATAGACTACTTTCTTTTTTATTTTCTTTTTTAAACATTTTAAGGTATTTGCTTTATTGCTTATCCGTCCTTTTATCCATCCCTCTATCCATCCATCAATCCATCTTAAGTTTTTATTTTATGTCATTTTAAGTTCCAGTGTACATGTGCAGGATGTGCAGGTTTGCTACATAGGTAAATGTGTGCCATGGTGGTTTGCTGCACCTATCAGCCCATCAGCTAGGTATTAAGCCCAGCACGCATTAGCTGTTTTTCCCAATGTTTTCACTACTCCCATCTTCCTTAGAAGCCCCAGTCAGTGTGTGTTGTGCGCTTTCATGTGTCCATGTGTTCTCATCGTTCAGCTCCCACTTATAAGTGAGAGTACGCAGTGTTTGCTGAGGATAATTGTTTCCAGCTTCGTCCATGTCCCTGCAGAGGACATGATCTCATTCCTTTTTATGACTGCATAGTGTTCCATGATATATCTGTGCCACATTTTCTTTATCCAGTCTGTTATTGGTGGGCATTTGGATTAATTCCATGATAGACTCCTTTCTTTGAATAAAAGTATGCCCTGTAGCCCAAGTGAAACTGCTAAGTGTGGACCCGCCCACTTCCCCTAGGCTCTCAGCAATTGTCCCCCGGTCTCTTCTCCCACCTGCACAGAGCCTTGCTTATTCTTGGGCATGGAGTAGCTTTATCCCAGCTTAATAAAGCACTCATGGGGCCGGGTGCGGTTGCTCACGCCTGCAATCCCAGCACTTTGGGAGGCGGAGGTGGGCGGATCACGAGGTCAGGAGATCGAGACCATCTTGGCTAACACGGTGAAACCCTGTCTCTACTAAAAATACAAAAAATTAGCTGGGTGTGGTGGCGGGTGCCTGTAGTCCCAACTACTCGGGAGGCTGAGGCAGGAGAATGGCCTGAACCCAGAAGGCGGAGCTTGCAGTGAGCCGCGATCCTGCCACTGCACTCCAGCCTGGACGACAGAGCGAGACTCGGTCTCAAAAATAAATAAATAAATAAATATATAAATCACTCATGGGAGGACTGAGAGGGGCTTTAGGATGCTAACCACTGACAACAGGATTTTAAGGCATGAATAATTCACAACTGATTTGTGAAAGAAATAGCAGTATTTCCTAAACTCTTTGGGTTGACATCCTGGGATAAAGAGGAACATTGGCATCCTTCTTCCTTAGATTATGTTTGTATGCACGTGCACAACGCTAATATTGGTAATCTTTATTTTATTTTATTTTTGAGATGGAGTTTCACTCTTGTTGCCCAGGCTGGAGTGCAATGGGGCTATCTCAGCTCACTGCAACCTCTGCCTCCTGAGTTCGAGCAATTCTGCTGCCTCAGCTTCCCAAGTAGTTGGGATTACAGGCATGTGCCACCATGCCTGGCTAATTTTGTATTTTAATAGAGACAGGGTTTCACCGTGTTGATCAGGCTGGTCTCAAACTCCTGACCTCAGTTGATCCATCCGCCTCAGCCTCCCAGAGTGCTAGGATTACAGGTGTGAGCCACCACACCCAGCCCATAATGTTGGTAACATATATAAGAGTTACTCATTCTCTGTTGAAAGAAGAGACTCTTAACCATTCTTCTCTCTTTAAAGGAAGATTGCTCTCCATTTTCTTTGCTTTCTTTGGGTTTGAGTCATTTTTCAGTTGAATCAGCAGGGCACAGTCTGTTTTTTCAGTGAACAAATAACAATGCCCTCTTGATTTGAGATTATGTAATTGACTATAATAACTCATGAAATGTTTGCAAAGTCAAAGTGAAACTGCTGACTTAAATTTAGTTTAAATTATGATTAAGAGGTTTTCTAGGAACCAACTCTGCAAAGACATTTAGGGGACCACTTGGGAAATTGTTAAATCAAAGTGGTGTGTATTTGAAAGCTTATTACAATATATTTTGTAACGTGTTCTCAAAATGTTTTCTTAGAAAAAGTTTTTATAGTTCTCTGAAATCGAGCCAGAAGATCCTGAATCTGACAATTTTTTAAATAACTAACAGTGAATTTTTAGATGAAACAATCTTTGCATTGTTCCATTTATGTAGCTTTTATTTAAAAGAACGTAGAAATGCTAAACGATGAAATAAAATATTTTGGATAGCCCTACCCATTGAGCCTCAAAAGTGTTCCTGACCTTGTTCTTAGAAGCACTTCTGTGCGTTATATGCTGGTTTTCAAACACTGAAAATGTTCATGTGGACTTTCACGTTATTCTGCACCCCAGCACCTCATGCTCAACAGCTGAGATAAGAAAAGAAGGCTCTTCAGAGCACTGCGGCTCATTAGAGTGCTGTCCAAAGTCTCATCCATGCCTGATAAAGTTAGTGGAATGTCAGGGCCTCTACTGTGATGAAAGGATCTAAATGTGACTTCTCAAGCAGCCAAAATACTAGCTGTCACCCCTGTCCGTGCAGAGTTCTAAGAGTAGGCCTTGCAGACACAAAACTGTATGTACAGAATGACCCTTGTTATGTTACAAATTTTCAAAATGAAAAGAAGAAAGTGGACAGGAAATACACAATGAGTTCACAGTGGGTACCTGTGGACCTGGGGATGATGGTGATTTTTGTTTTCCTCTATTAACTTTTTTCGTTTGCATTTTTAAGCCTACAACAATGCAAATATGTATTTGTAAATGTCAAAACAACATAGTTTTCTAAAAAGTGGAATAGATGCTGTAGTTATTGGCAGAGCCAAAATCAGAGTGAGGACATGGTGACCCTGAGCCCTGAATGTAAGCTGCCCAATAGCATTGCCAGACCTGCAGGTCAACCTGGGATTTAAAATATGCTCATCAGGCCGGGCGCGGTGGCTCAAGCCTGTAATCCCAGCACTTTGGGAGGCTGAGACGGGTGGATCACGAGGTCAGGAGATCGAGACCATCCTG
>NW_012115389.1:344626-363322 GCF_000951035.1 Colobus angolensis palliatus
TTTTTTGTATTTTTAGTAGAGACAGGGTTTCACTATGTTAGCCAGGCTGGTCTCGATCTCCTGACCTCATGGTCCGCCTGCCTCGACTTCCCAAAGTGCTGGGATTACAGGCGTGAGTCACAATGCCCAGCCAAGTACTTTCTTTAAAAAGTAATTTTTATATTTTACTTTTTAAAAGAGATGGGGTCTCACTCTGTTTCCCAGGGTGATCTTGAACTCCTGGTGGTGAAGGACTTTCTCTTTAGTTCAGCTAAGAGCCGAGTTCTTGTCATACAACCGTGAAAGATTAGGCTCGCAGGCACTTTGAAGGGTGAGAAGGGCAGAGTTTATTGGGCAAAAAGGAAATAAAAAGGGAAACAGGGACTCTCAGCAAAGCGAGAGTTCTGCTGGTAGGCTTCCTGCCTCACAGATTGAATTCCCATTTACCATCCCAGAATCCTCCCCTCTGCAAATGGTGTGAAATTCCGTGGCTCCACCCCAGTGCCCACGCCTCCCTGTGCAAAGGCCAGTCGAATGTTCTCTGGGAACCCCTTTATACTTGGCTGTCTCACTGAGGTCAAACAATCCCCCAGCCTTGACCTCCCAAAGTGCTGGGGTTACAGGCATAACCTACTGCATCCGACCTCCAGTGCTTTTATCATTGGTGCTTTTGTGAGATTTCTTTACTTTTATCTACTTCTACTTGTTTTCAAGTGGTTACATAGTTTGATTTTACATGATACAATAAAAAGGATTCGGCCCAGTTTTTGTTTTTAAGCAGAGAAATTGCTTCTTAGGATGTATTTTAAAGAGTTAGATTACACCTGAAGTGGGTTGAACTTGAGCAAAGTTTTAAAAATAATTGTGTCTCAAAGTTGAACAAAAGAAATGGACCCCAGCGTCATTCTTTGCTTTAAGAGGATTGTGAGAATAACTAATAACAATTAGGAGGTTAATATATTATTGAAAGTGGTAATTTTACCAGTTTTGAACTCATGTTCAAAGACATAATTGGAATAATTTTCAATAGACATCAGTCTTTATTTCTTAGGAAATTACAGTGATTAAATTAATGGCAGGCAGCCTCTCTTATTATTTGAAGATAATAGGAATCTGTTGAGAATTAGGGGGGAAAAATGAATGATACATGTTCTATTAAAGACTTCACAGTTGAAACATTTCTTACTGCTCTCTGTCTTGCCACAATTTGTGTATTTAAGCACAATCATCAATGCAACTTCCTTTACTGTATTTGGCCTAAAAAGTAATTCAAATGAAGAATAAGAATAATGCTTTCCTTGGGATTCCAGTATAGAGTTTTCTTTTAGGGGATGTATAATATGCCAATTCAAAAGAAAGTTATGTAATGCTTGAAGAGCTCTGTGAAAGTGGAAAAGATAGTTCATTTTTTTCTCTGGATATTTTTCAGGAGTCTGTTCCTGCTTCTTTATGAAATTTAACACTGGACAATAACATCACACTCGTTATTCAGACATTTTAAATTGCTCTAATTTCTCTTTTACTTTGAAGTGAGATATTCAGATCACTGAGTATTAGAAAAATGGTGCACTGATGAAGCAATGAATGGATCTTGATCTGTTATCTTAGCTTGAGGCTTAGTAAAGTGGTTTTTGTCAGTGGACCATTGTACCCTATTTTCTTGAATATCTTTCTATACTGAAAATGATTTAGATGGTACATCTGAGTCTAATGCCACCCAGATAAGCATCTGCAGTTGCGCTGACCTGGACTTGGGTGGTACTGCTTTTTAGATTTCAGTATCACTCTAAACCTTGTCTGGCTTTTGCCCGCGTCAGTACCCTTGAGCTATAGGTTGGGAAACCTGTTTGTTTCCCTTTCTGGCTGGAATGTCTTTTAGAGATTCATGTTATAGGTTGTGACTCAAGTTATATACACCGATTCCCAAACTTTTCTTGACTTGATTCTAGACTAAACAACACTGCAATTGTGAGGCTCCCAAGGCAAAAAGTAAATAAGAAAAACCACTTAATTTAATATGCTAGAGAGTTTTTGCAAACATACAGATGACTACATCAGGAAATACTATTTTCATTGCTTTGGAAAGTAGGAGGAAGTGACATAAGATCTTGTTCTGGGGAGAAAGAAAGAGTTAGCACATTATTAGTTGCACCAAAGCAGAGGCAAAAACGTGAAGAAAAGTCAGTGACTTTGAGTGTTAGCTTACTCGATACAGCTAACACTCATTTATTTTAACATATCACCACTTTTAAGTTAATACCCATTTTTTCCATTGTTTCTGGTTTAACTATTATAATTTGAAATAATCATGGTTGGAAATGTTTAGATAAATCATGATGCCTCACTACCTTGTAATTTAACACCACAAAATAAGAACTGTAAGGCAAAGGGTTTGGACAACAGGGAGTACAGGTTACAAAACAGAAAAAGAGATCTGGATTTATTTGACATGAAAATAGAGGATTTCTTACTCCAGGGTGTTTTTTACAGGAATTCTATACTTAAATTTTGGCCACTGAACTAGACTTGCTGATTGTATTAACTTGGATAAAATTCCATTCAGAAGAGAAAAGATGACCAAAATAAAAAACCTACCTCATGGGATTGTAGTGCAAATTGCATGAATTAATCCATGTGAAAGCATTTTGTAAATTGCAAACTGTGACACTAAATTTACTTTATACGAGACAATCACTAAGTGTTATTAAGTGATTGAAAGGAAATATTAATCCAACCTGTTATGTGGTTTTCCGAATGTATAAAAACAAGGAAAGCATTCCAACCTGTGAGTACCTCTGCCAGAAATGTTTACCTTAGTTGTGAAGGAACAGTCAGTCAAATCCAAATTGAGGGGTGTTAGGCAAAGCAACTGGCCTGGACTCTACAGAAACGTGTCGTGAAAGGTAAAAGGAGACTGTAGACATGCCTTGGTGATCCCTGATTAAATTCAGGATTTAAAATAAAATATAACAAATATTCCACACTGAAACAGACATTAGTGATACAATTGGAACATTTGGACTGTATATTGATTGCATTGTGTCAATTTAAAATTTTCTGAGTGTGGCTGGGCATGGTAGCTCAAGCCTGTAATCCCAGCACTTCGGGAGGCTGACACGGGTGGATCACGAGGTCAGGAGATCAAGACTACCCTTGCTAACATGGTGAAACCCCATCTCTATTAAAGTACAAAAAAAATTTAACCAGGTGTGGTGGTGGGCACCTGTGGTCGCAGCTACTCAGGAGGCTGAGGCAGGAGAATGGTGTGAACCGGGAGGTGGAGCTTGCGGTGAGCCGAGATCACACCACTGTACTCCAGCCTGGGCCACAGAGCAAGACTCCATCTCAAAAAAAAAAAAATTTCCTGAGTGTGACCATTATTATGTAACTATGGTGGGATCATTGCTCTTAGGAGGTATATGCTGAAGTATATAGGGGGTGAACCATCTTTATGTCTACAAGTGACTCAAATGGTTCAGCAAAATATTTAGATATGCAGAGAGATAAAGCAAATGTGGAAAAGTGTCATAATTTGGGAATCAAGGTGAAGGCCATCTAGTTGTTCATTGCTCCCTATTCCTACAAGCTTTCTACAGTTTTAAACATTTTCAAAATACAATTTTGGAAAAACAATTTAAGAAGAAAAAATCCAAGTACTCAAAAATACAGATCTTGAAATATGTCCTTTACAGAGCATGTCTTCCTGCAATTTTATTTTTCTGTGAGATGCCGATATATAGATTTTAAAAAAGAAAAATCTGTGTTTTTATAAATGTATGCTTTTAGGCAATGAACAGGATTATTGTTACTAATTTGAAGCATATTCCCACTGGCTGGGCGCGGTGGCTCATGCCTGTAATCCCAGCACTTTGGGAGGCCGGAGGCAGGCAGATCAGAAGGTCAGGAGTTCAAGACCAGCCTGACCAAAATGGTGAAACCCTGTCTCTACTAAAAATACAAAAATTAGCTGGGCGTGGTGGCACTTGCCTGTAATCCCAGCTACTCAGGAGGCTGGGGCAGGAGAATCACTTGAACCTGGGAGGTGGAGGTTGCAGTGAGCTGAGATTGTGTGCCACTGCATTCCAGCTTGGGCCACAGAGTGAGACTCTGTCTCAAAATAAAAAAAAAGAAATATATTCCCACTGGAAAAATTCCAGGAAAATAGATAGAAGTTCTCAATCCATGTGCACATCTTTTGTGGTGTTTAAAAGTGAAGTAGAAATGTATCATGGGGTGTGTTCAAAAGGACAGAACATTATTTTTACTGTCCTCTTTAGAAAAAATTCAAGTTTGAGGATCTCAGCTTAATGATTTTGTGATAATTTGCTACCCGGAACTTCTTTCCTATGAGATTAAACTTTTGTTTTCATTTTTTGAAAGAGACATTGGGAAGTTATTGTTAGCAGAGGTGAATCTGTGCAGGTCTGCACCAACTTGATTCTTGCCTCTTCAAAGGAAAGAATTCGATTGAGGGGCATGACTTAGAGTGAGAGACTGAGGCAAGTTTTTGAGGAGTGAGAGCTTATTAAAAAGTTTTAGAGCACGAGCCAAAGGAAGTAAAGGACATTTGGAAAAGTGCCAAGCAGACAACTTGAGAGATCCAAGTACTCTGTTTGATCTTTGACTTGGGGTTTTATACATCGGCATGGTACAGGGGTTTCTGTCTTTCCTCCCCTGATTCTTCCCTTGGGACTAGCTTTCCGCATGCGTAGTGGCCTGCCAGCACTTGGGAGGGGAGCATGCTCAGTGTATTTACTGAAGTTGTGTGCATGCTCACTTGAGGCATTTTTCCCTTACCAGTTGAGTGTTCCTAGAGGGAGGTCATATACTAGTTAAACTCTGCCATTTTGCCCCTTAGTACACATGCTTGGGCCCACTTGCCAACTCCTGAGATCTTATCAGGAAGCTGCTGATCGCCAACTTCAAGTGTTTCCTACCTATTGGGAGACTGCCTGTCCCTGGCACCAGCTGCCACCAATTATTATTTTAGAGAGCCGGTTTAACAACTACCTGACCATCACCTGATAGTTTAACACTGCCTGACCTGTTTGTGTTTGCTTAGCTATCTACCCTAACATTATCATGATGATTGACTTACTATTCTGTTGCTTATTCTTGGGGTTGATGTGGTGGGATTCTGATTTTCTCCCAGGTGATTGAGTCCAGGCAGAAATCTCATGATTCACTTTTCTCTCTCTCTCTCTCTCTTTTTTTTTTCCATAAAGGTCAAAGGCAACAGAACTGGACCAAGAAAGTTCATAAGTTTTTGGTATGTAATTGAAAACTCTTTGCAACAAATTCTTTCTCTTTAGTGATATTTATGGCTTGAAATGCCTGAGTTTCACTTTGTTATTCTAGTTTGTGAATCAACTTAGTGTAGTCTAGATATGTTTATCCCTAGTCTAGGATTTATGCAGAGGGAAGTTCATAGTATTACTACCTTTGGTCCTCTGAAGATTACTTTTCAGTGGGAGAATTAAGTAATTTATTTAGTTATTTATGGATTGATTCTTTTTTTTTTTTTTTTGCCTCTCTCAGAGTAAGGAATATACCATGACTATCAAAGTGCTTTAAAACTATAATTATGTGAAGAGTCTATTTTATAAGCAATTGCATGTTTAGATGCCCGAGTATAAATTGAATGCTCTAGAAATGGAGTACTTACTGATTCAAATTTACTAATAATTACAATTAAATATTTATATTTAATAATTATAGTAGAACAGTAAAACAATCCGAAGATGTCCCCACCTCTAAAGTTTATAAGTTTATTCCTAATGATCTAGGAAAGACTGGAGTTGAATGCCTGTGTGTTCTTCTCATTATTACTCTGATTTTCTATTATAAAATGATTTTAAAAGAATTATATGTCTTAGCTCCTCATTGAAGTATCCATCTTTTATTTGGTTTAACTCTTGTTTGTTTGTTTGTTTTTGAGACAGTGTCTCATTTTGTCCCCCAGACTGGAGTGTAGTGGCATGATCGTGGCTCACTGCAGCCTTGATCTCCCAGGTTCAGGTGATGCTCTTACCTCAGCCTCCCAAGTATGCCACCATGCCCAGCTAATTTTTAAAATTTTTTGTAAAGACGGGGTCTCATTATATTGCCCAAGCTGATCTCTAACTCCTGGTCTCCAGTGATCTTCTTGCCTCAGCCTCCCAAAGAGCTAGGATTATAGGCGTGAGCCATTGCACTAAGTCTTAATTCATTTTCTTCCAAAGATGAAACACAATTTTAAACTTGCTGGGGAATTCAAAGGAAGTATTCTTTTCCAGTTGTCTTATTTTTTTTGAGATGGAGTCTTGCTCTGTCTCCAGGCTGGAGTGCAGTGGCGTGATCTCGGCTCACTGCGACCTCCACCTTCTGGGTTCATGCCATTCTCCTGCCTCAGGCTCTCTGGTAGCTCAGACTACAGATGCCCGCCACCACACCCGGCTAATTTTTTATACTTTTAGTAGAGATGGGGTTTCACCATGTTGGCCAGGGTGGTCTCGATCTCCTGACCTCATGATTCACCCGCCTTGGCCTCCCAAAGTGCTGGGATTACAGGCGTGAGCCACTGTGCCTGGCCGCCCACAGTTATCTATTAAGGACACATCTTTTTGTGACTCTACAGATATAATTGAAATTCTGGTAAATTTACCAGAATTGCTTAAGTCATTAAGCAATAACTTAAATGCTATTATTTCCTATGACCCAGAAAATAATCACTATTGTCCTCAGTATGTAGTTTCTACCATTTCCAATAATGTTGCAACTGTCTTTGAAACATTGTTAGTCATAACTCATTAGTCACCATTGTGCTTTTTGGTGACCATTGCCCTTCTCTTTCTTATTCTGTAGTTATTAAAACCCGTTGTCCTGGTTGTCCAACTCATGGACATGCAAATTAGCTTTGGTGCATACCTTAGTGGTTCAGACGTCTTCTAAGACATAAATTCTGTTGTTTCAACATGTATATGAAAGATATGCATTTACTCATGAGCCAGTCAGTAAGATATCTGCATTGTCTTCTGCAGTAAAGAATGCTTTAGTTACCATAAAATTTGATGTTTTGTTGAGGAATGTTAAGTGATGCTTTTTATACTCATACTTTTCATTGATGATATACAAAACTGATTACCCTAAGGTATTGACAAAAGTGAGTGATTTTACTGTCTTCAAAAGTTGTCAAGTATATTTTCCAGTATAACACTTCTGACTCTCAGATTAGGGACCTCCCATCACAGTGGCCATCTAGTAAGAACATGGCTTGTTATAAGAAACTGCGTTTGTTGGAATTCTGAATTAGATGAACTTTATAGTCTCTTGTAATAAAATAAGAGATAGCACAATGGTACAAAGGGGAGGTTCTGAGCCCAGAGTTCTGGGGTTTGAATCTTATCTGTGACACAAATACACACCAATCTGTATGACCTTGGGCAAACTGCTTAACTTTTATGCACTTCACTTTCCTCATCTGTTAAATGGAGACAGTATTAGTACCCATAGCTGATGTAAGGATTTAATGTGTTAATATGAATATAGCTCTTAGAACAATATCTGGTGCATAATTAAGCACTTAATAAGTATTAGTTATGATGATATATTAGTCCATTCCCACACTGCTATAAAGAACTACCTGAGACTGGGAAATTTATAAAGAAAGGAGGTTTAATTGGCTCACTGTTCCACAGGCTGTACAGGAAACATAGCTGGGGAGGTGTCAGGAAACTTACAATCATGGTGGAAGGCAAAGGGGAAGTAGGCACAGTCTTCACATAGCAGAACGAGAGAGAGAAAAAGAGAGAGAAGGGGAAAGTGCTACACACTTTTTATATTTTATTTATTCTTATTTTTTAATTTTAAAAAACAGAAAGGGGGCTTTGCTATGTTGCCCAGACTGACCTCAAACTCCTGAGTGCAAGCGATCTGTTATACACTTTTAAACAACCAGATCTCATGAGAACTCACTCATTGTCATGAGAAAAACAAGAGAAAATCCACCCCCATGATCCAGTCACCTCCCACCAGGCCCCTCTTTCAACACTGAAGATCATAATTCAACATGAGATTTGGGTAGAGGCACAGGGTCAAACCATATCAGATGGTGATGAATGATCTTGTCATCAGCCATGGCCTTTATTCCCAGCAACTTACTTCTTCAGGTGTCCTTATATACTGCCTTGGTTCCACCTGATGCAAACGTCAAGGCAAAGCTCAGACTTCACTGCTTTCTACTGAAACTGACATTGTGGTGTCCTTTCTTCCATCACACTGCTCTCCCCATTTTACAGGCTCCACCTCTCCTCTTCCCCTCCCTGCCTCATTGCAGGTCTTTCCACATACATCCAAACACTGCTGGATTTCAGATTTTATGACAAAGGGGCTTATTATGATATTTTTCTAGCAAAGTCAAATGTTTACATAAGAGAAAGTCTTGAACCAGTTACTAGGATAATAAAATGTCCTCCAACTTCATGCAAAAGTATGTTAACAATTTTCATCTTTTAATCCTGTCATTAAGCTATACTAAAGGAATCTTGTTTATCCAGTCATTCTAATATATTATCAACATAGTTCTTTTAAAAAAAATTTTATTTTAAGTTCTGGGATACATGTGCAGAATGTGCAGGTTTGTTACATGGGTATACATGTTCCATGGTGGTTTGCTGCATCTATCAACCTGTCATCTAGGTTTTAAGCCCCATATGCATTAGTTATTTTTCCTAATGCTCTCCCTCCTCTTGCCCCCTACCCTCGACAGGTCCTGGTGTGTAATAGACATAGTTCTTAGTTCAAGGGTGTGTAGTGGGAGCAAACAGTTTCTATTTAGTTTTCATTCACATGTGCCTACATTTTTGGCCCCATAATTATTTTTGAGTTCTCCACAGATTTCTTAAGTACAGAATGCTTGTCTAATTATTTTGACATATTCCTGCTGGGCAGTAAATATTGTGAAGTTTTATGTGAATGCATTTGAACATCAGGTTATATTTTTCTTACTGTTTTTTACTTGCTATAGCTTATGAAACTTATGTTCTAAGGACGGCTTAATTTTGATTTATGTTACCAAGTGATTCAAGGTGTCAATGGACTTTTTCCAGAACAGAAACGTGTGGGGCCAGCTCTCACACCTCTAATAAAGAAACAACTCAGACTCCAAGGGTTTCTTGCCTTATTTTAAAATAAACTCTGTGTTAAAAACTTGTGTGCTGGCAGTGAAGAAATAGATGACCACATGTATTTTCTTCTTGAAGGCTCATAATTTTTGTGCATATGTGTGCAAAATATAACTATGAACAAGAATGTGGGCAACTAGATTACAAAAAAAGAACTGGCAAAAGAATACTTATATGGACATTATTTCTTGAAAACAGTATCTGTAAGTTTTTCAGATTATTGAGAGGGCAGGTTAACATTGGAGCTATCGTTTTCCTGGTTAATAATATTTTTGCTTTTTTAAAATTTTAGCTCAAAAATCTGGGCATAGCTTTCTAAAAATTAGAATCCAATTTCAAGAATGATGAGGTACTAACTGAAAATCTCTAAATCTTTTGAGATTATTTCCACACATTAATAGGGCATTTCCTCAGAAAATTTTCTGCATTTATTATAGGTAGACAGTGAGGAAAAGGGAATAGAAAAGATCAAGTTTTCTCAGCAAGTGAAAGGTTTCTTGTTGCCATTTTCATTTTCCCTTAGTTTATTATCCTCAGTAGAGACATCAATGTCTTTCCTAATAAAATCACCTTCCAGCCAAACTGTTAAAAAAGGCAACTACCTACCTTGGGTGTATGTCAGTTTACACAGAAAAAATTTAAATAGAGCTTGAAGAAATATAGAAAATACTTCTGTTAATAATTAATGAGGCACAGGAGCTCTTATTAGACTAGACTGTGTTATGCTGAAATTAACTCTCGAGTAACTCTGATTTCTTTTTTTTTTTTTTGAGTCGGAGTCTCACTCTGTTACCCAGGCTGGAGTGCAGTGGCACGATCTTGGCTCACTGCAACCTCTGCCTCCTGGATTCAAGTGATTCTTTTGCCTCAGTCTCCTGAGTAGCTGGGACTATAGGCAGACACCACCATGCCTGGCTAATTTTTAATAGAGACGGGGTTTCACCATGCTGGCCAAGATGGTCTTGATCTCCTGACTTTGTGGTCCACTCGCCTTGGCCTCCCAAAGTGCTGAGATTATAGGTGTGAGCCTCACTGTGCCTGGCTGTATCTCTGATTTCTTACCCAAACTCTATGTTCAGTGCTGGTCATCAGGAGGGGAGGGCTCCTCTACTCCATATATTCACTCAGGGATTCAGGCTGATGAAAGCTCCACCATCCTGCAACACCACCATGTCAATAGGTGGCTTCAGAGCTGGCCATGACACAGGAGGGTGTGGGGCACTCATACTCTTCTCCAGACACAAAGTGATGACATCACCTCTGCCCAGTTCCCATTGGTCAGAACAACTCACGTGGCTTCTCCTAACTGCATGGGCCTGGGAGGTCTTCCTGGGGGCTGAGGGAGAAGAGGAGAACTAGACACAGAGCACAGTAGCAATTTCTTACCTGATTTTATGTGCTGCAAAGTTATCACATCCAGTGTCTCTATATAACACCCTTCCTTTCTAAATCAGTCACACTTACAATTCCTTCTGTTCTGCCAGGTAATTGAGTTATTTTAATATTTTAAAATTAACTTCACATTTTTACTTTCTGAGTTTAGGTGAGAACAAGTGAAACAAGGATTATGAAGAAGAAATTAGTGAAGGCATAGATACCATCAACAGCAGAAAAATGTCTAATTACATTTTAGCCTTCATCTGTTTATAGACTTCATTGGTGTTATTAATGGTACTTTCTTTTTTCCCAACAAAATCATTACTTGAAATTAAATGTAACTGCAAATGTGTGAGGATTGATTGCAACATCAATTTAAGGGATATCAAGCTGGAAACATGAAACTATACTTGCATAGTTTCAGTAGATTGCATTTTATGTGTACATCTTTTTTTAATTATATGCTCATCTTTCCCTGAATCTTAATCTCATGTTCTTTTCCTTCTTCTATCTCACATTTTTCTTTTTAAATGTCTTTGTCAGTTTATTAAAGTATTTTACCAAGCAATGTTTTCACATAGGGCACATAAGGAATAAGCAAACATGTCTAAAATATGTTTATTTTGCACTCACACTTGATTGTGTGTTTGGTTGGATATAGAACTTTATGTACAAATTTATTTTCACTAAGACCTTCAAAGGTGTTGTCCCCATGTCCTTCAGCAGCTCATCTTGCATGAGAAATCTAATGCTGTTCTTGTTTCTTTAGAGATAGAACATTTTTGTTCTGTCTGTAAACTTAGAATTCTCTGTATACTTTGAAATTCTGAAATTTCACAAGATATATTCAAACTTACATTGTACTGTATCGTATTATTTGTATTTTTTGAGATGGAGTTTTGCTCTGTCACCCAGGCTGGAGTGCAGTGGCGCAATGTCGGCTCACTGCAAGCTCCACCTCCCAGGTTCACACCATTCTCCTGCCTCAGCCTCCTGAGTAGCTGGGATTACAGGTGCCCACCACCATGCCTGGCTAACTTTTGTATTTTTAGTAGAGACAGGGTTTCACTGAATTAGCCGAGATGGTCTCCATCTCCTGACCTCGTGATCCACCCACCTCGGCCTTCCAAAGTGCTGGGATTACAGGTGTGAGCTCCCGCGCCCGGCCTTTTGTTTTTGTTTGTTTTTTGTTTTTGAGATGGAGTTTTGCTCTCGTGCCCCAGGCTGGAGTGCAATGCATGATCTTGGCTTATTGCAACCTCCGCCTCCCAGGTTCAGTGATTCTCCTGCCTCAGCCTCCTGAGTAGCTGGGATTACAGGCATGCACCAGCATACCTGGCTAATTTTTTTTTTTTTTGTATTTTTAGTAGAGACAGGATTTCACCATGTTGACCAGGCTGGTTCTGAGCTCCTGACCTCAGGTGATCCACCCACCTCAGCCTCCCAAAGTGCTGGGATTACAGGAATGAGGTACCACGCCCCGCCCTCAAATGTGCATCCTTGAAAATTTGTGGG
Source organism: Colobus angolensis palliatus (assembly GCF_000951035.1). Classification (NCBI taxonomy): domain Eukaryota; kingdom Metazoa; phylum Chordata; class Mammalia; order Primates; family Cercopithecidae; genus Colobus; species Colobus angolensis. The sequence goes on from NW_012115389.1 coordinate 356,659, forward strand.
ATTGACTATTTTGTAGCATAGAAGATTTTTTCCACTCTCTCCCTGGTTCTGTTTCCTGCTGTTGTGGCTTCATTTTCAATCTCTTTTCTCCACCATTTCACAAAGGTGACCACTGCTAACTCCGGGTTTGCAGGGCATTCATGGCTGACACCCCAGAAAAAAGGGACAAATCTCTTTCCCAATATTTCAGACAGGATTTCCTGATTATCTTGACTTGATGCACATACTCCTTTCTGGATTGGTCATTGTGACAAAGAGGAGTAAGTACTTTGATCCATCTACTTCTTACCACTTCTATTGCTACCACTCTAGTCCAGCAAAAGAGATGACACTGTAATCTCTTCCCTGGATCATTCTAGTAGCCTCTTAATTGATTTCTCTGTTTATGTCTTTTCTCTCTTTCAGTCTGTTCTCAGTGCTGGAGCCAGAGCTGTTAATGTGTTTGTCAGACCAGAACCCTACAAAGCCATTCATTTTATTTATTTATTTATTTATTTAATTTTAAGACAGAGTCTTGCTCTGTCACTCAGGTTGGTGTGCAATGGCGCAATCTCAGCTCACCGCCACCCCCGCTTCCCAGGTTCAAGCTATTCTCCTGCCTCAGCCTCCCGAGTACAGGATTACAGACAAGTGTCAGCATGCCAGGCTATTTTTTTGTGTTGTTGTTGTTGAGATGGAGTTTCACTCTGGTTGCCCAGGCTGGAGAGCAATGGTGCCATCTCGGCTCATTGCAACCTCCACCTTCTGGGTTCAGGTTATTCTCCTGCCTCAGCCTCCCAAGTAGCTGGGATTACAGGTTGTGTGCCACCACATCTGGCTAATTTTTTGTATTTTTAGTAGAGATGGGGTTTCACCATGTTGGCCAGGCTGGTCTTGAACTCATAACCTCAGGTGATCCACCCGCCTCGGCCTCCCAAAGTGCTGGGATTACAGGCTTGAGCCACCATGCCTGGCCAAGCTTGCCCATTTTGCTTCAAGGAAAACTAAAGTCTTCAACAAGAGTTTATTTATTTAGAGACAAGCTTTCACATTGCTATCCAGGCTAGAGTGCAGTATAGCTCACTGCAACCTCAAACTCCTGGGCTCAAGTGATCCTCCCATCTCAGCCTCCTAAGTAGCTAGGATTACAGGCATGCACCACCACACAAGGCTCCTTTTTGAATTTTTTTTTTTTTTTTTTTTTTTTTTAGAGATGGGGTCTTGCTGTGTTACCCAGGCTGGAGTGCAGTGTTGTGATCTCGGCTCACTGCAACCTCCACCTCCCTGGTTCAGGCAATTCTCCTGCCTCAGCCTCCCAAGTAGCTGGGATTACAGATGTACACCACCACGCCTGGCAATTTTTTTTTTTTTTTTGTATTTTAGTAGGCACGGGGTTTCACCATCTTGGCCAGGTTGGTCTTGAACTCCTGACCTCAAGTGATCTGCCCGCCTCGGCCTCCCTAAGTGCTGGGATTGCAGGCGTGAGCCACTGCACCTGGACTTAATTTTTAAATTGTTCTGTTGAGATGGGGATTCTAACTATGTTGCCCAAGCTGGTCTCAAACTCCTGGCCTCAAACAATCATTCCACCCTGGCCTCCCAAAGTGTTGGGATTACAGGTATAAGCCATAGCATCTGGCCTGGTTCTCACTTTTCAAAATGACTTTTATTTTGAAATATAACATACATACAGTGGAAAACATGAAAAAAATGGAATAGCTAGATGATTTATCATAAAGTGTAAATTCTTGCAACTGCCACTTGAGTCAAGAAATAGAATACCATTGGGATCCTGAATCCCCTCTTGTACCCCTTCCAATAAATAATTCCTGACTCCTCCTCAAAGGTTACCACTCTCCTGCCATTTGTGGTCATTGTGGTTGCATTTTGTTATAATTTTATCAGCTGAGTACACTTCCCTAAACACTATAATCTAGTTTTGGCTGCTGTATTATTTTATATAAATGGAATCATATCATTTATATTCTTTTGTGTCTAGCTTCTTTCTCTCAACGTTATGTCACTTGGGTAGAAGTAGTCTTTTTCTTTTTGATTGCTATGTAGTTCATTGTAATGACTATATCACAATTTATTCATTTTCCCATTGATGGACATTTGTTTTGTTCTTTTTTTTTTTTTAATTTTTTAAATGATTTACTTCTTTGTAGAGATCGAATTTCACTTTGTTTCCCAGGCTGGTCTTGAACTTCTGGCCTCCAGTGATCTTCCCATGTTGGCCTCTCAAAGCACTGGGATTATAGGCCTGAGCCACCATGCCCAGCCCTGTTTTTTGTTGTGGTTGTTATTAACGAACTGGATAGAACTATTGTTACACATTTTCAGCATACATTTGCACACATATCTAAGGCATGTACACCTTAGAGTAAAGGTTGTGGGCATAGACTATGCATGTAATTAACCTTAGCAAGTGTTACCAAACACTCTTCCAAAATAATTTTCCACTGGCAATATTTTGAGTTTTCACTGGTTCTACAATCTTGCCAACACTTGGCATTGTCAGTCTTTTAAAATTACACTGTTTTGGTGGCTGTTTAATTATGTTTCATTGCTGTTCTGCCTTGCATTTTCCTGATCGTTAATGAGGTTTAGTGTCTCTCCTATATATATTGGCTAATTGATGTTCCTCCTTGGTCAAAGGCCAGTAAGTCTTTTCTCATTTTTGTCTTAGGTTTTCTGCCTGTTTCTTATTGATTCATGGGAGTTCTTTATAGATTCTGGATGCATGGCCTCATGCAAGTTATATGTATGGCACATATTTCTTCTCATTCATTTGCTTGTTTTCTCGGTCCCTAAGGTTGTCTTTGATGAATGGGAATTCTTAATTCTAATATGTTTCAACTTATAGTTTTCCTTTATGGTTAGAACCAGTGGGGGAAATGACAGTATTTTCAATAGATGATACTGACATAATAGGCTATTAATTTAAAAGATGAAACTTGACCCCTATTTGAAACCATAATAGAAAATCAATTCCAAGTATATTGTAGATCTAATAAGGAAGACAAGGCAATAAAATTTGTAGAAGGAAAAGTAGGACAATATCCTTATGACCACAGAATAATGAAGATAACGGCAAAGGAAAAGCACTAGCCAGAGTCATCTTCACAATATTGACTCTTCCAATGAATGAACACAACATCTTTCCATTTATTTATACCTTTTTAAAGTTTCTTTCAAAAATTGATTTCTTCATTGAAGTCTTATACATCTTTTTTTATTAGATTCATTCTAACATATTTGAATTTTTTTTTTTTTTTTTGAGACGGAGTCTTGCTCTGTCGCCCAGGCTGGAGTGCAGTGGCCGGATCTCAGCTCACTACAAGCTCCGACTCCCGGGTTTACGCCATTCTCCTGCCTCAGCCTCCCGAGTAGCTGGGACTACAGGCACCCGCGACGTCGCCCAGCTACTTTTTTGTATTTTTTAGTAGAGACGGGGTTTCACCGTGTTAGCCAGGATGGTCTCGATCTCCTGACCTTGTGATCCGCCCGTCTCAGCCTCCCAAAGTGCTGGGATTACAGGCTTGAGCCACCGCGCCCGGCCACATATTTGAATTTTTATGATACTGCTATTTTCTTAGAAATTTTACTTTCAAACTGTTGGTGGCTGGTAGAAATGTTACTGATTTTAACATATTGGCTTTGTAGCTAGCAACCTTCTTATGTCCACTTTTTTAAAATTTTGAGACAGGGTCTGGCTCTGACACCCAGACTGGAAAGTGGTGGCATGATCTCAGCTCACTGCAACCTCCATCCCTCAGGTTCAAGGGATCTCCTCATCCCAGCCCCCAAAATAGCTGGGACCTCAGGTGCACACCACCATGACCAGCTTTTTTTTTTTTGTATTTTTGGTAGAGACAGGGTTTCTCCATGTTGCCCAGGCTGGTCTCAAACTCCTGAGCTCTAGCGATCCACACACCATAACCTCCCAAAGTGCTGGGATTACAGGCATGAGCCACCACACCTGGCCCACTTTTTAATTGTAATTGTTAATGTGTAGATTCTTTCTGCATGTAAAACTGTATCATCTGAAAATACTGACAATCTTGATTTTTTACCTTTTAATCACAATTTTTTTACCATTGTTTTCTAGTACTTTTGAGACAATGTTGTTAAGTGATAATGAGAATCTTTGGCTTATTACTAATATCCAAGGAAAGGATTTCAACATGTCACCATCAAATATGTGATGTAGGAATAAGGACCTTCTTACTTATTGAAAGCAGTGGAGTAAGGACCTTTTTGTTTTGACCATGACAGGAATTTGGAGAGGGTTTGGCTTGAGTTGGCAGTTCATCTTTGACCCATGTGACTTTAGCTGGGGTGACTAGGATTGGAGGATCCCTACTTTCAAGATCACTTTTGCATCCATACGTCTGGAGCATTGGTGTCTCTTGGATTCCCATTGTCTACTTGGCATCCCGTTCTCCTGGGCCTGTCCACAGGGCTTGGCTCTTTGCAGCACAGCAGCATCAGGGAACCTGGACCTGGTGAATGTCAATCTGGCTTCTGCTAGAGCATATGTTCCTCTTTCAGATGTAAAATCCCATGAAGTTGAGCCTGTGAGGTCATAGAAATTGCAATTAAACATATCTGTTAAATTAAAAATCAATTTCCAATCTAAACTTTTTTTTTCTACACAGGAGTTTAAAAATAATAATCTAAACAATTGTCATAGCTGAATTTTAGTACTATGGAGTAAAGAAAAAAAATAGGTGATTCCTTCTGTTTTGCGATGACAGACTTTTACTTTTGAGGTTAAATGAAGGTATTTAGGGCAGAAGGAGAGAGGAAGGTGCATCTGTGCATGGAAGGTGAGGAGGTGGGCACAGTACAGCGTGTAGGTGAGGTGCGAGTGAGAAAGTGAGCATGTAAAGATGAGAGTGGGTGGACCACAGGAAGCTGGGCGGACCACAGGAAGCTGGCTGGAAAAAAAAAGTCTTTGACTTTACTTAATTAAAAGCAAGAAAAAAGCAACCCAAAGACAAGCGGAAAATCTCACAGGCAAAGTCTATAAAGGGATGGAAACAAAAAATAAGCCCACATGTGTTCAGAGAAAGGTGAAGTGACTGGCCAGTTACAGTCTGCTCTGTAATTTTTGTATTACTTCGCAGTACTTTATACAGTAAGATAGTCTAATTAACAACAACAACAACCAATAAAAGAGCCAATGCTTCCTGGAAAAACAAATTGAAAATTTTCTTTTTGAAAACTTAGATTTCTGAGTTTATGATTCCAGTGATTTTAAAAAATGTGCTATTTAAATCGAAAGAATGTCAAATTAGGGAGTGGGGACGATTTAATCTTTTGTCTTAAGGTAAATATTGTACTTAGGTATTTTTCCACTAGGTGTCTCTTTGCATACATGTTATGATTTCAGAGAAAGTGAATCTATTCCTGAAGGCATTCACTTATGTGGATTGTGTCAACAAATATCTCAATTTGGGTTGGTGGGTATTTAAGAATGACTTTAATTTCAGTCCTTCCTAAAAAATAAATAGGTGTCTTTTAGTGACTTCTCTCGTTCTTGCTTTAAATGTTTTGGAGACGATAACCCAGATTTTTCAGCAGATGCAAAATTGAGGTCCTTGTGCCTGTGTGGTTACCAGCATGATATGGTTTAAGCCTTCAATTCATAGCCTGCCTATGTGGGATTCTGACCAGGATGTGAACCCTTCATAATTTCTGAATGAAGCCTCACCTAGGATGCACAATTCCCAAACGAGCTGCGTGCAGCTCGTCAGTGTCTCTTTCTGAGAGCTGTATTGCCTGCTGATCAGACCCTTCCAGACCACACAGTGGCAGCTGATCTGTGATCCCATAAGTAGCCCTTTGGGCAGCCACATTATCACAACTAGTCACCTTAGGTCCCCCTGAATTGTCTAAATTCGGTAAATAGCTTACTCATTCTAACTTGTCCTAAAGTTGAAGCAGGGCCAATGTAAGTAAACAGATATTTATTAGGTGCTCACTGCATGTCTTGCCTTCAATGTCTGTAAGAATTATTAGATTCATTCATTCTCTAAGAATGTAATGAGATCTACTGCTTGGAAAAAAAAAAAAAAAGCCTGCTTCTAAGGAGAATTTGAAAAGGCAAAGATTATTCTGAGACAGCACTGCTGATGACCACAGGGTCCTGGACCTGGGGTTTGAAAATCTGAATTTAAATTTGGCTTTAACTTGCTAGTTGTGTAAACCAGTTAGTCTACCCACTCTGTATATTAGTTTCTTCATGTGTAAAAGTGTAAGTTACTTTACAGCGTTGCTGTGAAGGCTGAAAACAGTTTGCAATAGTTCTGCCAAATATCATTATAAGAGCCTTCAAGAAAAGTCACCCTATTCTGGGTAAAGCAGCCCTTACCATGATTATATACAGTAGTTTAACTCCTTATGGTCTGTCTTGTCTGGTAACCCTTGGGCACGACCTTTGCAAAATTACAAGGCCCCTAAAAATGATCTTTTCTTTTCTTTTCTGTCCTCCTTCCTTCTTTTCCTTCCTCCCTCCCTCCCTCCCTCCTTCCCTCCCTCTTTCTCTCCCTCCCTTTTCTTTTCTTTTCCCTTACTTCCTTCCTCTCTCCCCTGCTCCTTTTCTTTCTTTCTTTCTTTCTTTCTTTCTTTCTTTCTTTCTTTCTTTCTTTCTTTCTTTCTTTCTTTCTTTCTTTCTTTC
>NW_012115389.1:363675-432716 GCF_000951035.1 Colobus angolensis palliatus
CTCTGTTGCCCAGGCTGGAGTGCAGTGGCACAATCTTGGCTCACTGCAACCTCCGCCTCCCAGGTTCAAGCGATTCTCCTGCCTCAGCCTCCTGGGTAGCTGGGATTACAGGCACCTGCCACCACACCCAGCTAAATTTTTTGGTATTTTTAGTAGAGACGGGGTTTCACCATGTTGGTCAGGCTGGTTTTGAACTCGTGACCTCAAGTGATCCACCCGCCTTGGCCTCCTAAAGTGCTAGGATTACAGGTGTGAGTCACCGCGCCCAACCCCTAAAATGATATTTCTTAAGGAAAGATCTAGCCAGACAGAAGAGGATTTGGCTTCAACTCTAGAGCAATGGGTGCAAACGGTTGACAGCTTTTATAATCATTTTTTTTCTTGGCTGCCTTCTAGCCAGTGAATGTTCAGTTGCAGCGTTCCCTGCTGTATGGGGTATAGTTGCTCACTTTGGTGTAAAGGGCATTGAATGGAATAATGTTTGGCAAAGCAGAAATAAAGTGACTGGCTGCCTCAGAGCCATGTACACTGTCTGAATTTCACCAAGTAGAAAAACATTTCATCTTCTGCAGACAGAATGTGTAATTATTATTCATGTGGAGAAATGGAGAGATGCAAATTGCAGAAAGGTAAGGGCCATCACTTGCTATTCCTCACTGGCTCGTCCTAGAGCACTGTGTCAGCTCTTGCCTCACAGGCTGGAGTGAAGCAAACTAGGAATTGGCAGTATTATTTGGGGGATGCCCTAGTAGGGGCCTGGAAGGAACCAGGCTGTGCTCATGGAACAGACTACGGTAGATTGCAGTGGGCCTCATCATTGATACCTTATCTAGGAGCTACCAGTGCTTCCTGTGTCCTTATTAGGGAGCTGGTGTCCCTTTTCTCCTATGATGTAGCAGCTTGAGGACAGTACGAACTTTTGAGGTGGCTCCTGGAGTTTCAGTCACAATCCCTGAGAATCACACCTCAGCACGCAGCTAGCTTGGATCCTAGAGTGACTGGCTCCTAAAAGTTCTTTGGATCTGGAGTTGGCATAGGAGAAGCAGGTGTGATGGTGTATTTTATCTGCACTGATAAAACTGAACAAGAGCTGCCACTAGGGTGTATATGTTTGTGTGTCTTTGAGGGGTAGGTTCAAATACGCATTGTGGTACCCCTGCCTATATAAATAATTGGAATCGTTGAACATCTATCCCTGTTTTGGAGAACGGGTGACAACAACCGCTCTCCAGGCAGGTGTCGTGGAACTTAAGACAACCACAGAACAAACCCAACTCTGTAGAAACAAGTGCCAGTGCTTTTCAGGGCTTCTGGTCTACCCCATGGTTTGGTGAAGGGAACCTTGATTGGGTGCAGCCAACACAGGGTGCATGTGGGCCCGGGCTGGGCTCTGGGTGCTCTGAAGAGGATCAGCCAGGGTGTAGCCCATGGCAGGTCTCTGCTTGCCCCAGCCTAATGGCCCCTGCAGGTGCAGACCACATTTTAGAAGTTTCAGGTTCAGGAGGCCCACAGAAGGACAAGAGACCCCTGTAGTTCAGCAACTCAGGGGAGCTTTGTACCTCAAGAGGGGCATGGCCAAGAGCCATTGGCATTTGGCCCTTCCAGGATGTAAAAGAGGCAAATCGTTTGAGAGCTCTTGTAGTTTTCCACCTGTTTGTTATTATGGTAAAATGGTCCATTGAGAGGACAGATTGACATTATTGGCTGAAAGAAAGTCTTTTATCTCCCTTAGCTTTGTGGATTTTGTGTGTCTGAGCCTTGATTGTCAGGGCTGACAGCTTATGTGGGAATTCGTGAAGGGAAAGCAGGGAAGAGGCCTGCCAGTCTCTGCAGATGATGGATTGCAGTATTTTTATGGTGTCAAAAATAAAGTAATTTTAAGCATCATAGTTTTTCTGTTTGAAAAAAGCTGTGGTTCTTAAAACCATCTGTCAATTCATCATCAAAGCGGAGAGAAGGCAGAAAAGAAATGCAATGAAATAAGTGGAAAAGACAACAATAAAAAAGGGAAGATAAGTGAAAGAGAAAGAATGAGAATATTCTATAGCAAGTAGAAAACGGATTGGAATCAGAATGACACTTTGAGCTTAAGTTAAAAAGAAAAAAGCAGCCTGGCACGTTGGCTCATGCCTGTAATCCCAGCACTTTGGGAGGCTGAGGCGGTCAGATCACGAGATCAGGAAATCGAGACCATCCTGGCTAACATGGTGAAACCCCGTCTGTACTAAAAATACAAAAAATTCGCGGGGCGTGGTGGCAGGCACCTGTAGTCTCAGCTACTGGGGAGGCTGAGGCAGGAGAATGGCGTGAACCCGGGAGGTGGAGCTTGCAGTGAGCCGAGATCGCGCCATTACATTCCAGCCCGGGCGACAGAGCGAGACTCCATGTAAGAAAGAAAAGAAAGAAAGAAAGAGAGAAAGAGAGAAAGAGAGAGAGAGAGAAAGAGAGAAAGAGAGAGAGAGAGAAGAAGGAAGGAAGGAAGGAAGGAAGGAAGGAAGGAAGGAAGGAAGGAAGGAGAGAGAAAGAAAGTTAAAATAATTTGGATGAAGCTATTTTCTCCTTCATAAAGTTCCTGAACAAAGTCACAACCCCAAACCGCCCCTGCCCCATATGTCACTGTACACAGGCTAGTAGGGAAGTCATCTTGCATTTGCTTCCTTCTCTCCTGCTTTGCCTTAACAAGTGAAGTCTCCTACTAATTGGCAAAACGAATGGATTATCTCATGTCCTTTGCTTTTATATGTGAGCAAAGATGAATGTCCTCTTCTGTTTTCCATGGCATTGCTGTGATGGACTATCATTTAACAGAACATGCTCGCTTACAAACAGTGCTTGTGTCCAGTAGAGTGTGGACGTTTGCTGCCACATGGATTACCTGCTTGTCGATGATCAAGACTTCTGCCACGACGATAACAAGCATTTTTTGTTTCCTCTTAGCTCTGGCTTCTGGATTAAGAGTAACGCACATTGTTTGCCTGTGTTTGTGAACTTCGTATAAATGCATTTGCTGCTGTGATTGCAAATGCTAGCATTATAATTTTAAAGGATAAATTAATCTGTGGGTTTAAAAAATTTTAGTTCAGACCTGTTTTGTTTTCACTTAAGGCTCCAGGAGAAAGAGAATCAACCTAGCTCCTACGCTATTTCAACTGGAAAATTGTCTCTAAATCACAATAAATTATCTTCTTTTTAAAAACATTTAAAACATTAGGCATGGTACTTATTTTGCTGCATGATTCCAAAGATGATAATGTATAGATGGTAACAGTCTAGGGAATAACCAAGACAGTTACTTTTGCATCAGTTGAATCAATAAATTCCCTTAGTGGAATTTTTTTCTTGATTCTTAAGAAAATACTAATTATACTAGCCTTCTTTATAAATAGTTTATTTGTTGCAGATTGATATTCTTGGTTTATTTTCTGGGTTTAAAATAACATAGAATGAGAGTCCATATTTCTATCTTAAATAACTTACTAAACAATTTCTAAAATTGCTAGAACACACTTGGTTTAAGAACCATGCAATTTGTGATTAAAACAAAATGGAATGATTCTTTATTAATATATGTGAAGGAAAATCTCTTCTTTGAAATTGACTTTATTACCCATTTGCTAACAAAACATACTTTCCAGTTTTCAGTTGCAGAGTTTATCAGGAATGCGTTGTATTTCATTTAACCAACTTAAACAATTAATGATTTCATTGGTTTGGCTATGTTTCATGTTGTAGTATGTTGAAAAATTATTCTTTAAAGAAGATAACTGTTTTAAATATGATTGAGATAACCGTTCCCTTAAACTCTGAAACAAAGCACCAGAAATGGCATTGGTGAGTTGGCTAGAGAGTTTAACCAACCTTGAAGTGTGAAAGCTATTTTATTTGATGAAACCTGTTATCACACTTGTTCAATCCCTTTAGTTGTATACTAATTCCATCAGGAAGAATAGTTTTGTATAATGAAGCTATTTCTAGGTAATGGCTCCCATTCTAGGTAATTGCTACCACTTACTAAGCATGCACTGTGCCCTGTGTGCTTCCCATATGATATCTCGTTTAATTCTCACAAACACCTTATGAGTTAGTTATTATTACTCAGAGAGGAGGCATTTATTAGTCAGAGCATTAAGCAATTTCCATAAGTTTTCACATTTAACAAGTGGCAGAGTTGGGATCTGAACTTAAAGCTGCTTGACTCTAATCTACATACTTTAGTGCAGTAGTTTTCTTTTAGAGACAGAGTCTCACTCTGTTGTTCAGGATGGAGTGCAATAGCATAATCAAAGCTCATTGCAGACTTGAACTCCTGGGCTCAAGCAATCCTCCCACCTTAGCCTCCTGAGTAGCTGGGACTACAGGTGCACGTCACCATATCCTGCTAATTTTTTAACTATTTTGTAAAAATGAGGGTTTTGCTATATTGCCCAGGCTTGTCTCAATCTTCTGGTCTTAAGTTATCCTTCCATCTTGGTCTTCCAAACTGCTGGGATCGCAGATGTAAGCCACTGAACCCGGCCTAGTTTTAAGCATATATTTCTGGTTGTGTACCCATAAAAGAACTTGGGAGCCTCATGTAGCCCCTTATACTTCAAATTGTCACCTAAAGGTTTTTTCATACATGTAGTTGAAAAGATGTGTTTTCTGGCATATTGTAAATATTGATGATAAAAAAGGTTACACTTCTGTGTAAAATTAACCTATGCAATATAGATATCATAAAGAATTGGTATGTCCCATAATTTTTTTTAAAGTAATCTTTAGTGCTTTTAAATTTTACATTGTTTCCTTTTCTCCTGAAACTCATATTTTCATTCCACTATCATGGATTTTTATCCTATTATGTGATTTTTTTTTTTTCTTTAAGAGACAGGATCCCACTCGGTCACCCAGGCTGCAGTGCAGTAGCACGATCATAGCAACCCTGACCTCCTGGGTGGGAGGGATACTCCTGCCTCAATCTCCCAACTACATATGCCTGCCACCATATCTGGCTGATTTTTCTTGTTTTTTTTTTTTGTAGAGATATGGTCTTGCTATGTTGCCCAGACTGCTCTTGAACTCCTGACCTCAAGTGATCCTCCTACCTCAGCATCCCAAAGTGCTGGGATTACAGATGTGAGCCATTGTGCCAAGTCCTATTATATACTTTTATGCCTGAAAATATTTTATTGATAATTCTATCATACATTTAAGCTAAAAGAATAGTTTTTTTTAGTGTGTGTGGTGGGGGAACAAGGTCTGGCTCTGTCACCTAGGCTGGAGTTGCAGTGACTCACTGCAACCTCAGCCTCCTGGGCTCAAGCCATCCTCCCACCTGAGCCTCCCTGGTAGCTGGGACCACAAGTGTGCACCACCACACCCTGCTAATTTTTGTATTTTTTGCGTAGATGGGGTTTCACCATGTTGGCCAGGCTGGTCTTGAACTCGTGATCTCAAGCTATCTGCCCACCTTGGCCTCCCAAAGTGCTGGGATTAGAGTCATGAGCCACCGTACCCGGCCAAGAATACATATTTAAATTGAAATTAATTTAAAACTTTTTTTGTGACATAATTATTTAAGCCAAAAAATTTTATTCAGAGTTATTATTATAATTATTATTGGTACATAATTTAACAAACATTAATATGATATGCTACCTATTTTGACTGATAATGATTGAATAAAACAGATGAATATTTTTATTGAATATGCAGTACTTAATGAGATAGATGAGACATTCCCCCCAATTATGTAACAGACAAATGAATGAACATTATTTATTACTACAATGAGAGAGTTGAGAACTAATTTTAATCCTATTATTGGTTTTTATGTATGTAAGCACTTAGAAATATTTTTCACATAAGTAAATATGTAGGAATCGAGCACTTTTTGAACTCCTTCCAAGGATATGCCAAATATCACATGGTGATTTATCAGAACAATTACTTTCATAATCCATAGACAATTCAAATAGGTTTTTCCTTAATTTTGTTGAAAGCAAAGAACTGGAAACCTCTTGATATACAAAAGTGTTTTGTTACCCTGTCATTAGGTTCTTATCTATTTTTAAATTTGTGGTAATTCAGAAATTGATTATAAAGACATATCAAATAGTCATTGTTTCTTCCTTCAATTCTTATTTATAGGCGCTTTGCTTAAACTGATATTCTCAGAAAGGATTGTGAATACTGAAAAATTATTACTTTCAAAACACCTTTGCCAGGATTATTTTTTTCACAATCTGCTTTTATTGTGTGCTTTATGTACATATTTTCATCAAAACCTTGGAGCTACCTATTTAGGTTATCAACATATGGACACCATGTGTCCTGGTTAATAGCTGAACCAGTTCTCATTGTCCAAATAATCAAAAGTATGTACATGAGTCTCCATAGCCCTCATTTCTTTTCCTAATTCTTCTTGGTTATGGCCATGGGCTTTGTCTGGAAGAGGAGAACCAAGAGTTGAACTTAGCTTATTTTGGTGGTTCTTCTGCCCAAAATTATTTTTGAATCATTTTAGTGGAATTTAGATTTCATATGTTTCAACTGCTTCAAGAAACAAAGTACTGGTCAGGCATGGTTGCTCACTCATATAATCGCAATGCTTTAGGATGCCAAGGCAAGAGGATTGTTTAAAACCAGGAGTTTGAGACCAGCCTGGGCGACAAAGCAAGACCCTGTCTCTATTTTTTTTAATTTAAAATTAAAAATAAAATAAAATAAAATAAAGACACAAAAAAAGAAACAAAGTACTGAAACTTCAAGATTATGAATGAAACACTCATACACAGACTCCACAAAGAGACATCCAGCCCTAGCTGTCTCCCATCCCACCTCCACCACCCATGCCAGTGACTGCGTATTATTACTGCCCTTTTGCTTTTTGATCAAAGGAAGTATGACATCAACACCATCTCATTTCCACATCCTGCAGACTGGGGAGGAGCCTTCTAATGGGATATTCATGATGCCAATATTTTACAAAACAAAAATTTGCAATTCACAAATTTCCTTTATGGAAACTCATCTATAGTGAGTGGTTTTATTGCTTGTATATTTAATTCATTTACTCAACAAATATATATTGAACTACATATGCAGAGCATGACATATACAGTCCCCTGTGTACAGAGACTGGAGACACAGCAGCAAATAAGTGAACAAGGCTAGACACAGCGGCTGCCTTCAGGTAGGATATATTATAATGGAGAGTCAGATGTTAAAGAACCAATTGCAAAATTAATCATTCACTACAATGATGAAAACTTCTATGAATAAAAAATAAGGTAATGTGAGAGGCTATAAAAGGTGATCGATCTCTCCTAAGGATCAGGGAAGATTTTCTTGACGGAGTGTCCTTCTGTCAGAGAGTTGAAAAATTAGATGGTATAAGCCATCCTAGGTGGGGACTGTTGAGAAAAAGCATGCACCAAGCCTCTGAAATGGAAATAAATGTGTTTGAGGGCTTAAAAAAAAAAAAAGACAGTAGGGAGATGGAGAGAAACAGATATGGAAACAACCCAAGGAAGGGCTGGAGATGAGGTAGTGGTCAGATGGTGCAAAACCTCACTTGTAGGAGGTTTTCACAATTTTGATCTTTATTTAACGACAAATAACCATTGTAGGGATTTAAGGAAAGAGGTAAATAGTCAGATGTGCACTGAAAAAAAAAATCACTGGGCCAGAGAGAAGGCTGGGACATCAGCTAGGATGTTCTTGCAGTGGTCCAAGAGGGAGGTGCTGATGGCTTGGACTAGGATGATGACAATAGGTGTGAACAGAGAGGACTTAAGTGATAGTTAGGAATTAAGCAGATAAAATGCATACCAAAGAAAGATTTTGAGTTGAGATGGTGCTCCCTGGGTTCTGCTGCAGCCACCCAAACCACAGTGGAGCAGGCAGAACCCCTGCCCTCCTGAGCAGGGCTGCAGCCACCCAAGCTGTACCTACAGATCTGAGTCTCCCTGTGCTCTTGGGGGGCCAGGAGCAGGCAGGAACCCTTCCCTCCCGGGTGCAGCTACAGCCACCCAAACTGTAGCTGCAAACCCAGGCCTCCCACTACAAAGAGTAGATAGGACCTACCCACCCCCAGACTCAGGCATCACTGCACTCTTGGGGGCCTGAGAAGGCCCCTGCTGTCCTTCAGGCTCAGGGGTGCCTGCTTTTGCTGCCTGGCTTCTCCCTGCCGTCAGTGCCTGCTCTGATGGGAGCAAAGTCCCCACAAGCCCAGGCAGCATGGACAGCAGCAGAAGGCAGACAGATTCCAGGGCGGAAGGGGGCAGGTCCCTGGTGAGGCCTACCTTCAGGCTGGGGAGGGCCTGAAGACTGGGGGCCGGGCTGCCGGTCTCACCAACTGGAGTGGGAACTTGTGGTGCCTTTTCTGGGCCCTCCCGTGGCCACCCATGGACCAATCTGTGTGTATTTCCTCACCTCTGAGGCTGTAAAAGCCCCAAGATGAGACAGAGCTGAGCAGACATCCCGACAACCAGTTGTAGGGAGGAGCTACCCTCTGCTGAGAGCTTCAGGACCTGCAGAGACATTGGGACTACCAGCTACAGAGAGGAGCAACCCACTCCAGGGCCTCCTCTCTGCTGAAAGCTGAACACTCCATGGAACGACCTGCCTGTGGAGAGGAACTACCCACTATGGGTCTTCTCTGAGCTGTTCTAACACTCAATAAAGCTCCTCTTCATCTTGCTCCCTTCTACTTGTCTGTGTACCTCATTATTCCTGGATGCAGGACAAGAACTTGGGCAAAGGTGCCACTGGCCACAGAAGTTCCTGGCCAGAAGAGCAACAACCCAAAGATCCTGTAACATTTTGATATCCCAACATGTGAGAGTATTCTTTTCTTTCTTTTTTTTTTTTTTGAGACGAAGCCTCGCTCTGTCACCCAGGCGGGAGTGCAGTGGCCGGATCTCAGCTCACTGCAAGTTCCGCCCCCTGGGTTTACACCATTCTCCTGCCTCAGCCTCCCGAGTAGCTGGGACCACAGACTACCGCCACCTCGCCCGGCTAGATTTTGTATTTTTTATTAGAGACAGGGTTTCACCGTGTTGGCCAGGATGGTCTCGATCTCCTGACCTCGTGATCTGCCCCTCTCGGCCTCCCAAAGTGCTGGGATTACAGGCTTGAGCCACCACACCCGGCCGAGAGTATTCTTTTCAACACACCTCCACCTCCAGCCAAATTGGCTTCCATCACTTAATTTTTTACAATCTTGAAGATTAAAAATTGAATTATGATATTTTATTTTGCATTTATTTTATTACTAATGAGATGAAGCATTAGTTATTTGTATTTTATTTTTTTCAGTTTTCCTTTATTTGTTCTTCTATTACTTTGCTTATTATCTTCTTTGTGACATGTAAGAACTCTATTTTATGGTTCTTATGTATTATTAAATGTATATTTCAGATATTTTTATCAGCTTGTGACTTGATTTTTTAAATTTAGGTTTTAGTGTTTTTATAAGAAATAAGTTAAAATTAAGTAATTAAATTTATCAGTCTTTTTATTGTGGTTTCTCTCTTTCACATTTTACCAATAAATGTCTTATTAATATCTACATAATATAAACATAGCATTTTTGATATGAAAAAGGAGTTTCCATTACTCAGAATTTGGGAACCTCCACTGGTGTAAGAAACAAACAGGTCATGAATGTGTACTTGTCGTGTCACTGGGAAGAAGTTGAAAAGCTGTCTGCTTTGGGGAGAGTTTCAGTGGCTTGTGGATCTTTAACACATTTCTTGCTTGTCAAAGTTGAAAACATGAGGATTTCATTTGCTTTTCTTGAAACCACAGAGTGTCTTGTTTTTCAGGCAACCCACTACAAAGTGCAAACATCAAAAGGAGCCCATCTTGGTATTAAAGTTTGGGACTTCAGAGGCAGGGGAGTTAGCTGTGTTTTCAAAGTTGGATAATAGTGATGGGCCACATTTTCACATCTTAGTTGCATTGTTTGTCACGAAGAGGAAAAGATTTCCACTTCTCAAAATGTGTGTGTGTGTATGTGTGTGTGTATATATATATATTAGAGAGAGCAAGCAATATTAAGTGTTTAAATCATGTACATGTCTTGTTGAATACTTGAAAAGAATATTGACAAATGTATAAATGAAATTCTGGCTTATCTTATGAACTCAACTTTAAACAGTTGACTTATTGAGTTCTGAAATAAAAAGCTATTTATTTATTTATTCATTAAAACAATTTTTTAAGAGACAGGATCTTGTTCTGTCACTTAGGCTGGAGTGTAGTGCTGCCATTATAGCTTACTGTAACCTTGAACCCGTGGGTTCAAACAATCCTCCCACATCAGCCTCCTGAGCAGCTGGGACTACAGGTGTGTGCCGCTATAACTGGCTATGTTTTTTTTTTTTTTTTTAGGGACAGGGTCACCCTATGTTGTTCAGGCTGGTCTTGAACTACTGACCTCAAGCAATCATCCTGCCTAGGCCTCCCAAAGCTCTGGGACTAGAGGCATGAGTCACCATGCCTGGCCAAAAGGCTATTTAATGAATTACTTTTATTGTAAAATTGATTAATCACAATAGAATTATTTTCTCTCCCCACTCAAAGAGATATGTTTTTATGAACACTTTAATCTCACATTTAACTGAAAGTATTTTTTCTCTTCTAGCTTTTGTTTCTACTAAGATGACATCATACATGGCTATTGATGGCAGTGCTCTTGTAAGTATCCTTTGGAATACCCCAGGCTTTAGATATTGTCAGTTTGATGAATGAGTAAAATAATAGATTGATTTCAAGTTTGGCCAGCAATTTATTGTCTTCAATTTCATTAGCCACAGTAGAACCAAAGACCCTGTTGCTAGGTTTAAAGGGTCTTATGGTCACCAAGCATTTAAGACCTCCAGATTTTTACTTTTAAAGTTTAAGCTGCATACCGTGGTTTTAATATACTGTACATAAATTATATTTTAAGAAGTTGCTAGCTATGGTACTGGTGGAACCTCTCATGCAAACTCTATAGGAAAAATTCTGTTAATAATTTCACTGAAATTGGGCTGGGCATGGCACCCGCCACCTCACCCGGATAGTTTTTTGTATTTTTTTACTAGAGACGGGGTTTCACCATGTTGGCCAGGATGGTCTCGATCTCCTGACCTTGTGATCCACCCGTCTTGGCCTCCCAAAGTGTTGGGATTACAGGCTTGAGCCACCGCGCCTGGCCTCATGTAATATATAGAAGTATATAATTTATAGAATTATATACTTGCTCAATTCACTGACCTATCTTAGGCAAACATATGACTATAAAAATAGTCATATGTTTGCCTAAGATAGGTCAGTGAATTGAGCAAGTATATAATTCTATTAGACAAGCAAACTTACACAGGGAAAAATTAGGAAGTTGATGTCAGTAACGTGGCATTTCTAATAGAAGGGACTGTGGGGAGTGGTGTGGGATTGTATGGTGTGCTTCTTTTGGCAAATCTAATGACCTCATGATGGATGTATAGGACAGAGTTTTAGGAGCAGAGCTAAAAGCAGAATCAGAAGTGGCATGTTGGGAGGATAAAGTACAGACTTTCTGCCAGATCTGGAATGTGGACGGTGGTTTCTTGATGCAAATTAGAAAATGGATGTCAAGGGAGTTTGTGGTAACAGCGATGAAGAAACTGAGTTAACTAGATGGCTCCTGAAAGGGACACCTTAGTAAAATGCAGGGCGGCTGATACATCCTTTGCTTGACTTGCTAACAATGTCATATCCCAGAAATTGAAAAAGCAATGAAAATACTTTAATTCTGGTGGTAATTCTAATTAAGGAGAAAACTTGTTAGATATGAAAAAAATGCAGGGAACTTTGAAATACCAGACTGCAGAAATTAAAAATGAAAACACAAATTATAAGAAGTTATGTATTGGCTGGGTGCGGTAGTTCATGCCTGTAATCCTAGCAGTTTGGGAGGCTGAGGTGGGTGGATCACTTGAGGTCAGGAGTTTGAGACCAGCTTGGCCAACATGGTGAAACCCCGTCTCTACTAAAAATACAAAAATTAGCCAAGCATGGTGGTGCACATCTGCAGTCCCAGCTACCTGGGAGGCTGAGGCGAAATGATCGCTGGAATCTGGGAGGCAGAGGCTGCAGTGACCTGAGATCTGCCACTGCACTCCAGCCTTGGAAACAAGGGGTGACTCCATCTCAATTAAAAAAATAAAATAAAATATAATAATGCTGCTGGGCCTTTACCTCACACCAGATATAAAAATTAACACAACTGAGAGGATGGCCTCACCGGCACACATGCAGGCCTGAGTCATGAATGGGGAAGGGCCAATAAGGGATAAGGTGTTTCTTTAAAAAAAAGAAGTTGGCTGGGGGCGGTCAGTGGTGGCTCACGCCTGTAATCCCAGCACTTTGGGAGGCCAAGGCAGGTGGCTCACGAGGTCAGGAGATCAAGGTCATCCTGGCTAACATGATGAAACCCTTTCTCTACTAAAAATACAAAAAATTAGCTGGGTGTGGTGGCAGGTGCCTGTAGTCCCAGCTACTGGGGAGGCTGAGGCAGGAGAATGGCATGAACCTGGGAGGCGGAGCTTGCAGTGAGCAGAGATCGTGCCACTGCACTCCAGCCTGGGCAACAGAGCGAGACTCCGTCTCAAAAAATAAATAAATAAATAAAAAAGAAGTCATGCATTGTAGGATATTTGCCATCTAAAGCTTGGAGAAAAGGAAGGTATGATCCAATGGGCATGGATAGATGGGTGTTTTTTGATAATAGAAATGTGAATAATTACAAGGAACATAAATAAGAAGAACAAATAAGAGAATCAATGTGGCTGCGGTAGGAGGCTTTGGCTAGGAGTTGATATAAAGACTTGTTTACAGGATGCTGGAAGGGAGTCCCGTGGTCAAGATTTAATGCAAATGGACATCACAGATCTATAAAAATAGAGTAAGGAAGTTGAAGTTTAGAGTAACAAAAATGAAAATTTTTAAATAGGAAAAAATCCATTTTAAGATTATAAGCCGGGCATGGTGGCTCATGCCTGTAACCCCAGCACTTTGGGAGGCTGAGGCAGGTGGATCTCGAGGTCAGGATATGGAGACCATCTTGGCCAACATGGTGAAACACTGTCTCTACTAAAATACAAAAATTAACTGGGCATGGTGGCCCATACCTGTGAGGAATTGCTTGAACCTGGGAGCTGGAGGCTACAGTGAGCTGAGATCACACCACTGCAGTCCATCCTGGTGACAGAGCAAGACCCTGTCTCAAAAAAAAAAAAAAAAAAAAAAAGGATTATAAGCATGTGTGTATGTACTATTTGGAACAAAGACATAAAAAAGAAAGGATTAGGATTCTTGTACCCTTGGGAAAGGTAATGCAATGTTTAATTCTTATATTGCTCCACCTTTTCCACTGAAAGGATGTAATCTTCCAACTGGAGGAAGTTCATCTTATGTGTTTAAGAAGAACTGGAAATCAAGGTAATAAGAGAGCATTTAAATGCTTTAAAAAATTTATTCGTTCATTGGAACATTCACTTAATATTACTTACCCTTACCTATCCTGATTCTATCATGTATCAGGCACTGTGCCAGGAAGAGTAGGAACTGGAGATTTAATTGGCTTTGGACAAGTTAAAGTCTCTACATCAAGTATAACCCTGGGTACCGGAATAAGATCACAGTTGTGATTACCAAAGGACTAACATATCATCCATGTAATTTCCGACCTAGAGCCATTACCACTATAATAGGTAACCTGTTTCCCTTGGTCTTGTGTACAAATGAATTCTGTTCTTATTAGTGGGAACTCTGGCTATTTATGGATCTTTCTCATTTCATGAGCCATCTCCACTCCTAGAGTCAATCAGCCAGCTCTCCTCGTGTGTCTATTTTTCCGTTATTTTTATCTCACAGCCGTCAGTGTCTGGTGGCACTGCTGAACATTTCTTTTAAGCATTTCTTCCAGCAGCTTTTCAGTGGTTACCCTACTTTATCTTTCCGTTCAGAAAATTAGTTCAATTTTCTGCTGTCATTTCTTCTCTAAATAAAATGTAGCACAGGAGACCTATTTTTATGCTAGGTAGTTTCAGTAGGTTTGACACCTTTGACCTAATCACAGCTTGAATTGCACTTCATTTCCACTAAACTAACACTTATTGAGCTATATGGGTTAAGCAAACTGCTTGGTGCTGGGGTATAAAGATGAGGAGCATACCATCTTGTTGGGGGTAGGGGAAAGGAATATGCCTTCAAGGTCCTTTTGTTGATCCTAGCCTGCTAGTTTTCACTGAGGCTGGTACGGTACCTGGTGCTAAGAAAACTGCTCAGAATTCACAACTAAATTTGAAGTGCTATTTGAAATTTTATCATGTGTATGCCAAATAGCATTGTCCTGTTTTGCTAAGCTGAGTTGTTACCTGATAGTATTCTTTTCTCTCTTCTAAATGAAACAATGGGATTTTCAAAGCTAAAGTTTCGTGCAGATCCAAAAGTATCAATCCACCAGTTTCTATTGGTTCAATTTCTTAAATATTTCTCCATCTTCACAGCCACAGCTGTTGCCCTCTTCCCCTGGGCTTTTGCCTCTGGCCCTGTGTCCCTCCAATCCACTTGCCACACGACAACCAGAGTGAATTTTTCTTAAATGGAAGTCTGATTATGCCACTTGCCTGCTTACATTGGTTCAATGTCCCATTGTCCTTTGGATAAACTTCATACTTTAAGGCCGAGAGAAGTGGCTTATGCCTGTAATCTCAGCACTTTGGGAGGCTGAGGTGGGAAGATCACTGAGTCCAGGAGTTCGAGACCAGCCCTGGGCAACATAGGGAGATCCCATCTTTACAAAAAAAAAAAATAGCCAAGTGTATTGCCTCATGTCTGTAGTCCCAGTTACTTGGGAGGCTGAGGTGGGTGGATTGTTTGGGCCCAGGAGATCGAGGCTGCAGTGATCCACTGCACTCCAGTCTTGGCTATAGAGCAAGACCCTATCTCAACACACACACATGCACACACATATGAGCCTTTAGAATCTGGCTCATTGTGTGTTGGGAATCTTCAATATAGTTACCAGATTTGGTACTACCCTCAAACTTCTCTAAGAACTGGTTTATGTAGTCCTTGATATTGATAAAGTTTCCTTGAATCACACTATGGTGATAACCAACTGTTATGCCCGAAATCATGATTGCTTAGTTTTCTTTTAAGATCAGTTTCTCATTAAAATAAATAAATACATGAATAAATAATACTGGCACATATGAATCTTCAAGGCTTGATTATAAAGTTCTCTTGTCGGCCAGGTGCGGTGGCTCACGCCTGTAATCCCAGCACTTTGGGAGGTCGAGACAGGTGGATCACGAGGTCAGGAGATTGAGACCATCCTGGTCAACATGGTGAAACCCCGTCTCTACTAAAAATATAAAAATTAGCCGGTTGTGGTGGTGGGTGCCTGTGATCCTAGCTCCTCAGGAGGCTAAGGCAGGAGAATTGCTTGAACTCAGGAGGTGGAGGTTGCAGTGAGCTGAGATGGCACCACTGCACTCTAGCCTGGGCGACAGAGCGAGACTCCGTCTCAAAAAAAAAAAAAAAGTTCTCTAGTCTTAGATAGATTTTAGCAACACTGTTCAACTAAAGAAGGAAAACAGCCTAGTTTAAGGATCACAGGGCTCACAGGGAATGAGGCAGATAATCTCTTTTACTGCTATACATAGTTCCTGTACCCAAAGCTCCTAAAAAGTTTTCCCTGAAACAAAAAATTATGTGTATAAATCATGGATATTTCACTCAGTTTTCTTGCTGACAAGGAAATGGTCAGTGGATGTGAATGCATATTTATGTCTGCTACTGTGGTTATTTACTCTTGCCTGGACTCTCACCTGTGGGATGATCTGTCTAACAGCAAACTGGTACTTGCTGTGTTTGCTTCACAAGACAGCTCTGCATTTGTCACTCACAAAGCGTAGGTCTTTATGTGACTATGTGTAGTCAACAGCCCGGACATGATTTCTGCCTGCATGAAGCATGCATGTCTCACCGCTCACTCCATCTCCGTGCTCGTCGTGTGAACTTCAGGGAGAAGAAGCGAGGAGTTTATTCTTCATGTTTCTGGTCAATTAAAAAAAGCTGAAACTTTGCAGTTTGCTTTCAGGCTACATCAACATAACCCATGTTGAAATAAGGGGCCAAAGCTGCTCTTCACACGGGTCAAACACAGGAGACTTGAACATATTTCCTGTCACAAGGACTTAGGTGGGAAGGGCATGAGAGCTCTCTGGGGAATAGATTATTGGTAGGGGTGGGAGGGGCTCATTAACTAGAAAACTTCTGTCCTCACATGCCACCCTTGCCCCATGCATTCTATATTTCTTTTTTCTTTTCTTTTCTTTTCTTTTTTTTTTAGATGGAGTTTGGCTCTTATTGCCCAGGCTGGAGTGCAATGGGGCGATCTCGGTTCACCACAATCTTTGGGGTTCAAGCGATTTTCCTGCCTCAGCCTCCCGAGCAGCTGGGATTACAGGCGTGCACCACCATGCCTGGCTAATTTTTTATTTTTAGTAGAGACAGGGTTTCTCTGTGTTGGTCAGGCTGGTCTCAAACTCCTGACTTCAGGTGATCCGCCCACCTTGGCTTCCCAAGGTGCTGGGATTACAGGTGTAAGCCACCGCATCTGGCCCACAGTCTATATTTCTTTGGTTCCAGATTCTCAGTATTTGGAGGGTCTGTTGAAAGAAGATGAGGGAGAAAGGTATTGTGCATTTTAAGGAAATAGTCTTTTAGTAGAACTAGAGATTTGTTCAGCAAAAGTCCATTTTACCTTCAAGAAAATACCAAGAGTCAACTCTTCCTGTGAATTCAAGCTTAATGTCAATCAATCCTATGTGGTTTTCTCTATGGATGTGCCTCTTTGGGAGTGAGAAAGGTATTGGAGAAACTTTTGGGTTGCTTAACTTTGCTGATATTATTTACTAGCCAAGGTGTTTTGCAACTCTGAGTAACTGAGCAGTAGATGGCTTTGCAGACATCTGTCAAAGTTCCACTATCTGCCATGCACCTAGGAAGTCATCATGCTTACTAAAGGCATCATAGGAAGGAAAAATTGATATAAGACCATAAATCTTTTTGTTAAATTTTTTTTGAGTGCCTACTTTGTGTCAGTCACTGGGCTAGGTACTAGATTTTGAGCACATGGCATGTTCAAGAACATCAATTCTGTCTTGAATTCTTGGCCAGTCATTGATGCATTTTAAGCAGAGTTGTAGTTGTTCAGTGGTGTGTTGAATGGGTTTTGAGGATCTAAACTGTAGACGGGGAGTCCAGGAATGAGATGGTTGGTCATTGTTTAAGAGAAAACTGATACGGATCTGACTAAGGCAGCAATAGTGGAGATAGAGAGGGAAGAGAGATTTGATAAATATTAGGAAGAAACCTGGACAGGGGTGATGCATGAGCAAATGTGTAGGAGAGGGGAAAGGGCAAACCTGAGATTACTCACAGGTTTGGAGTAATCTCTGGATTGGACCATTGGGTAGGCAGTGTTACCACAGTGTGCGTACCATGGTGTCCCACACAGATAAATAAACAGATTTTAATATCAATTGCAGAGGCATAGCAAAACGTGGTGAGAACATAGAAGACAGAACAGCGGGAGAATATGTAATTAAACAATAGGCTTAGGAGTCTGACTGGCTGGGTCCCATTCTTGGCTTTGCTACTAGCTGTGCGTGATCTGTAGAGAAGTTTCTTAACCACACCAAGCTGAAGTTCCTCATCTGTGAACAGGAGGATAAAAATAGTACCTACCATGAAGATCTTCGGAGATAACATAAATAGCTTATTACAGGGGCTACAAATAAGTAACACTGAGTGAATATGAGATTAGTATTAGAACTAACCACCTTCTAATGTCAGAGAGGACTTCATATGGAGGTGCCATTTGACCTGGATCTCAGAGGATGAGTAAGCATTAACCAGGAGAAGAATGGGCAGGGAAATACAGTAGTCAAAAGCAAGGAACTGTTAAAGTGCCTGATATTTCTGCAGAATAGAAAAAAGTTATCTGGGTATGGTGGCTCACACCTATAATCCCAGCACTTTGGAAGACCTAGGCAAGAGGATCACTTGAGGTCAGGAGTTTGAGACCAGCTTGGGCCACATGGTAAGACTCCATCTCTACCAAAAAATAAAAAATTAGCCAGGTGTCCTGGTGTGTGCCTGTAGTCCCAATTGCCACTTCGGAGGCTGTGGTGGGAGGATTGCTTGAGCCTGGGAGCTTGAGGCTGCAGTGAGCCATGATCGTGCCACTGTATTCCAGCCTGGGTGAAAAAGCAAGACCCTGTCTCAAAAAACAAACAAGCAAAAACAAACAAACAAACAAACAAGCAACAGCAACAACAACAAACCAAACCAAAACAAAACAAAAAAGCAAAAAGTTTTGGTGGTGTATTGAGGCCAGTATGGGAAGAGATTGGTTTGTCATTTGTGGTTTTAAAATGGAATCTTATAAATGAAATAACTGACTTCCATTCAAAGATGGTACACATTTTGACATTCCATTCATCTTCCAACATATAGCACTGATAGACAAAGAAAAACATAGAAAGACAAAAATGGATAGCTAGTCTCAGAAACATGGTAAGCATCTCTATGGATCAGAAATGAAAAATGCAGCGTGACTGAAGCCATGAGCTGGATGGGCACCTGGTCTGGAAGCAGGAAGTAGTTTGCCTCCGCCTGTAGGTTAAGGGATGGGGGTGTAAAAAATGTTCCACTAAATGTGGGGAGAGCTAGGTTCACTCCATGATGACAATGGAGCTTCCCCACTTGTGAAAGGAGCTAAAGATAAATGGAGGAAACAGTTGCCAAATCACTGCCTGAGATGACACATTTTGCTAGTTGTGGGCCTTGGGAGGAAGGAGATACAGACACAGGCGCCAAACCGGGAGCTAAATTTAGTCACCAACTGGATCAGTGACAGAATATACAGATGTTTCTTGACTTACCATGGGGTTACGTCCTAATAAATCTGTAATAAATTGAAAATATCTTAAGTTGAAAATGCACTTAATACACCTAATCTGCTGAACATCATAGCTTAGCATAGCTTCCCTTAAACATGTTCAGAACACTTAAATTAGCCCACGACTGGGCAAAATCATCGAACACAAAGCCTATTTTATAATAAAGTGTTGAAAATCCCATGTGAAGGTATCATACCACGTATTGCTAGCCCAGGAAAATATCAAAATTCAAAATTTGAGGTGCAACTTCTACTGAATGCATATTGCTTTTTCTTTGGTACTATCATAAAGTCATTGTAAGTCAAACTATCCATCATATGTTGGGGGCCATCTGTGCAAGATTCTCTGTGATTAAATCAGGATATTATTATAGAACTAGTTTTGCAGTAAATGGAGGTAACTTTTAAACCACAAAAGAGAGAGCCATAAGCACAGATTGGAAGAGAGAGAGAAAGTGAGAGTGTGTGTGTGTGTGTGTGTGTGAGAGAGAGACAGAGAGAGAGAGAGAGACAGAGAGAGAGAGAGAGAATGCCATATAGACAGACAGTAAGGCAGAGAAAGAGAAGACATAATACTTTTTCACTTGCAATTCTGCAAATTTAAATTCTGTCATAGCCTGGATATTTGTGTCCCTCCTATTCAGTCCTCACAAATTTATACATGGAACCCCTAATCCCCAGGGTAATGATTTTAGGAGGTGGAACCTTTGAGAGTTAATTAGGTCATGAGGGCTTCACCCTCATGAATGAGATTTGTGCCCTTATAAGAAGAGACCAGAGGCCGGGCGCAGTGGCTCACGCCTGTAATCCCAGCACTTTGGGAGGGCGAGGCGGGCGGATCACAAGGTCAGGAGATCGAGACCATCCTGGCTAACTCGGTGAAACCCCGTCTCTACTGAAAATACAAAAAATTAGCCAGGCATGGTGGCGGGCGCCTTAGTCCCAGCTACTCGGGAGGCTGAGGCACAAGAATGGTGTGAACCCGGGAGGCGGAACTTGCAGTGAGCCGAGATCACACCACTGTACTCCAGCCTGGGTGACAGAGTGAGACTCCATATCAAAAAAAAAAAAAAAAAAGAAGAGACCAGAGAGAGACGACTTTTCTCCCTGAACATGTGAGGATATAATGAGAAAATGGCCATGTGCAAACCAGTAAGAGGGCCCTCACCAGACACCAGCTCTGCCCACATCTTGATGTTGGTCTTCCCAGCTTCCAGAACTGTGAGATAAATATTTGTTGTTTAAGCCACTCAATCTGTGGTACTCTTTTACAGCAGTCCAAACTGACTAAGACAAATCCCAGAACACATTTACAAATAATAATGCTAAGAAAGATAGAATACAGAATAAAAAATTAGAAGATAGCTTCATTTTAAATTAAATAAAAAGTTAAAAGCTCGACAAAATGTTTAAGTACGAAGTTCAAAGAAACTTTTAAAAATTTTTGAAGAAAAATCAGGCACCAATAATAAACATCAGTTGGTTTTGAAAACATTTAGAAATATCAGAAAATACCTTCCTTGCAATAGCTCAATAGATGGCATAAACATTGGATGCTTTCAAAAAAGAGTATTAGTA
Organism: Colobus angolensis palliatus; assembly: GCF_000951035.1. Lineage (NCBI taxonomy): Eukaryota > Metazoa > Chordata > Mammalia > Primates > Cercopithecidae > Colobus > Colobus angolensis. The sequence continues at coordinate 384,239 of NW_012115389.1, forward strand.
ACTTGGAATTAGATTTGAAAAATTGATATGACATAAGTAGCACAGAGAGATAAAGAGATTAAAAAAGAGCTAAGATATGAAAGAAAAATCACTCATCTCTAACATAAATCTAACAGTAGTCCCAAAAGGAGAGAATGAGGAAAATGGCAGAAAAACACTATTTGAAGACCCTTTAAAATTTTCCATGCTTGAAAAAAGATGCAAGCATCAATTAGAGGATTGAGCAGTATAAATAAAGATAAGTGCATAACTAGTAACATTGCAGTAAAGTTACAGTATCTCAAGGATGATGAGAATGCCTTAAGAGAGTGAAAAGAAAAATCAAGTACAGTGAATGATAGACTGATAGCAGAAATCTGATCAATGCAATAGTTGTTAGAAGACCAATGACCAAAATAGTCAAAGTGCCAGGGGCGAAAATATTTTTATACCCACCTCAATTATTGTTCAGTTTTGAGGTGAAAATAGAGGCATTACAATATACACGGAGACTGATAATTTACTACCTATGGATTATCATTAAAAGGGACTATTCAAAGAGGCACCCTCCTAAACAGAAAAGTGGATCCAATGGGAAGCTATATGATAAATGAAACAAAGATGATCCCAGAAATAGGAAAACTTGTGAATTCTGATTGAGAAATAATAACTTATTCATAATAAATTTATGATTAAGAATAATAATATGCTTAACATTTTTAATGGAAAAATAAATATGTAGACTGCAATAACAAGAGAGTAGTCATTCAAACAGGAGTTACAATATGCTAAGTTATGTTATATTTATGGTGAATTTAGAAATACTAAATTAAACATCAGAGAAATCACATGTGAGAAAGAAAAAAGGGAAAAATAAAAATAAATGAAATGAATGAAACCAAAACCGCAAAATAAAAATGCTGTTAAATGTAAGTAGATTAAATTCACCTATGAAAAGGCACAGATAATCTTGTTATATTAAAAACATCAAAATGTAGTCATATGGTCCTTATAAAAGAAATGGCAAAAACCAGCCAACAATCACATGGAAGTTTGAAAATAAAAGGACGGAAATACTAACAAAGTTGTAACTCCAGCAACAAAAATTAAAGAGTGATATGAAAGATTTGGAAAACAAAATTAGCAGTTTTGATTTAAGTTTACATAGAATGTGATTTGACTGTGTCCTCACCTCATCTGGAATTGTAATCCAGATTGTAATCCCTGCATGTTGAGGGAGGGACTTGGTGGGAGGTGACTGGATTATGGGAGCAGCTTCCCACATGCTGTTCTCATGATATTGAGTGAGTTCTCATGAGATCTAATTGTTTGATTAGTATCTGGTGCTTCCTGCTTCTCTCTCTCTCCTGTCACCATGTAAGACGTGTCTCTCTTCCCCTTCGCCTTCCACCCTGATTGTAACTTTTCTGAGGCTCCCTCAGCCATGCAGAACTGTGAGTCAATTAAACCTCTTTTGTTTATAAATTACCCAGTCTCAGGTAGTATGTTTATAGCAGTGTGAGAATGGACTAATACAGAATGTTTACAAAATTTGATTATGTAATGTGACAAATAAATGCTAATAATTTCAAGAAATTGGTATCGTAAAGATCATATGTTCTGAACAAAATGCAATGAATTTAGAAATTTAAAAAAGTGGTGAAAATTTTCCATATGCTAAGAAACCTATAAATATACATTCCAATGTCTCATTCTAAAGAAATGATTTACGATGGAAAAACAAGGAGATACAAGTAAAGCAAAATTCACAGTAAATGTATAACTCTGACTGTTTTATTATAATAAAAGCAAAGAATATAAATGAGATAAACATCACCTCTAGGAGCTGGAAAAAGAATAACAGAGTAAATTTTTTAAAAATTTAAAGAAATAAGGGTGATAAGAGCAGACATTAATGAAAGAGAAAAAAACAAAGAAACAGTAGAAGACATAGGAAAGATTTATGAAATTCTGAGATAGGAGACTAAAACATATTCCTGGTTGTAGAGAGCTAAATTTTATATATTGCAGGAGGGTCTGTAAGTAGGACACTTTGGAAGAAATGTGGGAATATCTAAAAAGTTAAAGACGCACATATCCTATGATCATGCAATTCCACTTCCAGACACATATGTAGCCCAGAAAGACACCTGCATATATGCACAATGGAAGTTATACAAAATTGTTAATTGTGACATTTTTGTGATAGCGTAACACTGTAGATAATTTAAATGTGTATCAATAGGTAGAGATAAATTGTGGCATTTTTCTTCACTGCAGCACTATGCAGCATTGAAAATGAACTAGAGATACATGTATCAATGTGAAAACATTACAGAAACATAATAGTGAAAATTAAATGTCTGTGTTAATGTTATTACTTATAGTTTTGTTAAAATATTATATATAGATAGTAAAAATGCAAGGGAGGCCAGGTGTGGTGGCTTGAGCCTGTAATCCCAGCACTTTGGGAGGCTGAGGAGGATAAATCTCTTGAGCCTATGATTTCTAGACCAGCCTGGGAAACAGAGTGAGAAAAAAAAAAAGCAAGGAAATGATCAACATCACATTCAGTTAGTGTAATGTGAGGAGGATGAGAGAGAAATGAAAAAGGGAAGGGGTACACAGAGAGATAACAGTATACTTAATTCCCTTAAAAATCATCTCAAAAAGAAAAAAAAGCAGAAAGAAATGGATGATCAATGAGTTAGAATATGAATATAATTGAAGCCTTTGATACTGTATTGTTGAAGAGCTTTCTAAGTGTGTATCTGTATCTTACTGCAATAGAAGGGTTTAAGCACAGAAGCTTGGTTTTGAGGGAGGTCTGTGGCAATCTCTGTCCTTTGGCAGTGTGCCTTCCTGTTACTATCATGACGCCTCTTTTCAGTGAAGATTCTTGAAAGAGTAGTCTGCAACGCTGTCTTTATTTCTTCAATTCCCACTCGTCTCTCAACCCACTCGGACTGGTCTTGTAGCCCCACACAATAGTTAAACTGTTTTTGCCAAATCTCTAGTGAATCTGTCCTTTGTTTTTTCTTTTCTTTTTTTTTTGAGACGAGTCCTGCTCTGTCACCCAGGCTAGAGTGTGGTGGCATGATCTCGGCTTACTGCAACCTCTGTCTCCCAGGTTCAAGCAATTCTCCTGCCTCAGTCTCCTGAGTAGCTGGGATTACAGGTGCTCACCGCCACACCCGACTGATTTCTGTATTTTTGGTAGAGATAGGTTTTCACCATGTTGGCCAGGCTTCTCTTGAACACTTGACCTCATGCTCTGCCCGCCCTGGCCTCCCAAGGTTCTGGAATTACAGGTGAGAGCCACCGTGCATGGCCAAGAGGGGCTTGTCCTTTGTTTTTTCACACTGACCATATTGGAAGGTTTGGATCTACCTTTCTCTTGTATTCCTCCCTCTGCTCCACGACCACCTTCTCTCCTGCCTCTGCTTATTCCTGCCTCAGCCTCCCGAGTAGCCGGGAATACGGGCACCCGCCAGCATGCCCGGCTAATTTTTTGTATTTTTAGTAGAGACGGGGTTTCTCCGTGTTAGCCAGAATGGTCTCGATCTCCTGACCTCGTGATCCACTAGCCTCGGCCTCCCAAAGTGCTGGGATTACAGGCGTGAGCCCTGCGCCCAGCCCCTGCCCTACTTCTTAACAAAACAGCAACAATGCAAACAAATCCCCTATCAGTCTACTCTGCAGAGTTTTATTCTTGAAATAGCTCTTGTGGCTATGAGAGTTCAATGCCAGTATCTTGAAAAGACTCAGAGCAGTGCCTGGCACCCGTCAGCATGATATGATTATTAAACTTTATTCATGTTTCTTTTTATATTTCTTTCTTTTTTTTTTTTTTTTGAGACTGAGTCTCATATTGTCACCCAGGCTGGATTGCAGTGGCACAATCTCGGCTCACTGCAAGCTCTGCCTCCCGGGTTCATGCCATTCTCCTGCCTCAGCCTTCCAAGTAGCTGGGACTACAGGTGCCCGCCACCATGCCCAGCTAATTTTTTGTATTTTTAATAGAGACAGGGTTTCACCATGTTAGCCAGGATGGTCTGGATCTCCTGACCTCGTGATCCGTCCACTTTGGCCTCCCAAAGTGCTGGGATTACAGGCGTGAGCCACCACGCCCAGCAAGCTTTATTCATATTTCTTAGCTGCCATTGTGGTGTTTAAAAATAAGAGATGAGGTCTTGCTATGTTGTCCAGGCCAGTTTTGAACTCCTGGGCTCAAGAGATCCTCCTGCCCCAGCCTCCCAAATCACTGGCATTATAGGTGTGAGTCATCACATCACACCTGACCTCTGTCACTGTTTTTAGTTCTGCTTCTATTATTATTATTATTAGAATGTCTGTTGTCTGTCTCCATTATTCACTACTATGAGAGATTATTTCAATTAATGTATTAAGTATTATTTAAGGTGGTTAGTCTTCTGAAAAAATTAAGCAAACTTTTCATGTTTTCACAGGTAAATGTTTATTAATTGGATGCTTTAGATTCTCCTTTAAAAAGTTAAGTCTAGTTTTCCGGGGAGGATAAAAAACGCTTGTGATGTCAGGGGTTTCTGGAGAAACATCCCTAACAGCTCTATCAGTGCTGTGCCGATTTGGTACAGCTCTAAAATAGTCAGGAATTTTTGTGGCTTGGTTGTTAAAATACTGGTAGCTTGAAATTGTCAATGATGTGAGGGTTTGTACCATGGAAATTGACAAAATCCACAAGTTAGGGCTCCTGCAACCAGAGAGCCCATTTTACCAGCATATCACTGTATAGTTTTTGCTAAAGATTAGGATCAGTGTGAAGTCTGATGTAATGACAGAACATCTTACTGTGAATTTTAATACATCTTGAGATAAATTTTGCTTACAAGGTTTAACAACTACTATATGGATTATAAGTCAATATAGTAGTTGCCTGTAACCTGGGCATTAGTCTCATCATTCAATACCAAAGGAGTTTCCTTTGTGTATTTTCTACTGTTCTATGTGTTTTTGAGTGATTCGTGGCCAAATGAAGTTTTTGAACCATCTTTTAAAAAGTTAAAGAAAAATACACTTCTTCAATAAAAAAGAAATACATATTTTCAAAGAAAATTTTCCCCTCAATTTTAGAACCAAGTTAGGGCAAAATTAGATTTTAAGAATAATGTTTTAGTTTTACCTATAGCATTCAAACTGGAAGAAAATAGAATGAGAAAATATCTTACTAGGCTCTGAATATTTATGATGATAACAAGTTATAATTTCCCCTATTGAAAAACCATCTCATAAAATGCTCAACTGGTTGCTTGCTTTTTTTTTTTAACTTACCTAGTTAAAAACCACATGAAGATCTTTTTGAAACTGACTAGTTCGCGGGTTCCACTTCCTGTTGTGAGGAGTAAAATCTATCTTAGATGCAATAAAGTTCTCAAAGATTGTTTTCATTGTCTCATATAAACCAATTTAGGTTTCAAATTCATGTATATTAAGTGAAACCGAAACTCCCTGAATTTGTTATTTCTATAATGCAGTCTGTTTCTGGTCAGGGAAAACAGTTTTAACAGTTAATAATTTGCTTTAAGAGAATTACTGTCAGAACAGGGGTGACTCAATGACTCAATAACTAAGCTCCCCTCTCTAAAAAAAAAAAAAAGACTTTCTTTGAGTTGGGTGCCCGCTCTGCTTGAGGTATTGTTCTCATCCCATCCTAGGCACAAGAACATGGTGTAGACCAAGGGTTGGTCTTGGGCAGAACTGAGACAAAGCTTACATTTTGGGGCTTTCCCTGGAAGTAGCCCTAAGGTTTGAAGGTGGAGCCGGAAGGCTCCAGTCCCACTGGGTGCTCACAACGAATGGGTAGAGAATACTCACTGGTACCCAGCTGAGAGTGATGGAAGGAGCATCACTTCCTCTCTGCCTTGGCTGATCCCATTGCTACCCTCCAGGGACTTTTCTCTCAGTTGTTCATCTGAAGGCTGCTCTTGTTGCTTGAACTAATGTAATTTCATCTTGTTCATTGGTGGCCTGAGCACTCTAGGAATGACTGTTAACAACGCCCTTTTCTCCCTATTAGCCTTGTTCTTGGTTTGTCTTAAGTGCCCCCTAGGAACTCCTGGACCCCAGATTTCCCAAATCTTACCCAGCATCTAAATTCACGTATTCTCTTCTTTGTCCTTAGTCCTGGCTCTCAGCTAACATTTAGCCACTCAAATGATATACATATTTGAGCAAAAATATTTTGGCAATAGGTACTAGTTGGGTTTTACTGATCTCAGAGAATTGGCATATCAAAAAAAGGTCCCAGGAGATGATTTGAGGGAATGACAGGAACTTTAGAACACAAACAGGTCAGTGTGGGAGATATTTGTGAGGTGAGGCTGAGACTAGGTCTTTTTCATGATAACTTGCCTGGATTTTAGTAACGTGCCATGATTATAACATGTCTATCTTTGCTTAAAATTTAAGGCAGTTATTGCCATCTTTATGGATGATTAATTTTGGGGGGGATAAATTTTACTCTAACATTCGTCAGATGAAATGTCAGTGCAGTATTTCTCGGGATCTATATTTCCCAGGAAATATAATTTAGACACTTTAGCTTCATTATAATTGCTGAAGGAAACATAAATCATACTTATAAAAATCATGATTTTTTTCTGTTTATTAGATATAAAGTATTTGTTTATCTCAACGATATAATACTATATTACATATACTCACATAAAGGAATATTTAGTTCTCAGAGGATTTTCACAAATAAATCTTGTCAAATCTTTATAAGACCTATAGGTTTAGAATTATTATCAGTATCTTCATTTTATAAATGAAGAAGCAGATTCAGAGGGTGCTATTTTCTTGGGCAACACAGCTACTAATTGTAATAGCCAGGAATTGGTTCTAGGCCTCTGGATTTAAAGACCCTCTCCTCTTTTCACTGTCATATCCCTTCTTCAAACATACAGTAGAACCATATACAATAGCTATGAGATCAATAGTTAGATATGTAGAATATAAGCCAGGCATCTCTAGAAAACATTATAAAATGCTGTACTAAGATTGCATACCAAATTTAGAACTGCTTTTCATTTTTACGCTTTTTTCCCCCTGAGTTCTCTACCTGTTAACAGAAAAGGTTATCTTTCAAATTTAAATCAATTCAGCTTAGATATTTGTAAAGAAAAAACAAAACTTCTTTAAGCAAAATTTTTTTTCTCTCTACACATACAGACACACACGTATTTGAAAATACTTAAAAATATTTTTTATTTTTGCTGGTAGTCTGATTCTATGTTTGTTTAAAATGTATTGTGTAAAAAATGTATATTTCATATATATTGTCTTATGTCTGATTTGAAGATTTGAAGAGCTAGTACAGAATAGTAGGTGGTAACTAATTTATCTTCCATAAAACGTGAGAAATATTCAGAGATATTTCAATACAATTCTGTAAATAAGAATTTCCTGATAAGGAGGGTTGATTGCTACTGAACTCTCACTAAAAGAGGTTGTGGAATTTCATTTTCTGGGATATTTAATTCATGTGGTTTAGGTGTAACCCTATGTAGGAGCAGGACTATGAACGGAATAGTCAAGTGACTCTAATATTTTGAGATTGTAGCAATTATCCTCCAGGTTGATCTGAATAATCATTGTTATTTAGAAATTGCAAAAGCAGCAGATCTATTTTTCCTTCTCTCACAAAAACACAAAAGGGGAAATATTTTTTGATTTTTAAAACTTCCGTGAACACTGTGCTATCATAACTAAAGTAGTAGTGAGAGAGCAGCTAGTGGGTGGGAACAGGAAACATTAGTGATAAATGCTCTGTGACTTTTTTTTTTTCAGGTTTAGCTCAATGTATATTGATTCTAATTAGCACATTTTGTGCCTCAGCTAGTAGCTCCCCGTTAGCTCTGCCTGGAGAGGTTTTTTTTTTTTTTTTAGATTCCATCCTGCTCATAAACACTGCCACCTCCTCCCTCTTTCTCTCTTTACAAATGTTACAACACAATCAGAAATTTCCTCTTTTCTTTCCTTCCTGCATTTTCAGCAGGTTCCCTTGCGTCAGAAGCCGAGGAGGAAAACTCAAGGTAATTAGATCTCTTTTGTTTCTTTATCTCCTTTTTGTGTGCGTTGAGTGTGGCTTTCCTCCGGGATGCCTTCCTTGGGATCAGATTTTTATCTCTTAATGCTAATATGAGGAGGTGGAGGGCAGATTAATTTTTGGTTATTGTTGAATTGATTTTAAGAAATGACGACATGCTGTTCATTTGGATTAATCCCTCGTGGTATGTCGAAAGAGCTTAGAAAAACTGGCAGTGAGTCGGGAAGTAGCTGTGTTTTGAGGTGGGCATTAACCCTTCAACATCTATTGCATAACTACGGCTGTTATTGTTGAGAGGAGCGATGTTACTGCACTGATATGCCTGCCAGCCTTACGATTTTAATTATTTTCAACTTATTCTTGGTGAATACTATTCTTAGACTAATACTTGCATATCAGCCCCGCTGCGCTATTTCTTTGGCTGTATCTTATACCTTCTAAGCATCAAATGAATGTTTAAAAATAAAACAGACACATGGCTTTTTTTTTTTTTTTTTTTTGCATTGGTTTTGCATAGGCTTTGCATAAATCTTGGTGAAAAATCCAACTCCCTGGTGGGGTTAACAATTAAAAGTTGCCTTTCACTCTGTCACATAAATCAGGATAATACTTTACCTACCAAATCAGGGTAATACTTTACCTTTTCATGTAATCATTGCAGGTTTTCTCACGATGAGTCGGAGGAGGATATCGTGTAAAGATCTGGGCCATGCTGACTGCCAAGGGTGGCTGTATAAGAAAAAGGAAAAGGGAAGTTTCCTAAGCAACAAATGGAAAAAGTTCTGGGTGATACTGAAGGGGTCGTCACTGTACTGGTATAGCAATCAAATGGTGAGTCTGCTTTCTTCCTCCTGTTCCCAGCCATTTTAATGAGGGGCACGTTAAAGGGATCAGGTGATCCCTGTGGGAAAGTTAATTTTGATTTCTGGGAATTGGAGCTGAGTAAATAAACAAATAAGTTATAGAAGCCATTTCTGGTCCAGTAGATATGTAGGTTATGCTATTGTGTTTTATGGAGAAGAAACCCATCCTGTTTGACTACTCTGGTTGGGGAGGAAGGGAGTGTCGACGTTTACATCCTTGCTAAAGGAGACTTTTAAGTTCTGTTATAATGTTACTATTCCATGAGGGATTGTAATAGTTTCAGGATTTATGTGGGCATCACATAACATGGCACCTTTACATAGTTAAGGTCTCTCTACTAAAAGGAGACTCAGCTTCACGACCTACAAGGGTATCAGTTGATTCAGTTCAGAGAAGCTTTTTCAGTTTCTCCTCCTTTACTTTCTTCTTCCTCTTCTTTCCCCCTGACCTGCTTTATCAGATGGGTTGGTTTGGAATCACTAACCCCTATGCCAGCTTTGCGTTGGTGACGGTCACCTCTTGTCCCCTGGTGTGCTCTGTAATGGCATTAAACTAGTCGTGCTTAGACAACATTTGAAAAGATAATTGCCTAGTTTATTCCTTAAAAAGTCAGTATACTGTTGTGATCTGCTTCCCAGGCTAGTTTTCTGTGAAAATGGCTGGAAATAAAGTGATTGTTAGACAGCGTGCTGATCTTCCATGACCTGAATCCTGTTGAAAGTGATGATGTTGTTGACCGTCGAATGAGGAGGCGTTTCCAAGGAGGAATGCTCTCCACAAGCCCTGGTGAGGTTTGATTGCTGCTCTCAGGACAGTGAGAGTCTCTGTGGCACTGTGAAGATCAGCATTGGATGGCCTTTAATCAATTAAGGGAAAAGTACTTAGGAGTTGCTTATAAGCCAGGAAAGTTCTTTTTATGTGACATTCTTCTTGTGAAATGACGTGGGCATGCCTGTCATTCAAGCAACAGAGCTGTACATCATGTAACTTTATACATGCAAAATAAGTACTGCATATGGTTTGTGGGTCAAATTTTTAGTTGATGCATTTACATTCACTAGCCACTAATTAATTTTTGTTACTCACATACCCCTGGGCACCTGTTCATTAAAGATTTGGTTAAACCAGACCCAAATCCAATTCCAGTGCTGGGAATAAGCACACTCCTCTCTGCTCCTCTGCCCCCAAACTTATTGCTCCAGCTTCACCTCATGAAAAATGTGGCACAAAGCTCCTCTTTGGGTTCCCTAAAAATATATATATTTTTTCAAGCATTTGGTGAGTTATAACAACTTTATTAAAGTTTTAAGGGATTCACAAAAAGTCACTGGCAGAGTGTGCAGTTTTCCACTGGCATCCTTTTTCTCTCTTTTATTCTCCCCTCCTGAACGCATTCTTCTTCTTGTCTAGCATGAATTGTTTTTCCCAAATTAAGGCAACCTGGGTCTGCGGTCTTGCCTTCTATTGTAAGAGAGTTTTCCTAAACAAATACAGCTTCCTTCTTTTTTTTTTTTTTGAGTCGGAGTCTCGCTCTGTCGCCCAGGCTGGAGTGCAGTGGCCGGATCTCAGCTCACTGCAAGCTCCGCCTCCCGGGTTCACGCCATTCTGCTGCCTCAGCCTCCCGAGTAGCTGGGACTACGGGCGCCCGCCACCTCGCTCGGCTAGTTTTTTTGTATTTTTTTAGTAGAGACGGGGTTTCACCGTGTTAGCCAAGATGGTCTGGATCTCCTGACCTCGTGATCCGCTCGTCTCGGCCTCCTAAAGTGCTGGGATTACAGGCTTGAGCCACCGAGCCCGGCCAGCTTCCTTCTTAAGAGGAACTAAGGTTAATATAAATGTCTCTTTCTTGTTTCACATTATTTCAGGCCCCTGTTTTGGGGTAGCTGTGGCAAGCGATTGTCCTCTTCATCTTTTATAACATGAGAGAACCTACTGATTTACCTTTTAATAGTGGTCAGGGCATTTCCAGAGGTGGTTGGAAAGATTGGATGCTGATAGAGCTTGGCATGTCTGTGGGAAGTAATAAAGCTTGGATAGAAGCAAGACGTTCATCTTCTCAGGGAATCAAATTATTCAGCAAATATGTTCTGTCTGCTGTCCCTGTCTTCACAGAATTTAAAGGAAGTCCTTCTGAACCACACAGGCTTCCAGATTGGGTTAGCTTGGCCTCATCAGCTCATTCAGCTTATCATTCTCTTAGAGGAGCCTATTTTAGGCATTAGGAACTTCATGCTTCCACAAGGAGTAGCAGTGTTGACAGACTAGGCTAGAAAGAGGAAAGGGATAGAGCCTTAGATACACTCACGCATTCCTGCCCTGGCTTGCTTTCATGGCAACACAGAAAGAAATATTCAGGTTGCAAAGCATGTACTTGAATACAGTTAGGTTAGCAGCATTGAATGGAGAATAAGCTTGCCATTATCTGGCTAGGGAACTATAGGATTAAACTAATGGTATGCAAACTAATGGTTATAAAACTAGCGGCATATAGAGGAATTCTTCTTCTCTCTTCCTCCACCACACACACACACACACACCCTGAATCTTAATTATATGTTTATTGTGGGGGAAAAAAGGCTACTCAATGAATACTTAATTAGCAGTCATATTCCTCTTGTCTGTGTGGACATCAACTATGAAATAAGACCCAAGCATGCCCTGTCAAGCCAAGAAGCTTTATTTACTTTCTGCCACTTAAAAGAATTCAGATTCAACAAAGTCACTCTCAAAGCACCTAAGCCTAAGCACCTAAGAGCAGAATTCTCATTCTACCTTCCATGTTCCTTAACCTTGGGTTATGACCAGCCCCGTCCCTACACGGTCTCGTATAACCTAATGCTGAGAGGTAGCAGAGTACATAGCATCTTAGGAAGAGCCACCTGTTACTTAGTGTCTACCCTAGGCCAAGGGATAGACGATTCAAGGTATTTTGCATATATGTTCTCATTTACTCCTCAGAATCACCCTGAGAGGTAGTGATTGTCTCTACGTTTTGAAAGTGGGATAGACTGAAATGCAGAGAGATTGTGTCAATTATCCTAAGTCACACGGGAGTAAAGGGAAAAAAACAGATTCACATTCAGGTCCCTTGGACTCCTAGGCCCATGACTTACAGCATACCAACCTGACTCCCTCTGAGGCCAGGATCCGTGACACAATTAAGACCACCCTGTTTTCTGCCTTCTACGGGGTTCTGAGAGAACAGCTGTAGAAATGAAATTTAGGGTAATTCTCCTTTGAAACTACATGTGATCTCATTGTCATTGACTCTCTTTGCTTGTCTCCTCTATCATTCCCTGACACTGCCTGGGAAGACCAGCCTCGCCTCTCTTCTGTTTTGTGCTGTTGTTACCCAGTGACCCGATACATGGTCTACCTTTTCCTTTCACCACATGTTGCTGCTTCAAACTGTACTACCCAGAATTCATTGAGAACGGTCAAGTCCAGGGGCTCATCTGCCATTTTTCACACCACATGCTATGTGCTTAGAGTGTGGTGCAGCACACAAGATTACTCGCCAAGTCCTACAAAACCATATGCAAGTTTAACAGCCGTAGAAATCCAGGCTGGTAAAATCTTGGATTTAAAAATCCAGGGTTTTGTTTTCCCATGCCCTTATGAGAAAGTACAAACTCACTTTCTGGTTTGTGGGAATCACCTTAACTGGTAACCTTTCTTACTTCCTCACACTTGTCAGCCCAACCCATTTAAAGATGGCACTTCTTTCAATTCCTGTTAGCACATGGGCTGGCTTTCTCTAAGCCTTCGCATATGCTGTTTCTCTGCTCAGAAAACTCTGTCTCCATGCCCTGAAGTCTTTCTCCTATCCAATTCCATCAAGCTTATCCCTCCTTATAGGTCACATTTTAGCTTAAATAGCCTTCTTCTAGAGGCACATACCTTCTCCCCTGACTAAATTTGACTTCCTCTCTCTGCTACCTGAGTGACCTTTACTTTTCTTTTCTTTCTTTCTTTTTTTTTTTTTTTGAGACAGTGTCTTGCTTTGTTGCCCAGGCTGGAGTACAATGGTGTTATCTCGGCTCACTGCAACCTCTGCCTCCCAGTTTCAAGCGATCCTCATGCCTCAGCCTCCTTGAGTAGCTGGGATTACAGGCATGGGCCACCATGTCCGGCTAATTTTTGTATTTTTAGTAGAGACAAGGTTTCACTATGTTGGCCAGGCTGGTCTTGAACTCCTGACCTCAAGTGATGCCTCCCAAAGTGCTGGGATTACAGGTGTGAGCCACCTCGCCTGGCCTATACTTTTCATACTATCATACTTGTCCTCATTTTTGGGTACTTGCTTGTCAGACTTGCTGTTTTCCATAAGCGATCATTTCTGTAGGACAAGATCATGGGTATATCTTCAGCAACTTACTCCGTGTCTGACAGTTAATAGGCTCTCAATTAATAGTTCTTGATTTCATATATAAATAAGAATTAAGAATCTCTAGCATTTACATTGCCCATGGGAATTTCGAGAAATGGAGTCATGTGTGAGGACTGATTTTGACAGAAAATAATTTTCCAGGAGAGGATTTCCACCTCTGTTTTTAAAAACAGATACGGGGAAAGGAACAACCTGAATTTGCTAGAAAGGCCCAAGGTTCGGATTAGGTCCTGTGCAGCTGTTCCCATTTTGCTAACACATTATTAGGATCTTTGAGGAGTAGAGGTGGGAGACGTGCATTCTGGGGACTAATGTGAACAAAGGAATGAAAATATAAATGAGCTGTGCCAACCCACTGTGTTAGTGATTATATTGAATTGTCATAATAGCCGAGCAAGATAGATTTTATTATTCCCGTTTTTCAAGGGAGTTTACTGAAGCTCAGGGAATTTAAATAACTTGCTCAAAGTCTCATAAGGAGTAAATAGCAGAGCTGGGATTTGAAACAAAGGTTTCCCAACAACAAAGCCAGGCTCTTTTCCCCAGGCTGCACGGCTTCTCCATTTAGAGGTGACTTAGGGCCAGTGAATGGAGAACTGAGACACGTAGTGATAGTGTAGGAATGTAGGTTTGATCCAGCAGGCAGTAGGGAGCTACTGCCTATTCTTGAGCTGGAAGGTGAGCACGTGAAATTGGCATGCGAAAAATATGAACCTAGCAGCAATAAACTGGATATTTTGGAGAGTGAGGGAGCTGCCAGAAGGCCAGTTAGGAGATGGTGAGAAAATGCAGGCATTCAGACATGAGCTCCGGGACTAGAGTGTGGCCAGTGTGAGAATTTAGGACACACTATGCAAATAAAAAGGGGCAAGGTTTGAAGACTGCTTGGATATAAGACACAAAAAATTTGAAGCTAAGATAAGCATGATTCCAAATTTTAGAGCCTGGGGAGACTGGGAAAATAATATGAAAATTGAGGGACAAAGAGTTTGTGACTAAGAAGGGTGGAATTTCATTTAGATTCACCATCGCTTACTTTTTTGGTTTATTTTAGTTTTGTATGTTGTTTCTTTGTATGAAATTACTAGATACTTGTGTTTTTTAGTTTTCATTTATTGACACCATTTGTGCCATTGCATCATCAGTTCAAGGAAGCCTTGAGGCCCCTGGGCCTCAACTAGAAAAAGTGAATCATCCAACTATCTGTTTCTCTCTCTCTCTCTCTCTTTTTTTGTTTTTTTGAGACAGAGTCGTACTTTGTTGCTAGGCTGAAGTGCAGTGGTGCGATCTTGGCTCACCGCAATCTCCGCCTCCCGAGTTCAAGTGATTCTCCTGCCTCAGCCTCCCGAGTAGCTGGGATTACAGGCATGCGCCATCATGCCCAGCTAAGTTTTGTATTTTTAGTAGAGACAGGGTTTCACCATGTTGGCCAGGATGATCTTGATCTCTTGACCTCATGATCTGCGTGCCTCAGCCTCCCAAAGTGCTGGGATTACAGGCATGAGTCACTGCACCCGGCCCCAACTATCTATTTCATAAAAACTTTAGACAAACTGAAGAGGTTTGTAGGTTAATATCTGGTTTAGTATGTATTACAGAGACTTTAAAGTTTTTTGAGAATCCAATGTGTCTGTGCAATTGTGATTGTATTTCTTCTTTACTTTCTGAATGGTGAAAGTTCTGCATGTTTGGGGATTGAAGTAACTGTCTGCACGAGACGTGTTCCATCTCTAGCTGCATGTGCACTTCATGTGAATTTCAGAGGATCTTATCTTTGGAAGGCATATTTCTTGAAATCAGTTTTATGAGACTCTCTATAGTGAAGATCTAATCACTTTTTACATTGGGCAGAATTTACCCTTGTAGAAAATGTTACTTGAAAGTCAAACTTTTCTTTTTTCGTGAGACAACTATTCTGAAAGTTTCAGTAAATATAGAGTATGCTTTTTTTTTTTTTCAGCTCAAGAAAAATAAAGATGGGATTAACTTTCCCTGGGAAAGTGACATTAAGTCTTCCAAACCTTTCATCGGTAGCCATAGATTAGCATACATTTTGGAAAATGTCTGAGTGAGTTTACAATAGATTCAAAAAAATTTTATAGGAATTTATGAATACATTAGTCATAGCTTATTATATTCTTTTTCCCCCAGTTCCAACATAAGCAGCAGAGGACGTATTCTTTACTTGTCTGATTTAAACTGTGTCTCTATATCCTAGAAGTTGGCAGGTACAGAGCATGTACCAGTATTTTTTGAAGGAATTGCTTAATTATTACATTACTTAATTATCAATTAGTTGTACGAATCAACTAATTAAATTGAGCATTATTGTTGAACACTGACGTGTTCCCAGACTTCTACCAAAATGAGAATTATGGGCTTTTAATTTATTTGAACTCTATATTTATTGTCTTAGCCAAGAACCAGCCTCTGAGTGTATCCTAAACAAAACTCTAACGTTTTGAAATGTTTCTTCAAGGTTGGGCGCGGTGGCTCAGGCCTGTAGTGCCAGCACTTTGGGTGGCTGAGGTGGCGGATTACTGAAGGTCAGGAGTTCAAGATCAGCCTGGTCAACATGTGAAACCCCTTCTCTACTAAAAATATAAAAATTAGCCAGGCATGGTGGCTATGCCTGTAGTCCCACCTACTTGGGAGACTGAGGCAAGAGAATTGCTTAAACATGGAAGGTGGAGGTTGCAGTGAGCCGAGATCACACCACTGCACTCCAGCCTGGGCGACAGAGCGAGATCGCGTCTCAAAAAAAAAAAAAAAAAGTTTCTTCAGTGAAGACAATTCAAACTAACCATATGAAATTGATGAACTTTTGACCAACATATGTTCCTAGAATTTGTATTAGAAAGGAGGATGAGAAGGTGGAATGTTGACATGTCTAGACAGGGCAAAACGTGACATTTCTGCAGCTGTAGGTGACCAGTTTACCGTAAGACAATGACTCATGGATCAAAGGGGTAAAAATACTTGCTTAGTTAACATTTGGAAACCTAAATGTTAGAATGATTGAGGAGTTTCTTGAAATCTATTACTTCTGACATTGTAATTTCACATGCGTGGAAATCAATTTTTAAATGGGTATTTGGTTTATTTATTGTCTATAATGTATCATTGTGTTCTAACAATTATTTTCGTTTGCAGATCCTTGAATGTATTTCTAAAATAATAGTTCCCCTGTCATAGCTTTATGCCCACACTATCTGTAGTTGGGATAGGCAGTTCTCAATAACTTCTTGTTGCTAACTCCATGTCATATGGGAACAATTGCTCATGTTGCCAATATTATTTTCCTTTAAATTCTTTCCAAACTTTTCAATATTAATTGTGAAACACCGAGAGCCAGGAAATGTTGGTTTCTTTTGTCTTGTTCTCCGAAGGCGGTGATATGCTTGGGCATTGCCAGAGTGAATGCTGTGGTTGGGGTATTTTAGAGGACAGTCTTCTTAGCTCACAGCCTCAGGGGACACAGCCTCCCTCTTTTCTCTGGTGGACAGTGCATAGTACTTTTGTTGGTGTTTCCACAACTTTTTTTTTTTTTTTTTAAAACAACAATATAGAGTCCAACTTCTTGCTTTTTGGAAATTTAAAGTGACTGGAAAATGCTTTAAAAGATTATACAATAGGGTCAGGCATGATGGCTCATGCCTGTAATCCCAGCACTTTGGGAAGGTGAGATGGGAGGATCACTTGAGGCCAGGAGTTTCAGACCTGTTTGGTCAACATGGTGAGACCACATCTCTTAAAAAACAGCTTAAAATTAAAAGAAAAATTGTAAAAAAGGTTATACAGTAGTATGTGCTCATAGGAAAAATTTGAAAATAGAAGTAAGTGAAATAAAAAAAAAAGAAGACGGACATGGAAGCAAACAGAGATAAATAAATGATTTAAGATCATACAGGGTCGGCCGGGTGTGGTGGCCAAGATCACATCTGTGATCCCAGCACTTTGGGAGGCCAAGGCAGGCGGATCACCTGAGGTCGGGAGTTTGAGACCAGCCTGACCAACATGGAGAAACCCCGTCTGTATTAAAAAAAACAAAAACGAAAACAAAAACAAAAACAAAAACAGCCCGGTATGGTGGTGCGTGCATATAATTCCAACTACTCAGGAGACTGAGGCAGGAGAATCGCTTGTATCTGGGAGGTGGAGGTTGCAGTGAGCCGAGATAACGCCATTGCACTCCAGCTTGGGCAACAAGAGTGAAGCTCCATCTAAAAAAAAAAAAATCATACAGCTTCCTACCACCATGGCATGAGTTTAGACGTTTTGATGTATGTGTTTCCAAGCATTCGTTTCTGTGTTTTACAAAAATAAAATAATATTATGCATGATGCTGTTGTCACTTGATTTGCTCACTAAGTAATACATAGAAACATATTTCCATGTTGACACATGTATATCCACAATATCATTTCTGATGGCTGTAAGAATTATATATGAATATATGATAGTTGATTTGCCAATGCGTAGAATGTAAAATCAAAAATGACTTTTATCCTAAAATCGTTTAAAATAGTTAACAGGAAATAGAGTACATAAGTGCACACACACTAACTTAAATATAAATTAATATATATTGAATTGATGTTTATAGTGCGTAAATGTGTAAGTATTGGCACATATATGCATGTATATAAATATTAACGTATATCTAGATATACATGTGTATAACTATACGTATATGTATATGTGTGTGTATATAATTTGATCATTCTTGAAGCAAGCCGGCAGTAAGGTGGATTTCGGCAGCACGGTATAAGGGACATACGGCACCTAGTCCTGTACTTTATTATGAGGTCTTGTAGCTGTAAGTCAGTGATGCAAATCTCTATGCATCTATTTTCTTGCAAGTAAATGTTGACCAAGAACACCATCTCTATATTATTCAAAGCTACTTTGAGAAGATCGAATGCATCTAAAAGCAATATTTAAAAAATCAAAGGAATGTATACAAAGAAAAGCAATGTGTTTGCCGAAATATTGAGATTTTAGGATGCAAAAGAATTGTGCTAGGAATTTTCAGACACCAGGAATGGTTTCTCTCAGTGACTATGACCTGTCCTGTGTAGGAAAGTCTAAAAATATACCTTCCGACCCCATGTAAAGGATGATTTTAAGCTATAAGACAGGGGAAAGGACTAGAAGACATTATGTACTTGTCAATACAGAGTTTTCCACCCTGGAGGAAGAGTTCAGGTAACACATGAGTTAATGGTGAGAGTGTGGGCACATTTCCCAAGCAACAGAATGCGAAGTGGCCCATGGGATGAGCTGAACTTTTCATTAGGTTTGAGGATTTTCCTGAGAAGTCTTTATTTGAAGATTTACCATCTGTCTCGGGCAAGCTCTTTTAAGGGTCAGGTTCCAGCTGCCTCTTCTACAGACAAACTAGACTCATCTGTCACTGTGCTGCTGTGTTTAATCTTCCATGGAGCATATTTGAAGAAGATTTCAAAAGGAAACTATGCAGTGGAAAGTTTAAAAAATATTGGAATATTTCTGTAAGGAGTCAGAATTTAGTGAAGCATGTTTGAAACAATGTCTTTAAAAAAGATGCAAGGAAAAGGCACGCTGCAGGGGAAGATATCCCCGGGCTCACAGTGTAGTATCTCTACATTCCCTTGAAAGCGAATGCACCCAATTTTAATTCTACCCTGATTCTACCCTGATACTGAGGCTCCTTGACAGCCTGGGCAAACCGCGTACCATCTCTGGGCCTCGCTTCTGTGTCTGTTCAACAGAAGCATGAATAGATGTCTGTTACCTGTGGAAGAGATGATGCTCATTAGCAGCCCGTCAGCCACTGATATTTTCACACCTTGAATCTTGTAAAACTTACCGTGGCAAATGCATTTTCATTTTTTACTGACAATGATTTCAGAGTAGTAGCTTTTAAAATTAATTTTTTTAATGAAGTTTACCATCTTAGCCATTTTTAAGGGTATAGTTAAGTGGCATTAAATAAGTTCCAATTACTGTGCAGCCGTCAGCATCATCCATCTCCAGAACTCTTTGCGTCTTGGAAAACTGAGACTCTGTACCTATTAAATAATAACTCTCCGTTCCTTCTCCTCCCAGTCCCTGGCAACCACCCTTCTACTCTCTGTCTCTATAAATTTGACTACTGTAGTTCCCTCCTATAAGTGGAAGCATACAGTATTTATCCTTTTATGACTGACCTATTTTGCTTAGCATAATATCTTCAGGGTTCATCCATGTTGAAGCAGGTCTCAGAATTGTCTTCCTTTTTAAGCTGAATCCTATCCCATTGATGTGTGTACCACATTTTGTTCATTCATTCATATCTGTTGACAGACACTTGGATTGCTTCTACCTTTGGGCTATTGTGAATAATGCTGCTGTGAACATGGCCATACAAATATCTCTTTGAGACCCTGCTTTCAATTCTCTTGGTTTTATACCTAGAGGTGGAATTGCTGGATCATATGGTAGTTCTATCTTTTTTTTTTTTTTTTTTTTTTGAGGAACTACCATGCTATTTTGCATAGCAGCTACACTATTTTACATTCCCAACCGTAGTACACAAGGGTTTCCGTTTCTCTACATCCTCACCAGCGCTTGTTACTTACTTAATTAATTATTTACAGTAACCATCCTAATGGGTGTGAGGTACCATCACACGGTGGCTTTGATTTGCCTTTTCCTAATGACTATTGTCCTTGAGCAACTTTCACATGTGCTTATTGGCCATTTCCTTATCTTCTTGGGAGAAATATCTTTTGCCATTTTTGAACTGGATTTTCTTCATGGTGGTGGTGGTGATGTATTTTCATAGTGCACATGAAACTCATGAAAACAGCTTGAAGAGATTTGAAAGTTCCTGAAGTATTTGATAACTTCACATTGCATGAAGGCAAGATTATGTGGTGTGCTGACTGGGATTTTGAAAGAATTAACCTTGTCTTTTTTTTGTTGTTGTTGAAACAGAGTTTTGCTCTTGTCGCCCAGGCTGGAGTGCAATGGCACGATCTCAGCTGACTGCGACCTCCGCCTCCCGGGTTCAATTGATTCTCCTGCCTCAGGCTCCCGAGTAGCTGGGATTATAGGCACCCACCATCATGGTTGGCTAATTTTTTGTATTTTTAGTAGAGACAGGTTTTCGCCATGTTGGCCAGGCTGGTCTCAAACTCCTGACCTCAGGTGATCTGCCCGTCTTGCCCTCCCAAAGTGCTGGGATTAAGGAGTGAGCCACCGTGCCCGGCCTATTACTTCTAAATCTCTAATATTCAAAGAGAATGCATCTGATTTTAAATTTTCTTAAATGATGCTCCTTTATCTATTCTTCTCCCAACTCATGCAATAACCATGGATGGTAGATAAATTAGATAGCAAGAGATAAAATTTAGTCTGTAATGGTGAGATTTTATCAAATTTCTTACGATTCATTTAAAACCTTTCCTTCATATGTGTTGTTTTCTTTCATTTTTTTGGCTATGCTGTTGCAGAGACCAGCCCATATATGTGAAAACAATAGCACATTTGGGATTTTCAAGCTTCCAAAAGAATAGGGCAGAGATGAGAGACTGAGCCGAAGCTAAGGTTTTTACAAGGCAGAGAACAATTACACAACACTCTATTAAATTTTGAGGTTTGCATCTTAATTGTTTTTGAAAATTACATTTCAGAAGGTAATTCCTATCTTTGTATGTCAGACTACCTGAAAGTTCACTAGTAGCTTAATTTCACTTAAAATATGATTTTGCTCCAAGAGGTCTCCTTACTTCAGAGCCCTTTCCCTCTTTCTCCATAAGGAGAGAATGAAAGATTGTGAGTGGCTAGCTAGGAGAGGTGACTTACAAAGCATAGAACAGGATGCCAGCCACTTCTTGGTCACCAATCTAAATATGACGTAATGTGATAGTGAGATAGCCATATCCTTGGTTGACTTTTAGGAGGGAATAGTAAGGAGGGATTGTTGTGCTGAGCAGTTGGGCTGTTCTTGGGAGGGAATGTTTTCTGCAAGGGGAATAGCACCCTTTTTTAGGTTTCCCAGAAGCAGACTCTTAAGAAGAGGATTTGGGTGCTAGCAGTTTACTTGAGAAGTGACCCAGGAGATACTCGGAAAGGGAATAAGGAAGTGAGAGAGGGTAGAAAAGTTAGTTAATAAAGTTCTCCTTAGCAAGCAGGGTGTGACTATGGGTAACCAAAGTTTCATCCTTCTGGGGAACCCTGGAAGCCTGTGAAAAACATGTACCCCAGAGTTTTCACACTAAGGGAAAAAGGAACTGGGATATTGATTTGTTTACTTATGTATTTTTCTTTTTTTAGAGATGGGGTCTCACTGTCATCCAGGCTCAAATGTCGTGGTGTGATCATAGCTTACTGCAACCTCCAACTCCTGGGCTCAAGCAATCTTCCTGCCTCAGCTTCCTGCATAGTTGAGGCTACAGGTGCACATAGTTGTACTTTGCTAATTTTAGTATGTTTTTTAGAGAGATGTCTCACTATGTTGCCCAGGCGGGTCTTGAACTCCTAGCCTCAAGAGATCCTTCTGCCTTGGCCTAAAGTGCTTGGATTACAGGTGTGAGCCATGGCATCTGACTTAGCTGGGGGCACTTCTGCCCCAAGTCTCATTTGTTGCTGGTTGAGAGCTCGTCCTGGGGGCAGTGATCTCTGAGGACTTCTGTACAGGTGAAAGAGTAGAATAGGGCAGCCAAAGAAGCTTTCCCACAATGAGATGCAGGTGCTGGTGCAGGAAGTCTTGCCAGTGTGCCCCGGGTGGCAAGGACAGGGCATGTGTCAGGGTCACTGAGAGTAAGTGATCTCCTTACTGCAGAATCCTCCCCTCTTCCCCCTGTTGGAGCCTCAGTATCCCCAGAACCATCCTCATTAGCGTAATCAATTCTTTCCGTCTGTTTTTATAATCAATGCCAAGATTCTCTGGGTTCTGTAGGAAATTGGGCCTTTTTTCTAGCCAAAAACATTTACCAACTGTTATCTATGTAGAATATCTATTTCTAGATGTTTGTAAGAAAAAAGTCTCTCTGGATCTAAATCTAATTATATTCATAGGGTAATGTTCGCTAAACCCAAATGCAACAATATTTTAGTAAAAATACACCCCAAATAATACATGAAGAATATAGTAAGTTTACTAGCATTATTATTCTCCAAATAATCTAAAATGTTTTTTTCAACTATTAATCTGATGCAAAGAAAAGAGAGGAGAGCTGAGACACAGGAACAGCTAGTCGGAGGGCTCAGCTTACAGTGCACTCAGTCAAAAAACTTATTTTGCACTTTTGGAGGCCGAGGTGGGCGGATCACTTGAGGCCAGGAGTTTGAGACCAGTCTGGTCAATATGGTGAAAACCTGTCTCTATTAAAAATACAAAAATTAGCTGGGCATGGCAGCACATGCCTGTAACCCCAGCTACTTGGGAGGCTAAGGCAGAAGAATCACTTGAACCTGGGAGGCGGAGGTTACAGTGAGATGAGATCGCACCACTGCGCTCCAGCCTGGGTGACAAGAGTAAGACTCCATCTCAAAAAAAAAACAACCAAAAAACACCTTATTTTACATTAATTTCAAAAATTAATTAATTTTGTTTTCTTTTCACCCATTTTCCTGCTTTTCTAGGAACTAGTAATAATAAATTCTTGGATTTTTTATAGCTTTAACAAATTTTACATTATTACACACATCTATGTTAATTTCTGTTTAGTCTGGAGAAGCTTGTTATAGCTACTTATTCACTGTTAGGACAGTGGCTCACAGAAGTTAAGTACTCTGCCTGGGATGTTAGATTATGTGGCTTGCATCGAGACATTAATTCCAAATCCAGGGTTGTTTTTTCTGTGCCATGCGTTGACTGCAGATTCTCTCCTCCTCCCATTTCAGTTCCTGAACCTATTTTAGCTCTGAAGAATTTCTTCAGTCTTGTCTTTAGAATTATTCGACTGTTTGCTGGGTCCTGGTCTGAGTCATGTCACTTTAATAGTACCACATGGGGGTTCCCATGGTATAATGCCAGGCTAGCTTGGTGTTCTAGCTTCTGGCACTTGGCATGGGATTAATTTTCCTCTTAAGGCTGTGATCATAGTACTGCCTCACTGGCATATGCTTAGCACTCAATAAGTGTTAGGTCTTATTAGATGTTACTGAAGATTATTATTTCTTAAAAGGATTCCAAGCACACTCCCTACCGTGTCTGCTTCTGATATCTACAAGAAAATAAAATACATTTTTTCTTTCTTTTGGTGCAGTGCTTGTCACAGCCCGATGCTAATACGTGCAGCTCTCTGTGATAGTTGCAGAATGTAGATTGTGTTGGTGTGCTAATCTTCATTTTTCCTTTTCTGAAAGGAAAGGGCAGATGAGTTGCAATGCCATGGATGCTATTGTATGGAGAGAAGGAGGGAAGCTTTAGATTCGGTGCAATTTTAGAGGGGAAGAAAGGAAAAACCCACCAAGACTACGTAAAGATGACAATAACATGTCATTATGAAGTGTACTTACTTAGCCTGTTTGCCATGAAGTATGTATAGTCAAAGTTCTGAGGTGTCTCAGAGCAATGATTATTTGTGTAGTGCTATGTCACCATGTTTACATTCAGTTAGGTTTGTTTCTATTTGTTTTTAATTTTGAGAATTGTTTTTCTTTTTCATGTTTGTTTTTGATTTAAAAAATCAATCATGTACCCAATTCCAAAGTCAAAACTGTAACGAGTTACAACCAAGTCAGTCTCCTTTGCATCTCTGTTCTCTATCCTCTTTCTTCCCCCTTTTCTGTTTGTTTTTGGTTTATTTTTCCATGTTTCTTTTGCAAATACAGCAAGTGTGTATATTGAGTCAAATCCCATCCTTCTTTCTTACACAAAATTAGCATATTACATATATAGTACTGAACCTTACTTTTTCTCTCACTATGTCCTAGAGATTGCTGTATGTGTCGTATGGCACTTTTCATAGTTATTCACTGTGTGTGGATCCCATAGTGTATTCAACTGTCCCCTGATGATAGGCATTTGCATTCTTTGCAATCCTTTGTAAATACAAACAATGCTGCAATGCACATGTCATTCTCCAAGGTATAGTTAGGACAGATCCCAGAAATGGAATTTTTGGATCAATGGGCAAGTGCGTTTTTGCTGATTATTATCCAGTTTCCTTCTGTTGAGTTCCATTTTGCATTACCACCAGCAATGTGTGAGAATGACTGTTTCTCCGTAGAACTAGAACTTTTACAGTGAATTTTAAACTATCTTTTCTTCGATCTCCATTTACTTTTACTTTCTATTTTAAAGAATATAATTCAGATTTCTCTAGTGGTCATGAGTGTGTGTGTAGTGTGAGAATCTAGTGACAACTGTTCTAAGGTGGCATGAGAATGGGCAGCTCAGCTCAGAGTTTAGACCTCATCTGTTTCCAGTGCCCTGGGGGTTTTGGGGAATAACTGAGAAAACAATAGATTTACGTGGAGAAATGGAGACTTTTGCAGCTTCTCCTGATTCAGATCGTCATTGGGTAACCTCACTAAATTTGCTTAAGGTGATTTCAAGAATTTCAATTCTACATTCCCTTAAAAACACAAAAGTATATTAGAAAGAAATTTTTTTAGCTAATTTTTTTCCTTGAATTCAAGATTCTATTGAAGACCTATAATTTATTTAATAACAGGTTTTAGGGGAGAAAACATTGCAATGAAAATATACATAGATTCTAAGGTGCCTTCTGATTTCAGAATTATTGAAGTGTAAAGAAATCAGGGCTTTAGAATTAAGGAACTATGGTTTCATTGAAAGTAGAGAGAGAGTATTACTTTTCATTTTTTAACCAGGAACTACATGACAGTTTCCTGTATTACCATTAATCTGCTTCTGGCTTGGTCTTCTTTGACCTACTTAGACTCGGGAATACATGTCACTCTCATTTCTCCTGGTCAGCCTTTCTGCTTTTCTGACATGTGTAGGTAAGAAGTAATTTTGTATGTTTTCCAAAATGCTTGTGGTACAAAAAGGCCAAATGTTATCATGGTAATGAACACTTATTTTTGCATTTAAATTCTAAAATCTGATGTCCTATTTTAGTTAATTTCTAAAAGACTTTATCTTTTTAGAGCAGTTTTAGGCTCACAGCAAAATTAAGAGGAAGGTACAACTATTGCCCATCTACTCCCTGCCCATGCTCATGCACAACCTCCCCATCATCAATATCCCCATCTGCGTGGGAGATTTATTATCATTGATGAGCCGACATTGGCACATCATTGTCACCCAGACTCCATAGTTCATCCTGGGTTCACTCTTGGTGTTCTACATTCTGTGGGTTTGGACAAATGTATAATGACATATATCCAGTTTTAAAAAAATACAGTGTATTTTCACTGTCCTAAAAAGCCTCTGTGCTCTGCCATTTAAATATTAAAATTTAATGTTCTATTTTAGTTAATTTTTACAAATGTCTGAAGTATGGCAAACATTGCATGAAATATTTGTGTCTCCAAAATTCCTATAGTCCAAGCTTGAAACTATAGTTAAGATTAAACCATGGAGTATTGGAAATAGAAACCTAATTTGGTATCTGAAGTTTGAACCAATCATACTGAACCGTCAGTGGGATTGTCAGAAGCCTCCTATTTCACCTGCTTCCAAGTCTCACTGATGGCCAACTAGGAGAGATTTAATTTGCATATTATTCTCCAGACTTCTTCTACACCTCGTGTTTTTAAAAACAGCTGTATTAAGGTACATTTTATGTATCATAAAGTTCACACTATTCAAATTTGCAGTTCTTCCATTTTTGGTAGATTTACCGAGTGGTGCAACCATCATAGTAAAACAGTTTTAAATAATTTTTATTGTACCAGTAAGATCCTCCATCCCTATTTACAGTTAATTCCCACTGCTAACCGCAGGCAACCACTGTCCTGCTTTCTGTCTCTATAGATTTGCCCTTTCTGGACATTTCATGGAAATGGAATCACACAGTCATCAGTGATCACTTGTGTTTCACTTTCGCTTAGCAGAATGTTTTCAGGGTTCATTCGTGTTTCAGCAAGTGTCAGTGGTTTTCTCCTTTTCATGATTACATAGCATTTCATCGTATGGCTGTGTCCTACTCTATTTAGTACTTGATGGGCATTTAGGCTGTTACCAGTTCTGCGTTATTATGAATAACGCTGCTGTAATGATTTGCACACAAACCTTTGCATGGGCATTTGTATCCGTTCCTTTTGGATAGGGGTAGAATTGCTCAGTTGTATGGTAATTATATGCTTACATTTTTTAGAAACTGCCGAACTGCTGGGTGTGGTGGCTCACGCCTGTAATCCCAGCACTTTGGGAGGCTGAGGCAGGCTGATCACGAGGTCAGGATATCGAGACTATCCTGGTTAACACAGTGAAACCTCGTCTCTACTAAAAAAAATACAAAAAATTAGCCAGGTATGGTGGCGGGTGCCTGTAGTCTCAGCTACTAGGGAGGCTGAGGCAGGAGAATGACGTGAACCCAGGAGGCAGAGCTTGCAGTGAGCCAAGATCGCGCCACTGCACTCAAGCCTGGGCAACACAGAGAGAGACTCCATCTGAAAAAAAAAAAAGAAACTGTCAAACTTTTTCACACTACCTTCTGAATCTCATTTTAACACTTTATTGTTAGAGGAAAAAGATTATAGTTCGTTCATTCATTCATAAAATGTATTTGTTTATTTTACATGTACTTAGTCCATACCTTATAAGTAATATGTATGAACAACACAGTTATTACCTTCAAGGTACTCACAATCCACTGGAGAAGCAGACAAACAACCAGATAACTAAATACAGTAAAAGGAATGTGTTTCTTCTGAATTTAAGACTAGATTTGGAAAGAGAAGTTTGCACAATGGCCAAAGGATGGGTTTGATACCTCTGGCAGGAGAACAAGTTTTTTATTACATCAGGATTTCGAGGGAAACTTGCAGGTACCCATATAGAACCTGGAGGAAACCTTTTTTCTTTTTTTTTTAAGTAGAGACAAGGTCTCCCTATGTTGCCTGGGCTGGTCTTGAACTCCTGAGCTCAAGTGATCCTTCTGCCTAGGCCTCCCAAAGTACTGAGATTACAGGCGTGAGCCACCCCATTTGGCCACCTGCAGGAAACTTTTTAGAAAGTTAGGAATTGAAGAAGAAGGATCTCATTCAACAAACTCATTTTAGTTCGTATAATAGGCAACAAGGGATCTGGAGAAGCGTAGGAGGAGGAAAAGGAGGAGGAAGAGAAGAAAACTGTCATTCTCTCAGGATTTGCCCTCTGTGATTGTCATTTTTGAAGCATTTTTTTTGCAAGTCAAATAAGCAAGGACCATTTTTGACACAAATTATCCGTGATTTTGAATATAACTCAACTGTCTTCAGAATACAAAAAAAAAAAGCTTCTGCTTTTAAAGTGATAATTTCCTGTGGAAACACTAAGGTGTTTTCACCCAAATTTATTTAGGCTCCTATTTAAGGGAATCTCAGCTGTTTCACTTATGCAGAAAAGGAATCCACCCAAATGAAGATTTACCATTTATTTTTTACATTGATTAAATTTAATTAATTATTATTATTATTTTTTTGAGACACCTTCTAACTCTGTCACTCAGGATGGAGTGCAGTGGTGTAATCACAACCCATGACAGCCTCAACCAATGGGCTCAGGTGATTCTCCCACCTCAGCCTCTCAAGTAGCTGGGAATACAGGCATGTACCACCATACTCGGCTAATTTTTATACCTTTGTAGAGATGGGATTTCACCATGTTGCCCAGGCTGGTCTTGAACTCTTGGGCTCAAGTGATCCTTCCACTTTGGCCTCCAAAAGTGCTGGGATTACAGGCGTGAGCCACTGAGCCTGGCCAATTTTATTTTTAGATGAATAAAAATATTACTAAAAGTGTATGTAGGTATGTTACATTTTTGTTGATTGATTTGTGTATTATATCATTATAGATTTATTGTACTGAAAATGAGTTTTCTAGAAACTAATCATGCCATAACTAATCATGCCATGCTGATTCTAATTCAGCTCCATGGAACTATTGTTTTTTCTTTTTTTATTATTTTATTTTTTAATTGTTTTATTTTGTTTCAAGACAGAGTTTCGCTCTGTTTCCCAGGCTGGAGTGCAATGGTGTGATCTCGGCTCACTGCAACTTCTGCCTCCTGGTTCAAGCGATTCTCCTGCCTCAGCTTCAGCCTCCTAAGTGGACGGGATTACAGGCGTCCACTACCATGCCTGGCTACTTTTTGCAATTTTTAGTAGAGATGGAGTTTCACCATGTTGGCCAAGCTAGTCTCAAATTCCTAACCTCAGGTGATCTGCCTACCTTGGCCTCCCAAAGTGCTGGGATTACAGGCGTGAGCCACTGCACCTGGCCAGAAGTATTGTTTTTCCTTTGTTTTTGATTTTTCTGTTTGGCTTTGGCTAAATGGGGGAGGGGGAGAGATGAAATTGTGGAACTAATCAGGGCTTGATTATAAAGGGTCTAAATCCTCTGCTGAGGCATTTAGAGTTGACCCGAGGGCAACTGGACACCATGCAGGGTATTTAATCAGAACAGTGCCATGAAGAATGCTCATGATGTAAAGATTTGCTGTGACTGTGGCTGTGATTTGGACACTAAATTTGATGAAAGGGCAGAATTACAGAGAAGGAGAATAGTTTAGGAGACTTTTATAGTAATTCAACAAAACATTAAGGGTAAGTTGAAGGAGGCAGTAGGTTATAATGGATGGATTGAAGACCTGTGGGCAGATGCAGCAACAATACAACTTTGAGTTTATGTGCATGGGCACCAAGAAGGGAATGGAAGAGTTGGGGATGTCTCTCAGATGTCCTGTTTCGGCAACTGGCTAGAAAGTGATATTGTTCACTGAAGTGGAGAACACAGGAGAAAGGAATAGGCATTTTATGGAGTAAGATAATGAGTTTGATTTTGGATTTGTTACTCTTGCGGGGCCCATGGGAATAGGCTTACTAGGCAGCTGGAAATCTGGGGGAGGAGTTCCTGGATTGAATCCCAGTTTGAGATATGGCTTTTGGATATATGTAGACAGTGGTGATACAAGGTATGGGTTTTGGATATGTGTGTACAGTGATGACAGATGAAGCCATGAGAGTGTGTATGATCATCCATAGAGAGTTTTGGAACAAAAGGAGAATAAGTCTGTGGACAGAACTCTAGGGAACTCTGACATTTAAGAAATAGACAGGAGAACAAGACCCCTGAAAGAGAAGAAGGCATAGTTAGAGAAAAAAGGGGAGCAGCAGTAATGTGTTGTCAAAAAGGCCACAACAGGAGGGTGGCTCCAGAGGGAGAGAGCAGCTATAGCGCCACTTAGAGTTCAGTTAAGTGAGGACTGAAAACAGTAGAGGGGATTTAGCAACATGGGCAGACTTTTGGTCTCTACGGTTTCCCTGGAACATATGGAAATGAATGCGAGGAGGAAGTAGAAACAAATGCTGAGTCTAAGTGATTTTTTTCTTTCTAAATTAATTATGGAAATTTACATAAAAACGCCTTACCCTAACATAGATTCTTAAAATTGAGATGAAAGTCATACAACCTAACATTAACTACTTTAAAGTGAGCAATTCAGTGGCATTTAATACATTCACGACATTGTGCAACCTCCTCATCTATCTAGATTCCAAACATTTTCATCACCCCAAAAGGAAACCCCTCACCCATTGAGCAGTTGCTCCCTGTTTCCTACTGCCTAGGCCCTGGGTAGCTACCAATTAGCTATGTTCTGTCTCTCTGGATTTCCACTTCTGGATATTTCCTATAAATTGAATTATATGAGAGACAAGCTTTTCTGTCTCGTTTCTTTCACTTAACACAAGGTTTTCGAGATTCATCCACATAGCATGTATTAGTACTTTATTCTTTTTTTAAGGCTGAATAATATTCCATTGTATAGATACAGCACAATTAATTTATCCGTTTGTCTGTTAATGGGCATTTGGGCTGTTTCTACCTTTTGGCTGTTGTGAGTGCTTTGTGAACAGGGCTGCACATGTATTTGAGTACCCTTTTTCAATTCCTTTGGGCATACAGTTGAGCATCCGTAATCCAAAAATCCAATCCAAAATGTTCCAAAATCTGAAAGTTTTTGAGCACCAACATGATGCTCAAAGGGAGTATTCATTGGGTGTTGGACTTTCAGATTTGGGATGCTTGACTTGTTTGTACATGCAAATATCCCCAAATCAGAAAAATTCTGAAATATAAAACACTTACAGTCCCAAGCATTTCAAATAAGGGATACTCAGTTTGTAGATCTAAAAGTGGAATTGATGGGACCTAACATAGTTTTTCAAAACTATACTTTTTTGCAAGGTTGATTGAGAATCCACAGGAAGCACTGTGTGTTGTACAGAAAGTTGACTTAGTCTGTGTTCTCTGAATACCTTATATTCTCTTTGAGAATCAGCATCCAGTAATTAAGCAGCCTATCAAGAGAGAAGCTGCATATATATAATATACATATGAATGAATACATATTCATTCTGTATACACACACATATGCATAAATAATGTTTAAAGAAGAGAGTACCCATTAGAATTAAGTTTTGAATTTTTTTCTTTTTTTTTTTAAGACAGAGTCCCATTCTGTTGTCCAGACTGGAGTGCAGTGGTGTGATCTTGGCTCACTGCAACCTCTACCTCCCAGGTTCAAGCTAACCTCCTGCCTCAGCTTCCCAAGTAGCTGAAATTACAGGTGCCCACCACCATGACCGGCTAAATTTTTTTTTTTTTTTTGTATTTTTAGTAAAGACAGGGTTTCACCATGTTCACTGGGCTGATCTTGAACACCTTATCTCTAGTGATCCACCCATCTCAGCCTCCCAAAGTGCTGGAATTACAGGCATGAGCCACTGCACCCAGCCTTGAGTTTTGAATCTTATAAGAAGAAGGCATTTCAGGTGAAGAATTTAGATGAGTTGAGTCACATAAGAGAGAGAAGATGGGCATAGGGTTGGATGCCTCACTGTTTAATTTTTCCGAAGAAAAGAATGCAAGTTGCACTTTAGTTGACAATAAAGGAAAGAGCAGAATGATCAAGTAAACTAAAAGCACCCATGACACTAACTTAATAGCTAGCCGACTTGTAAAATTAAGATTGTATTTTTGAAATCCATTTTTACTCATCTCCCAGTAACCACAGACTCATTTATGTTTAATCTTGTGGATTCT
This sequence comes from Colobus angolensis palliatus, assembly GCF_000951035.1. Lineage (NCBI taxonomy): Eukaryota > Metazoa > Chordata > Mammalia > Primates > Cercopithecidae > Colobus > Colobus angolensis. The sequence continues at coordinate 415,751 of NW_012115389.1, forward strand.
ATTTCTCTACTCAGAGACATCAGTGTAGATGCAAGAAGATTTGAATTCTATGGGTGACAAGCAATCTAGCTTCATCGTGGCTCAGTTAAACTTTATTTGTAAAACATAGATTAACAAATTCTTAGAGAGGTGGGACAGTGATTATATTTCCTATACATGTTTTTGCTGATGTAAAGTGACATTTATGCTATGTCCTCATAAATGTAATTTTCTTTTACAGTCTTTTCTTTGTAGAAAGAATCCCCCAGAATCAACAATGGGACTGAGGTTCTGAAAGATGTAGCTCTGTGATTTAATCCCCAAGGCCCTGCCTACAGACTTGGGAGGGGAAATAATGTGTCTTGAGTGACTCTTAGCTGTTTTGTTTATCTGAGCTCATTTAAGTCATAACAACCAGTAAGTGGTCGATCCATGATAGGAATGCAGATTTGCTAACTCCAAAGTTAGGGCTCTGGGCACCATATATATCAAGAATGCGAGTTAGGTTTCTTCCTATGTGCTAGCTGACTAGAGTAGTAGGAATAGAAGATGCTGTAGATGCTGATGGGCTCAGCAGACATAAGACTCTGTTTGGGTAGCTATGTTTTCCATGGAGACAGAAGGCGGGTGGAGGCAGGTCCTATGCCTGCCATATGGTAACCATCCCTAAGCTGTGTCATGTCATGTCACTTCTCATGGAAAGATTCTGAGTGACTTATCAGGAGAACATTAATTTTTCTCATGAACTGTGTATCTGGGACACCTCCATGGTGATTCAGGGTGGTATCTCTTGATTCTCCCTCATTTCATTTATACCATCCCTATTCCATGTACATGATCTCAATACACTAATCCCCAAGATTGATGCATTCATTCCTATTTGTGGTATGTGTTTGTTTCAGGCAGAGAAAGCTGATGGATTTGTCAACCTGCCTGATTTCACTGTGGAAAGAGCATCCGAATGCAAGAAAAAACAGTAAGTTGTCTCTCATCTTCCACAAAACTCTGAGCCAGGATACTATCTCTTCATAATGTTTACCAAGTGATATGGTGATTTAGAAGTGAGTGAAGGTAACATTGGAATGTCTGAGATTTTGGAGCATTATGGGTTGGCACCCTACATAGAAATAGAAGCATTTAACCTCTCATTTTCTGGAAGTTTTGTTTTGTGGAGCAGATGGATTTTAAAACCCCCATGAAGCCTGGGCATGGACTGTTGTTGATGACTGTGTCTGTGATGGAATAAAACCCCTCCAGGACTGGCAGGGAGGTCAGATGTCAAGCTTCAGTTCTAGTAAAGAAAAGAACAAGCAGTTAAATAGGACTCACACGAGTTGCAGATATGCCAGCAAGACCAGTTTCTCTTTCTTAGTTCATGGAGTTAATCAGATGCACCCTTGGAATTGAATTTTCTGAGATGTCTTAAGCTTAGAGATTACACTCTGATCTAATTTAAATTCAAAAGATTTGAGAACTGACAGGGACCAAAAAAATCACCAGCTCATGGTCCTGGTTTTCCTGAGAAGGAAACAGCCCAGAGTCTGTGACCTGCTTAGATCTCATGAGAGGGCTGGCTGTAAACCCAGGTATCTAGACTTTCATTCAAGTGCTCCTCCCATGATAGCAGGCTGCTATATTTTGCATATGTGTCCATTTTCACCTTTTTCTTATTATTTCTTCAACCTTTGACATCTTTTCCAGTCTTATCAGAAGAGGGCCTTCCTTTTTGTCCTATGTTACTAGTTGCAGCAATTGAGGACTTTTAACAAGATTAGTAAACTGGTGTTAACTTTAAGTCTTTGCCTCTGTGGTGTGGTTGCACATGTCCAGTGTTGATTCTTGTGGTTGGAAAATGATTGGCTATTTACAAAAACCCTGGCCTGTGCTGTGCTGCAGGACTTCCTGCCTAAAGGTCAAAGTGGAAGTACTTCTTGTTTGTTATCTTCAATGTTTTCTACTTTTCTGTTATACTAAAATCTATTTCATATTTCTCCTTTACTAACAAAGGATGCCTTGGATAAGATTAGTGGATGTTCCATACCTGATTATTTTCCTATAAAAATTCTTCTGTATATTTGATTGAAAGTGAAGAAATATCTTGCTTGAAGTAGTTGTTCTGAATATTTTGAAGTGACATTTCTATCACTTTAAAATTGAATTTATTGTATCTTTATAGCAAAGCAGTTAGCAAGTGAGAGGAAAAGGATATGCCTATATATTTTAAATGGAAACTACTGACTAGCTAAGACTCAGCCCTGTTCTGGATATTCTGACATAAAAAATTGACTCTCAATTCCCTATACGAAATAGAGACTAGACAATAGGTATTTAATATTACCAAATTATTTTTTGTAAATTTACGAAGAAAGCAGACAAATTTACGAAGCTTATATTTTACTGATTTACTTTCAGACCCATTGTTGACTATAAACACTAATTTTTTATGTGTTTGTGCTTTTCCTCCTTCAAGTGCTTTTAAGATCAGCCATCCACAGATCAAGACCTTTTATTTTGCAGCTGAGAATGTGCAGGAAATGAATGTGTAAGTAGAGGAAACTGTAACCCAATCCTTAATGGGAGTGTACTTAACTTTGGTTAGGCGTTGGAATTTTAACCATATGTTCATATCAATTATTGTTTTATTTATTTCTGTTACTTTAAGGATTAATTTATTTAGCACTTGCAATGCCTTCATTCTTCTCTAGTATTTGGAAACAGTTTGGAGAATTACACATATCAAAGTGGCTATTTTAGGAAGAGGCTGTACAGTTCCTCTCAGGGAACCACTAAGTAGAGAAAGGAGTGGACAGAAGTCATTAAAAGAACATGTTAAAAGGAGAATAAGCATCACAAGGAGAGAGGCTTGAAAGTATTATGTAACTGATCTTGCAACTTTCAGAATTCTACATGCAAAATATCTCTATAGCATTTAATATATGCTGTGTGATTATCGTGATGATTCATGTATTTATCACTTCTCCATGTATTGTCCCGAACATTTTGCAAAATGTCTTTGCTCAGAGTACATTGAACTTAAAATTGTAGATTCCTAGCTCCATTTGCCAGGTGGTCTGTGAAAATAAGTGGGTTGTGTGTAGAGTACAACCTGCTCTACATCATTCCTGATGGTTTAGATTCAGGTGTGATCACCAGAGCTGTTATTCACTTATTTATTTATTTATTTATTTTTGAGACAGAGTCTTTTTCTGTTGCCCAGGCTGGAGTGCAGTGGTGCGATCTCGGCTCACTGCAACCTCTGCATCCTGAGTCTGAATGATTCTCCTGCATCAGCCTCCCAAGTTACAGGCATGCATCACCATGCCCAGCTAATATTTTGTGTTTTTGGTGGAGGTACGGTTTCACCATGTTGGCCAGGCTGGTCTTGAACTCCTGACTTCAAGTGATCCACTCAACTCAGCCTCCCAAAGTGCTGGAACTACAGGCATAAGCCACCTCACCTGGTCAACAATGGCTATTTGAATCAGGCTGTATTTGAGGTGCCAACTGGAGGTATCAGAAGGCATTCTATTTAATTTAGCCATATTTTCAGAATTCTTAGTGTCTCTTATTATTTCAAATGACCGATTGAAAATATGTTTATGGAACGCCTACCACGTGCCCCATTGCAGCAGATGGTGGGCAATGGCAATGAAAAAACCACACATAATTCCTCCATTCATAGAGCTTACGCTTAATCTGTTTTACTTGTAATGATTTCCTTACCTATCTGCCCTATGTAGTTCTCTTTGCTCTCTTGCTCTAGAAACATGAAGGAAAAAAGCAACTGTCTTTCACCAAACGTGTGCATGGGCACGCGCGCGCGCACACACACACACGCACACTCTTCTTCAGTAGCTTTGTCCAGCTAGAAGGATTCTCATCTGTCCCCTATCTTCACCTCCCCAGCATCACCCTCCAGGTGAGGACAGAATGGTTTTGTACTGTAGAAAGTTGGGAAGCCCTGTGTTAGAAATAACAAGGCAAGGAACTGACAGTTGAGTCTTCCAAACAAAGCTTTGATTTACTTGGACAAAGAGAGAAGTTGTTTCTACCCTTTTTCTAGTTTTAGCTTTTTTCTCCCTTTGGTTTTCTTAAGCATCTAAGAAAAATAAGAACAGATACATGAACGGAGAGGATGTTAAAATCTCCACATCAAAGCTCTTTACTTATTTTTTTTATTTGCATCAGTTGCTAAATCCTGTTGGTTAGCAAAGCTCTTGCTGTGTAAGTGGGATGTGGAAGGCACAAGGTCTTGCCCACTGGCACCTGGAGCCCTGTGGTAGTGAGGTCAGTCCGCCGCTGAGCCTCAGTTCATCCCAAATGGTCCTTTCTGGTCTTGAATGGCAGTGAAACAGTGCTGCCCGCCTCTCCCCTGCCCAATACCTCCTGCTGTCCTGGCTGTTGTTTAAAAGCGCCTTGCATCTCCAGCTTCCATCCCTGGTCCGTCCTTCCCACTCATTCTGTGGCTGATTCCTTGCAAGTAGTTATCCTCTCTCCAGCAAGAGGTGAGTGAGACAGTAGCAGAGAAACCATTGGTTCTAAGTGCTTTGTTTGTTACCTAGTGAATTTTTCCTCCTACACTGTAAGGTACATTTTTAAACCAATGAAAGTGTGAGACCCTTCCAGGTTTATCTGAATCGGCTGTATTTCATGCAGGTGTGCTCTGTAAATCCCACATCCCCCTCCTCACTACCCCAGTGTTTATTTAAATTTCCAGTTTATTTATCTTCCAATTGTATGTTCTCCCTTTGCAGAAACCTACCTAGTGGTAAGTCGAGTTGCATGGGTAGATATGATAGATATACTTCATCCTGTTGGCTGTGAAATCAGAGTCTTTCACAGCTATTATTGTCAAGATCTTATCGCCTGTCTATGCTATGAAGATCTGTTCATTTTACTTAAAATTCTTTTAGGGGTTATCTTTCAGCTGACAAACAAGATGCAAATTGAAATTTGAACCTAAGGTGTCTGGACTCCATGTTTTCGAATCTCTTAGTGACCTTTAGACTTGAAAATTGTCCATCCGGCTAAATGGTCCATTTTGTCTGGGCCTGAAATCTATAATAATTTCTCATGTTTATAATATCATTATAGAGTTTCATTATTCTAAAAATGACTTTTCTAGTAGTCAACAATGCAACTTCTCCCTTCTCCCACGAGATTATGCAGATGACAGAGATTTACTTTGCAATAACACATGAAGAATGTCGGTTCTTACTGATGCAGTCGGTTTAAGCTAGGAAATAATGTATCTGGGTATTACTTGGTAAGATGAGAGGTGTGGGGGAAGGAGTGGGTAGAGTTTGGAGTGATGAGTCCTTGTTTTAGAAGTTCCTCTCCCTGGGCAACTGCATTTCTGGATGGTGACATTTCTCTCAGGGACGATGAAGGGAAATGTAATTAAGTTTAGTAGAAGCTCCGCATGTTCTGTAGTGAGTCTCAATTCAAAAGTATAGGGGTAAGTAATTAAGGGTAATGAAAGAGTTGGTTTCTCAGCAAAGACGGGAGCTGCCTTTCTCAGACACTGTGGAAAGAATGCTCTTGTTTTGTACATCAATTTCTTAACACTTGTTCTCCTCCAACACACACACTCACGTCAAATTAATATACAACAAACTCCCAGGAAACATCTGTCATTTTCTTTTATGTAAATATAAGTCCTTTTGTGCATCCATCTACTTAGCCACAGATAGACATTTTCCTGCTGCCATGATGTTTTTTAAAAAAAGTTCTTAGCAAAGAAGGTACTCTAAGCCAGTGGATCCTAGAAAGAAAACAGTCAAACAAGATTCTAAACCATCACCAGTTTTTCACAGCAAGTAACTAATGGTTGTAATGAAAAGGATGTAAGTTTTGCGTAAGGGCTGAGAAAAATATTTTCTTTATTGTCAACAGTCTTCTATTTTGCTCTATTTCCAAGTTTGGGAAAGGAGCTTAGAATGCCTTTTCTTATTTCAGACACTCAAGTGAAAACTATTTTTTTTGTCTCTTTAAAGAATATTTTGCCTATTTCACTTTTAGATGCTTTTTGGGGGTGGGGGAGAATCAACTTACACAATTATGAACTAACGTATAAGCTAAAAATTGTTATTCTGGTGTTTTTAAAAGTGAACCATGAAATGTGTTGTGTTTTGCCTGGTCAGTTTTTAAAAATGAACTTTTAAATGCTTATTTTAGTTAATAATACATAAAATGTATTCTTGTTAGACAAAGCAAAAGACTTCCTATATCCTCACCTCACTTTCTAATTCAACTACTCTCCCTAGGGATAACCACTTTTTTTTTTCTTTTTGCTTTCATTTGCATTTATTTTATGCAGGATCAATACTCGTGCTGTGGGTTTTTGTTTCTTCAGTTTCTCATGGGCCACGTTTTTTTTTTTCCCCCATGCAGCCATCTCTTGTGGTTTAGGAACAATGTCTTCCTTTCCAGCGAGGATCATCTCCGTGTGGCAGAGGGAGCTCACATACAAATTCATCCGACCGTGAGCTCTGAAAGTACAGTGGCCCATCTTGGGTGTTTCATTCACCTGGATGTTAATTATCAGAGAATCTACATCGAAACCCTTGAATTTAGCATTACTCTTTGCACTTGTAAACATGTGCAGGAAAAATTGAGCATTCTTGTTGGGCCACCAGCCCTGTGTCCAGCCCTGTTGTTTGGCCTGTGCACACCTACCAACTCCACCTTTGGAAGGTTGGAATGGTACACATTGTTTCTGTAAAGTGACATCTTTCAGATAGCTTGGTGGGTTTTCATATATGCATACCTTTGATAGCCTAGGGAATTTCACAGATGTTCTTAAAGTGAACACAAAGATTTGAACCTCTTGATTTGGATGGTTTTATAGAGTTTTCTGGGTCAAGTGAATAGCAAACCATTTTCACAGATCACCTCAGGCCACTTAGGGGAAGAAGAGGGTTATCCACTTTTTTTTCTTTTTTCTTTTTGAGATGGAGTTTCGCTCTGCTGCCCAGGCTGGAGTGCGGTGGTGCAATCTCAGCTCACTGCAACCTCTGCCTCCTGGGTTCAAGCGATTCTCCTGCCTCAGCCTCCTGAGTAGCTGGGATTATAGGTGTGTGCCATCACGCCTGGCTATTTTTTGTATTTTTAGTAGAGACGGGGTTTCAACATGTTGGTCAGGCTGGTCTCTAAGTCCTGACCTCATGATCCATCTGCCTCAGCCTCCCAAAGTTCTGGGATTACAGGTGTGAGCCACTGCGCCCAGCCATCCACTTTTAACAGTAAGATTATATTCTTCCTGACCCTTTTCTATGCATACCAATTCATGCACATACAAAAATATATCGTTTTTGAAGTACAGTGGATCAGGCTAAACATACTGTTCTATGCTTGATCTTCTCAATTAAGAGCGTATTAGGGCTTTCCATTTTATACACATTTCCATTACAAATTTGGAAATTTGTAATTTCGAAGGCACAATTACAGAAGATGAATTTGTACATATATTTGTTCATATATTTTCCAGGTCATTACCAACACCCCCTACCCCCATCTTAGTCCTCTCATTAGCTTCATTATAACAGGAAATTGATAGAATCAGTGTTGATAGAATAAATAATTTATCCATTTTCTTATTAATGTTTTTTCTTTTGGCCATTACAAGCCTTGTTGGCAGTGAACATTCTGCCACAAATTTGTTTGTGTATAAGAAAGTGTGTTTTTGCAGGATTGATATTTACGATTGGAATTGTTGGGTGAAGGGGATGGATATTTAAATTTTTAATATTACCATTGAATTGCCTGCTCAGAATTGGCTGTATCAGTTTTCATGTTTAATTCAATAAAAGGTGACAATGCTTCTTTTTCTATTTCCTGCTAAATACTTGATATCAATAATATTTTTAATTTTTTTCCAATCTAGTGGTGAAAATATTTTCCTGTGTTTGAGTATGCATTCTCAAAATACTATTGAGGCTGAGAAAAGTTTTTTTCACATGTTATCTAGCTATTTGATTTTTCCTGTAAATTTCTGTTCCCTTATTTTGCCTATTATCCTATTGAGACTTGATAACACATTTTTGGGTTCCTATTGCATATCTGGGCTCTTTATTGGTCCAATTTTAAAGTGGCTACTAAGGAGTTTGTGATTATTATGGTGCTGAAGGTGATTTCTTAACAAAGGCTGCAGCTCATCTTTGTTCTTTAGAAACTCCTATTTTGTTTGTTTGTTTATTCATTCATTCATTCATTCATTCATTCATTGAGATGGAGTTTCACTCTTGTTGCCCAGGCTGGAGTGCAATGGTGTGATCTTGGCTCATTGCAACCTCCACCTCCTGGGTACAAGCGATTCTCCTGCCTCAGACTGCCGAGTAGCTGAGATTACAGGCACCTGCCACCACACCCACTTAATTTTGTATTTTTTTTTAAGTAGCGACGGGGTTTCTCCATGTTGGTCAGGCTGGTCTTGAATTTCCGACCCCAGGTGATCCGTCCGCCTTGACCTCCTGAAGTGCTGGGAGGCATGAGCCGCTGCACCTAGCATTGAATTTATTATATATTTTCTGTTAAAAAATAACAGGTACAGCAAGACCATAACACGTTGAGGGTTGCATAAGGATTCCTAATTATCTGACAGTTACACAGGTGGGAAGGTGCAATATTTATGGCTTAGTGCAAGTGTAGCATGCTGAATTGTTCATGGCTTGTTAATGGCCCAGTGCGAGACTAGAAGACATCAAAAGCATAGATTAATTGATAAATGCGTAGCACAGATTTTCACTGTCTCAAAATAAGTACAGAAATAAGCAAGATCTTCCCAGTAAGTGGAAGATTATTGAGTTAGGAGTATATGTCATAGATACACTTTGTGTTCCATCTTTTAAAAATTTGTGTTTCAAGATATCTTCCTAAGTAAACCCTTGAGAAGGAACTACAGTGGTCTGCAGTGATAAGCCAAGTTTGAGTTTCTGTCTTGTTCTGTTTTTGTTATTGATGTTTGATTGGAATTCATTGCCAGTAAAATGGTAAATAGGACATTTTCAATTTTTACGTTACATAAAATTCTTCAAGGAATTAACATTTTTTCTAGTTTAAAAATAGCTGTCAAATTCTAGCCAGATTTTTTTTACTGATTGACATAAAAATATTCCTGGATTAAACATGGATGATCTTTTTCTAAATTTTTTCTAAAATAAACTGACATTATTAAGACATTATTAAGAGTAATATCCAATTACTTTAATAGCCAAGTTACTAAATCCAGTGATAAAGGATTTAATGCTTGCTAAAAATTTCAAATGCACAATTACAGAAGATGTATTTGTTCATGTATTTGGAATACCTAATTTAGCTGCCATCATTAACCAACTGAGTAATGGGCCACCTCACATCTTACCTTACAAAAGATACCTTGAGTATGGAAAGTATTGTGAAACCAGAGGCCTTAGGTTTTGATGGCACAAACTTATGATGTTTCTGGAAATGTGCAGACTGATGGTAGAATCATTACCTAAGTTCATAACAAAGTCTGGGGGAAGGTGAATGGGTGGGAGGCTACTCTCTTTGGTCAACATTTGCTCTCTATTTAATTTTAGGTGGTTAAATAAACTTGGATTGGCTGTAGTCCATCAGGAATCCACTCCAAAGGATGAAGGTATGTTCTATTTTAAATTTCTGAAAATTTAGCAAGAATATTAGAATAGGTTGAAACAGGGTGAAAAAAACAATGTCAAGTTCTATGTATAGTCTGATCCTGAGGAAACATGCTTTGGCATTTAAAATGATCTGAAAATATGTGGAGACAGACATATTCACACAGACTCACCAACATGGAATAGAGCTTCCCATGCTGGCTATGAATCCTTTCCACACTTCACCCACACTCCGGCAGCTGTGGGCTTCATGACATCTCAAACAGTTGCTGATGCAAATGTTTAATTGCTCCACTTGTGGAATTCTTACTCATAGACATGATCTCGTCATGATCTGGTCAGATAACTTTCATCCCACTATTTCCTCCCTGATATTTTGATATTTCCACCAGATGTGTGCTGAGACTAATTACCCTAAGATTGTACTAGGAACCTGAAGGTCATATTGGGACACAGGCCATATTTTTAGCTCAGTTGGTAGCTTTCAGGGTTCAAAAGCTACAGGAGTCTAATTCTTAATGATGCAATTGCACCTTGGTGTTCAGAAGAGGGAGGATTTAGCTGCCAGGGCCACCAAACTCATAGTCTTTCTGAAATGCTCAGACCCCAAAAGGGCTTGGGAATTGGAAATAGGGAGTTATATCTTCTGATACAAAATCATAAAATCTTAGAGTGAGTTAGAAATGGGAAAGTGGCAACTTCATTTGAAACAATAAAGGGGTGCAATGCAATACCCATGAAATCAGTTGTGTCCTAACCATTTTCTTGGTCCTCTTTTCCATAAAATAAGCACCCATTGTCTATTTATAGATTGTGAGTTAGTACAAAACTACACACAAAACTTCTCCTTGTCCTGGTATGTAAGGCCTTCTATGACATGGCCTCTACCACCTTCCAGCTTCGTATTCTGCCATATCCTGTAGGGTTCTCCACTTACTTGGCCCAGCCTGCTCCCTCAGCCTGGGACTTCCCTTCACAATTTGTGCACCATTGATGGTTTAGTGATCCTGCCAGTTTCAATTCACTATGATTCCTGTGATCAAAATTACCACCGATTTTGTGCTCTGTTGGTATTGTGACTCACACCTCTTTTGAGGAATTATTTTACTTTCCCCAAGCTACTGTTTGTCTTCTTCCTTCGTATTGGATGCTCTTTGAGCTCAGGAGCCCCGAACTGGCCATTTGTTTTGCCTCTTATGTAATTCCTTTGCACAGGTAGTTCATTAGATATGAACTTTCTGAATTGGATTAAAATTGCAATAGCCAGATGGAGATAAACCTCTGCTTGCATTGTAGGATAAGCGATGACAGCTTTAAAGCATTAAGCATTTTCATTTTTGTTATAGAATGTTACAGTGAAAGTGAACAGGAAGATCCTGAAATAGCTGCAGAGACACCACCCCCTCCTCACGCTTCCCAGACTCAGTCTTCGGTATGTACTGACATAAGTAGTCTGTTGGTCATCGATCAGATGTGTGGATGTCATTTCTTCCAATTGGGTAGGAAGTAGCTTGACCGATAAATTTTTAGAATGGGCTAAATTAAGATACCTGCCAATGAGCAAGCGCAATTTTCAGGGTGCTGATTTTGAGCCTTCTCCATAGCAACCCACTGGTATGATAAACTTGGTTTATTTGTATGTGACCCAAAGATGTACCATACTCAGAGGATTCATGAGAACGCAAAGGGCTTCTAGGTGATAGGCCGGTGCTTGCAAAGACTTGTTTGACAGTGTTTATTTATGTCCTACTTTTTCTCGGAAAGAATTTAAATGCCTTGCCTATGTGCATGTACTATAGCAATGCAAAACGAACTTAGGATGAAAAAACAGCAGAAATTAAAAAGGAGAGCCAGAAAGAGAGCAGGAAGTCGGGAGTGGGGTTAGTGCATTAAAAGTGCACACGGAGTGATTTGTGTATTCACTAGAGAGGAATTCAAATTTGATTCTAAGCTTTGGAAGCACCAAAAATAAGTTCACATTATTAATTAATGTGAAGTCTATGGAGAGTTACTTCCTATTTGGGTGCTCTTAGCATTACGGTAATGGCCCCGAGAAAGGGTCATACAATGATCATTGGGGAAGTTGGTTTATGGTTTTTACACCTACCATGTACCAGGACGTATGTAGGTGCTTTCAATGTATAAACTTAATTCCCCAAGCAACCCTGAGAAGTAGTATGATTTAATTTGCATTTTATTTAATGCATTGCATTTAATGAGGCCAAACACCTCCTCATGTTTGTTAGCCATTAGAGCTTTCTCTTTTGTGAAGTGTCTAAGTCTTTCCTACATTTTTAGCTGCTTCCTCCTCCTCCTTTTTCTTTATGAATGATAGGATTTCTTAATTTATTATTCTATATATTAGTCCTTTGTCAGCTATAGGTTGGTGCAAAAGTAATTCTGGTTTTTGCCATGAAAAATAATGCAAAACACACAATTAATTTTGCACCAACTTATTAAAAGTGAGCAAATCTCACTTTTAATCTTTTTTAAACTGTTCCACAATTTCTCTTTGTAAACACATGTTCTTGATTTTAACATGCCAGATTTATCCATCACTTTATTGTGGTGAATGCCTTTTTTTCCCCCTGGTTTCAAAAATTGTTTCCTATCCTAGGTCATGAGAAAGTAGATATTCCTGTTTCATTTCATGGTTAAGGAAACTGAGGTTCAGACTGAGGTTCAGAGATGTTGAGTGGCATGTTCAGATGTCCAGTGAGTGCCTGAGATGGGAATCCCAGTCTGTTTAGCTTTATAGGACCTGCTCTTTCTACTGAACCGTGACATCTGTCCATCGTAGACACAAATGATGACAGGTTCTGACAGTTTACAGTAGCTCATTCACTTACCAGACCTTTTCTGCCAGAATTTCTGCTCAGTGTGATAATTTTTATCTCGATTTTGTTTTGCAAGTTCCTAGATTTAAGGTATTATTTTGATTGTTTAAATAATGACCTCTACTGTTTTTTTCATGCTGTCAGTGGAGAATTGTGGTCAGTTTTCTAATTTATTTGGCTAGCAGCCAAGAAAAGACATAAATATTTGTTGAATAAATGTTTATTAAAATATCTGTTAAATATGATTAGCCAAAATTAAGCAAGATACAAATACAATTAAACTTTGAATATGGTAAAATTTAGAACAATTTTTGAACTACATTTATAATATTATTCTTTCTCAATATATTCATAGCTTCTCCCTAGTGTAATTCTTCTTCTTTTTAAAAATCAATTTTGGATTTTAGAAAAAGCTTTTATTTTCTTTATATCATTCAAACTTAATGATATTGTCAGACCTTACAATGTTTCCCAGCTTTTGACAACTTTCCGGTTAGATTACCCTTTAATGCTTCTAAAGACGTTATCAACTTTGTATTGAATAGGTCTTCAAACAATGTTCCTTGTTGTTGATTTAAGAGAGGATTATGTCTTTTTGCTAAGTTTCTCTCTGTCTCTGTCTTTGTCTCTATGTCTGCCTCTGTGTCACTCTCCTGTTTTAACCTGTGACATGCAAATGTTTAGTTGTTCTCCCTCCATTTTTTCCTCAAGTTTATTCTCCCTCACACTGTGCCCACCAATATACCTCTTTTATGATTATTTAGTTGTAAAATACTGACACTTTCAGTTTTATAATGGCTAACTAGTATCCCAGGTTACTTTGCTACGAGCATTGTCAGGCATCTAGAACCCACCCTGGTGAAATAAAAGCAACCGAGTAGCCATATCACGGAGGGCCTTCTAGAACTCTCCCTGGTGAAATACAGGCAACCAAATTGCCTTCTTAGATGATGGATCATGGCTCAATTGCATTATGTAATGACAGTCTAACCTGATGCACAATAGAAGTTCAGGGAATACTTGATTTAAAACAAATAAAGAAGGGATACTCATGAGGCCAGTAAGTTAGGTCACTGAACTCAGAAGGATCTTTCAATTTTCTGAATCATCAATCAAGTGTTATTTTTTTAGAAGTTCTAAGTTGAGCATTTTTTGGCAGGCCATTTATGCTAACATTTTCTAAAGAAATATATTGGAAATAGTCAGATAAATGTTGAACAGTTAGATTTTTTTTCCCCTTAGCAACAGAATGTGTTCCTCCTGCTCACATATTTCCCAGGCAGATTTTGTTTTTGTTTTCTCTTGTTTCTGAAAAACAGATATGCAAGGCACTTGGTTAAACTAACATTTAGGCTTTTTATTTAAGCAGATGAAATAAAAAATATATATATAGTAACTTTTTTTTTTTTTGAGACACAGTCTCAGTCTGTCACACAGGTTGGAGTGCAGTGGCATGATCGCAACTCACTGCAGCCTCACCCCTCGCTCAGGTCATCCTCCCACCTTGGCCTCCCAAGTAGCTGGGACTATAGGTGTGCACCACCATACCTGGTTAAATTTTTGTGGAGATGGGGTTTTGCCATGTTCCCTAGGTTGGTCTGTGGCTCCTGAACTCAAGCAATCCACTCACCTTGGCCTCCCAAAGTGCTAGGATTACAAGTGTGAGACACTGCACTCAGTCATAACTTTTATCCAGAAAGCAAATTGAGCTAGTGTTTGGCCCAATACAGTATAGGCTAGCGATGACTCAGGTATACAAGCCTAGGGGCAAAAATATTTTTTTCCCAAGTTTTTGGTTAAAAAATTATTTTGGGTGATGAACTTTCATTTTGTTATAATGAACTCAACAGTATAAAATAATACTATTTTGGAAAATTATCTCAAAAAAATTAAAAATCTTGAAAATATTTAATTCAGGGTCCAATCATTCTAATTGCTATAGAGTCAAGATAAGCAATGAAACCAGTTTGGATTTCTGCTTCTAATGGGCTGAACGACATTTCACAAGATAATAACATATCAGGAAATCTTCCCTGAGTGAGGAAGAGGTTTTTATGTTATGTTCCTTCTTCCTCTGAAGGGTTCAGAGAGGTGATAGTGGAAAGAACATCCACTTATTCTCAAAGAAGTTGCAAGTGGGCAGCTTTTAACAGGCTTATTGAAAGGGCTCCAAGTAGATGCGAGACTTTTAGTTTCACTCTGAAAGACAATCTCTAGAAACCATTATCTGTGATTCCTTTAGTTTCACAAAAGAGCAAAAAAGGAACCAACTTTCCATTTCAAATCTGATAATTTTATAAGCTACAAAGTGAGTTAAGAGCTATAAAAGTCACTAAAAATCTACTCCACGTATTTTTCCTTCAAGTTTAATTTTTTTTTGAGATGGAGTCTCGCTCTGTCGCCCAGGCTGGAGTGCAGTGGCTGGATCTCAGCTCACTGCAATCTCTGCCTCCCGAGTTTATGCCATTTTCCTGCCTCAGCCTCCCAAGTAGTGGGGACTACAGGTGCCTGCCACCGCGCCCGGCTAGTTTTTTGTATTTTTTAGTAGAGACGAGGTTTCACCATGTTAGCCAGGATGGTCTCAATCTCCTGACCTCGTGATCTGCCTGTCTCAGCCTCCCAAAGTGCCGGGATTACAGGCTTGAGCCACCGTGCCCGGCCTTCAAGTTTAATTTTAAAAAAGCATCATGAGATAACCTGGTCTATGCTTCTTGGTGTATTCATTCATTCAGCAAGTATTTATTGAGAGTCAGAGTTCTAAATACTTGGGACACATCAATGAATAAAGTGGACTGTGATTCATGTTCATCATGGAGCCAAACTTCTAGTTGAGGGAGACTGTTAATAAACAATCCACATAATAAGGAAAATATATGCTACGCGAGAAGTGGACTCCAATGAGCCAGAATGTGCTGGGGTAGATATTGGATTTGTGGCAAAGAATAGAGGAGCCAGGACAGGCCCGACTGAGAGCTAAGATCTGAGCAAAACCTTGAAAGGTGGTGTGAGAGTCAGCCAAGTGGATATTTGGGGGAAAAGTTTTCCAAGCAAAGGGAACAGTGAGAGTCAAGGTCTCCTTGGTGTGTAGTACTGCAGGGAGCCCTCTGTGGCTGAAGCGAGGTGAACCAAGATGAGAGTAGTAGAAAATGAAGCCAAAGCATAGTGGTAGGCATGTCGTGGAGGGCCTATGGACCAGTTAAGGACTTTTGACACCTGAGTTGTTTAGGCAGACTTTGAAAGGTTTGAGCAGAGGAGGGATGCAATCAACTTCCATTTCAAATGGAGCCCTCAATCTGCTCTGTGCAAAAGACTCTGGGAGGTTGGCATAGAATCAGAAAACTAAGAGGGAGTATACAGTAAGCTATTGCAAAAGATGGTGGCGATTCCATCAGGGAATGGCAGTGGGGTGGCAGAGAAATGGAATGGTTAGATTTTGAATCCATTTGGAAGGTAGGCCTTCAAATAGGCCGATCAAATATGAGACAAACAGAGGAGATAAATATTTATAATCCCAGCTTCTAGCAGCTTATGCAGATTATTTCAACCTAACAATCCTCACATTTTGATGTTTTTCAGAAGTAGTTTTTTAAATACTGAAATGAGGGGAAAAATCAGTTAAAATAAACAAAAGAAGCAATAAGGAAAAATAAATCCTACAAACCGTGGCCCTTGGGCAGCAACAGAGGAGGAAGTCAAAGTTTTCACCAGCCCGAGGTGGTGTATGGCTTGAGCCCCAGAGTTCAAGACCAGCCTGGGCAACATGGTGAAACCCCGTCCTTACAGAAAAAAACAAAACAAAACAAAACAACAAAACAAAAGTGTAAACACAGAAAGAGGTGAGATTAATTTTGGAAATTCACATTTAATCTTAACAAGACATCTGGAACAGTTGTCTACCAAAGTCATTTGATTATTCAATATCTGTACTAAATGAAAGAACAGGAATGCAAGTGGGTAATTGGGTGAAAAAGGTAGAGAGAAAAATTCACCCTTTCTCCTCAAGATTCAAAAAATGATTGTGAGCCATATGGTTGAATATCTAACTGATTTTAAGACTTGGCTAAAATTTGTCTTTATATTTTTGCCTCTGACTTTAACAGCTCATCTTCATGGCCTGCTCTCCTGGCAGTCAGTCACGCAGCCTGGTGGCTGTCCCCCAGCCTCTCTCCTGCCTTCTGCTCCCACTGCCTAGTTGAGGCCTTCATCAGCCCCAGCCTGAGTTGTTGAAATAACAGGCTATTTTTCTTTCCCCATTGAAGGGGTGGCCTGCCCCTCCACACCTGTAGGTGTTTCTCGTTAGGTGGAACGAGAGACTTGAGAAAAGAAATAAGACACAGAGACAAAGTATAGAGAAAAAAAAGTGGGGCCCAGGGGACCAGCGCTCAGCTTACGGAGGACCCACGCCAGCACCGGTCTCTGAGTTCCCTTAGTATTTATTGATAATTATCTTTACCATCTTAAACATAAGGGAGTGGCTGGACAATAGGATCATTGTAGGGAGGAAATCAGCAGTAAGACATATGAACAAAAATC
>NW_012115389.1:433366-462694 GCF_000951035.1 Colobus angolensis palliatus
GGGACCTATCATGGGGAGGGGGGAGGGGGGAGTGATTGCATTGGGAGTTATACCTGATGTAAATGACGAGTTGATGGGTGCTGATGTCTATTTCTTTCTATATAGACACAGTAACAGGCTGATCTTTCTTTCTTTTCCCAACACTTTCCCCATCTCTAGTCCCTCTCTCTCTCTCTCTCCTCCTAAAAACCACCTCCCAATTAGTCTTCCTAAGATGCAGTTCTGATTACATTGATTCACCTGCACAAAAGCTTCCAGTGAATTCTCATTGCTTCTTAAATTACCTCCCGAGTCTTTGGCTTGGTAGTCAAGTCCCTTGGGCTGTCTTCAGACTGCCTTTACAGTCTTGCTGCTGATTTTGCTTTTGTCATCAGCCCAAAAAATGGCCTGCTGTTTCCCAAAAGCGTTCCAGACTTTCCTGCCCTTGCACCTGTAGGTATAAAATTTCTCCACTTACAGGACCACTTGCCCCTGACTCCCACCCCAATCCCACCTTCTAAATGTCTTTCAAAATGGTAGCTTCGGATGTAGCTTCCTTCATGAGAGCATCTCTAGTCCTCTAGGTCAGGGTGATTCTTCCCTCTTCTGAACTCTCTGTATTCCTGTAGTATCTCTTTTTTTTTTTTTTTTTGACAGTTTTTTCATGTTGTTATCATAATCTGCTTTTGATTACAGATTTTGTATATCTGGTTTATTTCTCTAATTATTACATTCTTAAAGTCAGAGCCAGTGCCCGATATCTTCTCGTTTACCCACATCATTTATGACTGTGCCTAGCACACATTTGAAACTAAATAAACATTTAATGGACAGATGGATGGGTGAGCGAGTCATTACTGAGACTTCATCCACAACCCCCACAAATTTCTTGCTCCATAAATATTTTCTCATGTGAATGAGAAATACACTACTTTCCACTTGTCTGGTGCTTTTGCATGGCTTTGAGAAGAATGATTTCATTTGACTCTCACAGAAATCTTGTATGAGTTTTACAAATGAGGAAGTCAGGTTCCAGAGAAATAAACATAGCTATCATAGGTAGCATTTGCAAGCTGCTTGTGTTTCATGAAGAATATTCTTTATGGGATATCATTTGCCCCTCTTGATAAATTTGAGTTAGGCGGCTGATAAATATTTTTGTGTATTTACCATGTTTCAGGGACTGTTACCAATATGGGGGTGCCATAAAGAGCTTTTGAGAATAAAGTCTCCTGGCATCTCTTAATAGCCAAAGTCATCCTCTGGTGAAAGCCTCAGATATAAGCCATTAGTTTCAGGCCTAGCAGCAGCTGGGGATGGCTGCAGCATAGCCAGGTAAAGGGGATCTGGGTAAGTTCCTAAAGTGTCTGCTATTGTAATCCTAGTTGGAGGAACACAAGAAAAGGCATAGAGATACAAAACTTTATGATGTGTTAGAAAGGAAGGAATCATCAAATGTGATAGCATTTGATTTTAAGTGGCAGCCTGGGGTAAACAAAAATGGCAAATGTGCACCTTGTCCTAATTGCAGTTTATTCATTGTCCTCTAAAATATTTCTGCAATACACAGCCACTCATATTCAGCAGCATATACACTAACTAGTTAGCTAACTAATTAAATAATAATACATAATAAATTAATGTGTTTCTCTGTGTGTGTATGTTTTTATTCTGAAACAGAGTATTGCTCTTGTTGCCCAGGCTAGAGTGCAGTGGTGCGATCTCGGCTCACTACAACCTCCGCCTCCTGGGTTCAAGTGATTCTTCTGCCTCAGCCTCCCAAGTAGCTGGGATTACAGGCATGGACCATCATGCCTGGCTAATTTTTGTATTTTTAGTAGAAACGGGGTTTCACCATGTTGGCCAGGCTGGTCTTGAACTCCTGACCTCAGGTGATCCACCTGCCTCGGCCTCCTGAAGTGCTGGGATTACAGGCATGAGCCACCATACCTAGCCCATGTTTTAGTAAAGCTGTTTTTATTAAAAAAAAAAAAAAATTCAGGGACGCTGAATTAAACTAGATGGTGTCTTCTCCCTTGAGCATCTTGAGTTCTGTGTTGAGGAAGAGGGACAATGCAGTAATAATTCAAACAAATTACTTCAAGGACTGACAAATGCTATGAAGAAGATGAAGTAGGGCAATGGGCTGGAGAGTGGCTAGGGGTTGAGGGTGGAGAGGATACTGCTCTGTCTGCTCTGTCACAGAAGACCCTGCTGAAGAAGTGATATTTCAGTGGAGGTCCAAGCAATGGGAAGGAGGCAGTCCACCCAACATCCACAGGGAAGCCTTTCTGGCAAAAGGGACCACAGATGTGCTGATGGGGCAGAAAGAAGGCCAGTGTGGCTAGGAAGGAGTGGAGAAGGAGGGAGGAGATGCAGGGGGAGGAGACCTTAGGGGTTAACGTGGACCTTCTAAGCTCTAATGAAGACTATGGATATTATTCTACGTAAGATGGGCAGTTACGAGAGGGTTTTCTGCAGAGGAATATTGTGAACTTTTTATATGTATTAGAAATACTCTATCTGTGGTTTGGAAGATGGACTAGGGTGGGGTGGGGAGTAGTGATAAGGCAGGAAGCCAGTAGAATGGTACTTGAAGGTAAAATGACTTCTTCAAGGTCACTTGGATACTACGGATCACAGTGATGAGTAGATATTCGGTCAGCACATTGCCCAAGGTCATGCGGAATGTCAGTGGCAGAGAAGGAGTATACTATTACAAGGTCTTTTTGTATTTAGGGTAATGCTTCTCCTGGCATATAGGAGAAATACAAACATGATACTTCTGGGGCTTAACAACAATTGACTGGTTTATTTTTTGTTCTTGCTAATATGGCCAATATAAGGAAAGGGAAGCTGTGTACTTTTCTTCCTTTATTCTCATTTTGGTTTTGTTTTGTTTTGTTTGGACTTTTTTGTTTTCATGTACTTTGACTCCTTAAAATTTCTATGCTTACTCACTTCTGCCTAATTATAGGCTTTGGGTGGCCATTTTAAACTATTTTTTTACCATGCCGAACTTGTGTTTGAAAAACAATTCCAAGAAAAAGATTTTAGGGCTAACATTTGAATGAAGCTTCTTCAAGAATTAAAACTATCCTATACAGAAAATAGGGAAAATCAATATTAATTTTTAATGTAATCATATCATAGTCTCTTAACTAGAACTAAGATTTTTGAAGTGTCTTTAATTTCCTCATTTAAATGTAAAATACTTAATACCTAAGTGTTCTGAAAGAAATGAAACCACATACAATTATTAATCACTAACTAAATAAAATAATACTTTCATTTGAGCTTGTGAGAACATTTTGTCAGGCTATTTGCATTGTAATTGGCACCGATAACCCCTCGATCCTGGGATTTGGATAAATCACTCAGCAACTTTATGCAGGATTTCAGGGAGCTCCTCCCCCAGAAGCTGAATAACTCTGGGGTGCTTTTCTTCACAAAGCTGATTCTGGCCAATTCTTTTTCATTAATTTGTTACCAATTATGTGTCAAACAAGAGGCAAAAAATGGAGGTGCAAAAAATGCTTAAAACCGGCCTGTTCTCAGGTAGCTCATCAAAAAGATGAACAGTCAATCAGTAGTTGCCATCCAGTTGCCCCTTGGTATCTGTGGGGGTTTAGTTTCAGGAACCCCATGGAGACCAAAGTCTGTGCATACTCAAGTCCCACAGTGGATCCTGCAGAACCCACCTACACGAAAAGTCAGCTCTCTGTATCCTCGAGTTTCTCATCCTGCATCACGCAAATGCTGTTTTCATCCCCATTTGGTTGTGGATTTGGAATCCATGGACACAGAGGGCCGACTGTATTTATTGGAAAAATATCTGTGCTTAAGTGGACCTGTGCAGTTTGAATCCCTACTGTTCAAGGGACAACTGTGTAAGTTGATACACAAAATGACATTCCATCTATTATGATAGAAATAAGCCCAGAAACACCAGGCAAAGCACCTACCTGGCTCTGAGACTATCAGAGAAGGCTTCCTGGAGGATTTGGTATTTGAACAGACACATGAAGGATGGGCTCGTATTTACCAATAGAGGTGGGGTGGAGAGGAGAGACTAGCACTGCCTTCTTCTTTCATGTGATCTTCACTGGGGAGCTTTATGAGTATATTGCACAGATGGTTCACAGAAGGCACTGAGCTAAGAGTTCTATGCTTGATGTTGGCTATTGGTTTCTCCATAATGTTAGAAATAATGAACCATGCCTTAGCACTACACGGTCTATAAAGTGTTTTCATACTGAATCCTTGGAAATGAAACTCCAGGTTCACTTTGATTTATATTTTATCAATCTCTTTTCCAATGAAAACTCCCCCGACCTGAGCATATAGTCGCTTTCTCATTTTCCTTTTCCTCTTCTCCAAGTCTTCTTATTTCTTCTTTCTCTCTCTTTCTTTTTTTTCCCCTCATTCATCTATTCTCCATTTAAACGTGAAATTTATAAGTGGTGCCTGGTGCCTAGAGAAAACGGATTGAGAGAGCATTTGCACTGTGTTTGAGCAGCACCACAAACAGGATGATACTTCACAGATCCTTCTGATGCTCATTTAACAGGTCTTGATACTTTGCAGAGTTTTGAGGTTCAAAAAACCTCACAGACAGTGCTGTAGCACCTGTGTACATGGTCTCTTGTTCAAACAGCCCAGTTTGCTATAATCTAATTTAAAGTAGAGTCAGCAAGAGTAACAGGAAAAGCTCATGTTTGGTGTTGTTTCAAAAAAGGAAGTTGATCATATAGAAGTTGAGTTTTACTAAAATAGCTCACAATAGGGGAACGTGTCAGGACTGGGCCAGAATGGATATTTTGGTTAATATTTATTTTGTAGATCCTGCTAATGAGTAAACTGTTCTTGCCAATTATTTAGACAATTTGGGGGTAGTGCATCTCCTCTTCTAGATAACTAGGGTTTTATTGAAATTTCAGATCTTTGATCTCTTGGTAATTAAAGATCTAAGGGATGTAAGATAACCAGTTTACAAGATACTTGACATATTCCTGAACGGATTTTTTTTATGTCTGTTCCACTATATGATTATTGAGAAGATATGTGTGATTAGTTAGTATCTTAACTAGAGATTTTGATGTCATGCTACTTAAAAGTGTATTTCTTGATTATCTGACAATCCACGTCTAGCATGGAGCTAATTGGGCACACATTGGGTAAATATTGGCTTCTCCCATCAAAATTCAGAGCTCAGAATCTACAAATTTCCTGGGGGCCATATTGATTCGGAAGAAAGTCAACTCTTCTGAATCAGTTGCAATGATTCTGAGGTTTTTGAGGAGGATCATAGTTTGCTCTTTGGCTTCCTCTCTCTATCAACCTTTCTGACACTGCTTTGGAGTTCTTTTGTTTGTTTTTGTTTTTTTGAGATGGAGTCTCACTCTGTTGCCCAGGCTGGAGTACAATCATGTGATCTTGGCTTACTGCAACTTCCGCTTCCTGAGTTCAAGTGATTCTCCTGCCTTAGCCTCCCAAGTAGCTGGGAACAGGCATGAGCCACCACGCCTGGCTAATTATTGTAATTTTAGTAGAGATGGGGTTTCACCATGTTGGCCAGGCTGGTCTTGAACTCCTGGCCTCAAGAGATCTGCCCGTCTTGGCCTCCCAAAGTGCTGGGATTACAGGCATGAGCCACTGTGCCTGGCCTTCCTTGGAGTTTTGAATGCTTGACGTTGACAGGCTTGTCCAATGGGATGATGTAATGCAACTGAACCATAAAATGCCTTCTCTGTCTTATCTGCTGTTGGAGATATAGGGTGATCCACAGAGCACTGGAGTCTAGATTTTGGATTTTATTGGTCAATAAAATTAAAAATGGAGGAACAAGATAGAGTTGCTGAATCTTTATTTTGCTACATAGGACATTAAAAAAAGAAAACTCCAAAGAGACAAAGGCTTATGTGTACTGTCACCATTTTTTTTAAAAGAAGGCATGTATTTCAGCATCAGAATGTAGCAAAGACAAAAATCTCAGAATAAATCAAGTTCTTTCCAAGAGTATCCTTGTTGGTTATATTAGCCAATTTTCACACTGCTGTAAAGAACTACCCGAGACTGGGTAATTTATAAAGAAAAGAGATTTTAATTGACTCACAGTTCCCCATGGCTGAGGAGGCCTCAGGAAACTTACAATCATGGAGGAAGGCAAAGGGGAAACAAGGCACATCTTACATGGCGGCAGGAGAAAGAGTGAGTGAGGTGGGAACTACGAAATACTCTTAAACCATCAGATCTCATGAGAACTCACTCACTATCATGAGAACAGCATGGGGGAAACCACCCCCATGATCCAGTCACCTCCCATCAGGTCCCTCCCTCAACATGTGGGGATTACAGTTTGAGGTGAGATTTGGGTAGGGACACATAGCCAACCATATCATTGGTGATGTTGCTTTGATGTTTTCTCTCTGTACTGATGAAAATGTCGCCAAGGCTTTTAATGCACTAAGGAATATGTGAGCGATGTTCAAGGGTTTAAGTTCGTATTTTGTTTCTGGAATGGCCCCAGCTTTTGTTCTCTTTTTCTTTTTTGGAGGCAGCGTCTCGCTCTGTCACCCAGACTGGAGTGCAGTGGCATGATCTTAGCTTGCTGCAATCTCTGCCTCCCAGGTTCAAGTGATTCTCCTGTCTCAGCCTCCTGAACAGCTGGGACTACAGGCACGTCCCACCACGCCAGGCTAATTTTTGTATTTTTAGTAGAGATGGGGTTTCAACATGTTGGCCGGGCTGGTCTCTAACTCCCGGCCTCAGGTGATCTGCCCCTCTCAGCCTTCTAAAGTACTGGGATTACAGGCATGAGCCATCGCACTCAGCCTCTCCTTTTTCATAATTACCTTTCTGGTTCCATCAGTGTGAATTAAGTGATAGATTGCAAATTATATTTTGCTCAAAGTGCAATGCAGTAGTCTGAAGGATTCCCAAAAGAGGCCTTTTAAGTTTCTGGGGAGTGTTGAAGAATAGGACAAATCATGATAAGGAGATTTTTTTCAGATCCTAGAACAGTGAATATAAAGTTATATAAATCAGTTTTGGAGAATGAAATCCTAGTGTGTGTCAAACAGAAATAAATATCACGCCTTTACCTTTTGACTGTTTTATTATTGGTCACTTTTTGAAATAACACGGGGACACTGTGATTGAAAATGAAAGGTAGAGAATGATGGTTTAATCATGATGTCTTTTATTCTTTTTTTTTTTGGTTTTATTTGTGAAAAAAATAGGCTGCACAGCAGGCATCTTCATCCTCACCCAGCCTGAGTGGAACATCGTGTTCTTTCTCTTCCCTGGAAAATGCAATGAAGACACCCAGCAGTTTTCCTTCCTCCTTATCTAAAGAGAGACAATCCTTGCCCGACACAGTTAACAGTTCATCTGCTGCTGAAGATGAGGGACAACCAATAACGTTTGCTGTACAAGTTCATTCACCTGCACCCTCAGAGGCAGGCAGCCACAAGGCCCCGGAAAACAGCTTTGTCACATCAGAAAGTGGATTTTTGAACTCTTTATCTAGTGATGATACTTCTTCATTGAGTAGCAATCATGACCATCTTACTGTCCCGGATAAGCCTGCTGGATCAAAGATCATGGACAAAGGTAAACCAAGAAATTCTTTTTCCTTCGTTAGAGAGTGAGTATTTGTGTGTGCATGGAACTCTGATATTAATTTGTAACAAGAATGGTTAAACTCATGCACGATGATTCAATAATTAGTCAAGTGGGGCTATGCCCAGATGTTGCTTTGTAGAGGAGTTTGCATGTGGACAACTGCAGCTACTAGGCCACTAATTACTTGCTATAAGTGTCACTAACCAACTGCTTCAGAACTCTAAGACATGTGATCATAAAATAATGATAGTTTTCCACCAATTGGAGAAAAACCTTGCCTCTTTGTTTTTGGTCCCACGTCCCATGCACTGGAGCTTGTGGTGGTTAAGTCAGGATTTTGTAGTCTTGTGTTCATAACATCACCTTGATAGGTCAAAATGAGCTTAGAGCAGCCACTTTCCCTGGGCTGTGCCACAGATAGTACCTAATTCTTAGCCCATCGTCTCCTGAATGCTCCTGTGTGGTTAATGGGAAGACAGACAATTTGCATGCACTTTGTGCAGCATTAGAACCTTTATATATAAAGGAGAGCACAACTTATGCGTTCAAAAAACATTTTACATCTTAACAAAGGAAATAATTAATTGTGTGATGAAGTTGATAATATGAGGTTTAAAAAAATACTCTGATAACTAACTAGTCCTTATCATTTATTCAGGACTAGCTTGTTTTTATTACTGTTCAATCATGACGCGTCTTTTCTGATTGTGCGCTATTCATTCTGCTGTAAAACACGGTTACCTGATGGAAGATACTGAGCAGTTAAAGAACGATGAGTTTGGTTTGTATATTTTTGGTGTGCCATTGAGAGAAAGTTGACTTACTAAATTCCCATAATCACTTGCCAGAGTATATAATGTCACAGATGACTGTTCTCCCCTTTCCTCTAGCCTAGTCAGGGAATGTTTCTTTAAGTTCTCAAATTTCAGATGGGTACCCTGCTAATTTAATTTTTGGTACCAGAGTAATTTGGCTAAGGATCACAACTGCAGACCAAGTTGTGTGTGTGTGTGTGTGTGTGTGTATAGTATTTTAAAAGTATGTAAATTTTAATACTCAGCCTGGTAACTGATTCTCTAGGTTACAACAGTTGTCACCACTCTCTGAGGCCTTACCTAAAGATGCTTTACACAGACCTGCCTGACCTTGATGGCATTTTTCTTATACCCCTCCCCTCTTAGGCCATCTGTCTATTTTACATTAGAAGAACTCGAGTGAATAAAGTCATTGGCTTTATAAACCAACCTATTTCTAGAGGTGAATGAGTAGCATAGGGAAGAGAAAAGAAGCCTTGTCACTGAGGAATGGAGAGGACTAAAGATTAGACTGTGAGGAAGAGTAGTCTGAACCCGCCCTCAGGTTTGTGAGGTGCTGTCATTTGGACAAAGTATTGAGCTTAATTGTATCTCCTTGAAAACACAAAATTGAGTTCAATGGTGCAAGGCAAAAGGAGAGAGATTGAAGCTCAGCATAAAAACTTTTTTTTGATGTGTGCTGTTCAAAATAGAATGGGTTCCTTGGAAAGTAATGCATTTCTTATCACTGGAGTTGTTTACTCATTCTGAGACAAACATTTTCATTGACTATTGATTGCCTATTGTGTATTGATCACAACTCTTGTTCTTGAAAAGATATACTGAAGAGATAATTTAAGTATCTTGAACTGGATGACCTCTACCTTGATACTTAGAAGAGACTTCCAGATATAGGACTGGTGGAACTAAAGAAAATAATAAAAAGTACTGCATCTATTATTTTTCTCCTACAAACACTTACTTTAATCATTGGGTCATAAGTAGAACTAAAAAAAATTTCACACACACACACACACACACACACCCCCCAAGATGAGCATAGCTTCAAAAACATACTAGAGAATAAAATCCCATTTGCCTTCTTTCCCAAGAGATAACCCTGGAGGTCGAGAGTTTTCTTTTAGGACCATAGCCAGAGAGTCATGGGAAGATGCAACAGTCCTTGTTCCTGGCTAAATGTCATTCCAGGATTGCATGTGCTGTAGAGCCTGGCTGGATACCAACAGCCCTTTTAATGTAAGAATGAAGCAACCTGGTATTATTTAGTTTTGAGTTACACGCAGAGTGCCCAGCAAAATCTGTATACTACTTCAAACAGCTCAATGTGACGGTATTCCTCTTATGAAAAAGGAAAAGAAAATGAAAGTTTTTTTTTTTTCCTCATTGATTTGTTGGCAGTTGCCATATGTTACAGAATTTTTGCTGATGATTTTCTTCTGCTGCCGGGGGTTTGGTTAAATTCCCAGAAGAACTGAACCACTTAAAGTCATCTCTATGGAAACAGCAACCCAATCTTTGCTTGCATTTGTGATGTCTTGCTGTTGAGTAATCAGATTTCATATTGTGCATTTTTTGTACATGTGTGTTTATGTGTTGCAGACAAAGGTAGCTTTTCGTTTTTGTGACTTTTAAAAGGTAGTGTTTTTGAGTTACTAATAAAAAATTCCTGAAATTCTTGTGTCTGAAATTGTTCAAGGTGCTTTTATGTCAGGGATAGAAGTCTTAACATAGATCAAAACGAGAGTTAGGATTTTAAAAGATTAAGTCCTGGTCTCAAGATGCATTTGCTGGAGAAAGAGGCTTTCATCCTAGCAAAGATTCTTAAAGATTAGTACCTGAGTCCTGAAATAAGCAGACAGTACGTATTATAGCCTTCCTTTTATGTAGACAATGAAAGAAATATTTTTGCAGTTAGTATGCAATTAAAATTGTGGTTGCTAGGATTTTATGCTGAATTTAAATACTCTGTTAGACATTTCCTCCTGTAGTGTAAGCTATTAAAAAAATAAAATCAGGGTGTTAATTGTGTCCTATTGCCTTTCTTCACTGAGAGTTCCAGGTTCCAGAGCTCTAGGAATTATTCACTGATTAATTTCACAAAGCATAATGGGAAAGGAAGTGAGAGGGTTAATGACATGTTCATTTCATCTCAATTTTACCCTGTGCTCCTCATTTCTTTTGTTAGAAATTTTTTGAGCCATGACTTATGCCTGTGTGATAGTAAGTCACACAGTGTGTCTCTCCAGACATATGTACAACACACACTACCTGCTGACAATGCGGAGACAATGTCACTTCTACTTAATGAATGGAGAAACCTTACTCTGGATGCTGAAAAAGCTGTATGTCAGCGAATAAGACTAATACCCAATTTAATAAGTGAATAAGACTAATACCCAATTTATACAAACAAATTATCAGGTACAAGCACAGCCAGAATTGATCTGGGATTCATGTAGATAACAAGCTTAATTTTTAAAAAAATTGTTAAAGAAGAGACAAGCATTCTAGAGCACGCAGGACATTTCAGGAAAGTGACATCAATGAGCCAGATTTTAGGATTTAAAAAATATTAACAAAATTATACACAATCTGAGTGTGAACCATACTTGAGCTAGCTACTTTGAGTGTTGCTGTTGTAATCATGTAGTATGCCTCCTCAGGAAGTGAGTATGTAATAAAAAGTAAGTCCGAAACTGGACTCCATTTAATTTTGCATTATTATATTGTGCATATATCTTTTTTTGAGTACCTAACATACATGTACTGATGTACTTTGTGCTGAAGTGAATAAAATGTGAACAAGAGGGGCTGGGCACAGAGGCTTATGCTTGTAATCTCAGCACTTTGTGAGGCTGAGGTGGACGCATCACGAGGTCAGGAGTTCGAGACCAGCCTGGCCAACATGGTGAAACCCTGTCTGTACTAAAAATACAAAAATTAGCCAGGTGTGGCGGCACACACCTGTAATCCCAGCTACTCTGGAGGCTGAGGCAGGAGAATTGCTTGAACCTGTGAGGCAGAGGTTGCAGTGAGCCGAGATCATGCCACTGTACCCCAGCCTGGATGACAGAGCAAGACTCCATCTCAAAAAAAAAAAATTGTAAACAAGGTACAATTCTGGTCTCAAAAATGTTAACACCGATGGGCTGAGTGGGAGGAACTAGACACATTTAACAAAAGAAAGCAGAGTAAAACAGGTGCCGCAGAAGAGATACAGAACACTCCAGAGGTTTAAAAGAGAGCAGGGACCCAAGATAAGATCTCATCTAAGTGGCAAGATCTATACATCGAGAAGGGAGGCACTGGAAAAGGGGATGGAAAGGACATTTGGTTGAGGCTGAATACTGGGATAGGTGTTCCTTAATTTCAATAGCTAATGGATGACCATTTCTAATGAGGGTGAATTGGAAGTATGCTTTAGAAAAATTATTTGAGCTGTAGAGTGCCGGGAAGAATAGAATAAGGGGAGATAAGACATGAGAAGGTTTAGGGAGCCTGCGTAGCAGCTGAGGTGGCAGTGGAGATAGGAAGGAAAGGGGAGACGAGAGGTTCTGCAGCATGCCTATCAGGGTGAAGACTGATCTTGGTTTTTGTATCCTTAACACTTAATTTTGTTCCTAGAACATTTCCTAGTAATCTTGTTTTGTGAAGTATTATTTGATATTGGGAAAACCTTTAATATATGACCATTGGCATCAATGGCATTGATCTCAGTCATGGGTGACTCATCACCTGCTTTCTCTGATCCTGTGTCATGTGGCTAAAGATCTCTATGAGTTGTCATGAAGTCGTGCTGATTAAGTTACCTGCAAATTTGTGTGATTTAACTAGGCCATTCATAGTACTCAGATTTTACATCATCTTTGTTTTTCATCCTACTTCCTACAATTTTTCCTGAGGCTAGGAGTTAGGAGTGGTAGGTGGTGGGAAGTCACTAGGGCAAAGGTATGGGAGATGGTGACAGATGTAATCTAGAATTTGGAGGTATGTAAGCTCAGAGTGGCAATAACAGCTTGAAAGAAATAGGAGAGGTTGAGGAGTTGGAGGGCATAATTGAAAAAGGAAGGTAGTAGGTTCAGAGGAGACAGAATGTGAATAAGGTAAGAGGAATCTTCCACTCAGGAATGAGTAAATTTAGAGGTGAGGATTTTATTTTATTTTATTTTATATTTTAGATGGAGTTTCACTCTTGTTGCCCAGGCTGGAGTGCCATGGCACGATCTCGGCTCCTGGTTCCTGCAACCTCTGCCTCCTGGGTTCAAGTGATTCTCCTGCCTCAGCCTCCTGAGTAGCTGGGATTACAGGCATGAGCAATCACGCCCGGCTAATTTTGTATTTTTAGTAGAGATGGGGTTTCTCCATGTTGGTCAGGCTGGTCTCGAACTCCTGACCTCAGGTGATCCACCCACCTTGGTCTCCCAAAGTGCTGGAATTACAGATATTGGCCACCGTGATTTTAGATGTAAAACAGTTTGAAACATTGAGGAGTGGGTATTAACAGTGATCTGCCCTGGGCGTTAAGTACGCTAGGTGTACCACTGCTCATGCACAACTTCCTGCCCAGAAAACAACATTTATTATAGATGAAAACTGCGTCTGTCATGACAGAAATACGTCTTTGAAGTTTGTCATGTTGGACATCCCTTTTAATACTATGCTACTAGAATTGTGTTTTATCAACAATATTTTGAGCACTTTTTGTCTGTATAGAGTATGGAAAATAGCACTGGAAGAAAAAAATAGGGAGTATTGTCATGTTTGATGCTGGGATCATTTCTCAGTTGATGTGGCTTTGAGCCAAAGTGACCTGTCACAGGCATCTCCTCCTTGTCAGTCTGGCACCAAAGCAGAAGTGTTTGTTTTGCTTATCATGTGATCTAGTGGCGTAGAGGGTTGGAAAGTTATTAGAGGGGTCTTCAATTTTTCTTCTGTTTCTTATAACTTCTTGTTGTTGATTAAATCCTTGGTTTTCTTTCTTTTTTGATGTTATTGATGTCATTATTATTTACTCCTTAGCAGGAGAGTAAAAGTGTATGCAGATAGATGTGTATTTTTATTTATTTTTAATTTTTTATTTCCATAGGTTTTTGGGGAACAGGTGGTGATGTTTGGTTACATCAATGAGTTCTTCAGTGGTGATTTCTGAGATTTTCGTGCACCCATCACCTCAGCAGCATACATTGAACCCAACTTGTAGTCTTTTATTCCTCACCTCCCTCTTATCCTTTCCCCTGAGTCCCCAAAGTCCATTTTATCACGCCTTTGCATCCTCATAGCTTAGCTCCCACTTATGAATGAGAACATACAATTTCGGTTTTCTATTCCTGAGTTACTTCACTTAGAATAATGGCCTCCAATTCCATCCAAGATTGCTGTGAATGCCGTTATTTGGTTTCTTTTTATGGCTGAGTAGTATTCTATGGTATATATGTACCACAATTTCTTTATCCACTCATTGATTGATGGGCATTTGGGCTGGTTCCATATTTTAGCAATTGCAAATTATGCTGCTGTAAACATGCATGCAAGTATCTTTTTTTGTATAATGACTTCCTTTCCTCTGAGTAGATATCCAGTAGTGGGATTGCTGGATCAAATTGTAGTTCTGCTTTTAGTTCTTTAAGGAATCTCCACACTGTTTTCCATAGTGGTTGTACTAGTTTACATTCCCACCAGCAGTGTAGAAGTGATCCCTGCTCACCACGTCCATGCCAACATCTATTATTTTTTGATTATAGACATTCTTGCAGGAATAAGGTGGTGTCACATTGTGGTTTTGATTTGCATTTCCCTGACAATTAGTGGTTTCCATCACTAAATGAGCATTTCTTGTTTGTTGGTCACTTGTATATCTTCTTTTGAGAACTGTCTGGTCATGTCCTTAGACCACTTTTTGATAGGATTGTTTGTTTTTCTTGCTAATTTGTTTGTGTTCATTGTAGATTCTGGATATTGGTCCTTTGTCAGATGTACAGATTGTGAAGATTTTCTCCCACTCTGTGGGTTGCCTATTTACTCTGCTGATTGTTTCTTTTGCTGTGCAGAAGCTTTTTGGTTTAATTAAGTTCAAATATTTGGTTTTCTAGTTCTTTTCATGACTCTTGATATTGATATGCTTCATCATTTCTTCTGTTTAATGGAATTGTTAATTATACTGAAAAGTATCATATGCATAGAAGAGTGTTCACTCTCTATCTAAAATACTCCATAAATACACACACATGCATGCACACACAAACAATAACCATGTGGCCACCATTTGGGCCATGAAACATAAATTACCCAGCAAATTACTTGGGAGGGTGTGGGGTATTGAGAGTACTCACCCATGCTGAAGAGATATATTTTGGTGGAACCAATTTAGAAAGCAATTTGTCATCATCTAGTAAAGTTGAAGATAGGCATACATCATGGCCAGCAATTCCATTTCCAGGTGTATACCCCTAGAGAAATGCAGGCATAATGTCAGAAACCCCTTGTAATATCCTCTTAATCTAGCTGGAATTCATTCATTTTCATTGTTTTATAGTACTCCATTGTTTTGCTATATAACAATAAATGTATCTACTATTGGTGAACACTCTTTTTTTTCAGTTGTGGGCTCTTATGTAAAATGCTGCTGTGGACATTCTTACTTTTAAATTAATAGGCTTAACTTTGCTTAACTTTGTAGAGCAGTTTTTGATTTATAAAAAAATTTAGCAGAAAGTGCAGAGTTTACATATACCCCCTCCACTCCATATACAGTTTCCTCTATTATTAACACCTTGCGTTAGTATGGTTCATTTGTTACAACTGGCAATAAATATTCATACTTTTTTATTAACTAAAGTCTATGGTTTACATTAAGGTTTTTTTCTTTTTTTTCTTTTTTCTTTTGGAGGCAAAGACTCACTCTGTTGCCCTGGCTGGAGTGGAGTGGCACGATCTTGGCTCACTGAAACCTCTGCCTGCTGGTTTCAAGTGATTCTCCTGCCTCAGCCTCCCAAGTAGCTAGGATTACAGGCGCTCGCCACCATGCCTGGCTAATTTTTGTATTTTCAGTAGAGATGGGGTTTCACTATGCTGACCAGGTTGGTCAACCTCACTTCAGGTGACCTCAGGTGATCCACCCTCCTCGGCCTCCCAAAGTGTTGGGATTACAGGCGTGAGCCACTGCACCTGGCATGGGGTTCACTCTTTATGTTGTACAGTTCTATGGGTTTTGACAAATGTATAACGTCATGTATCTACTATTACAATATCATGCAGACCAGTTTCACTGCCGTAAAAAACATCCCCTGTGATCAATCTATTCATCCTTCTACCCTTCCTCCAAGAACCTGACAACCACTCGTCTTTTTTACTACCTCTTTAATTTTACCTTTTCCAGAATGTCACATAGTTGCAATCATATGGTATGTATCCTTTTCAGATTGGCTTCTTTCATTTGGTAATATGAATTTAAGCTTCTTCTAAGTCTTTTGTGGCTTAATAGGTTACTTTTTAATCATTGAATAATATTCCATTGTATGGATGCGTCACAGTTTGTTACTCATTCACCTATTGAAAGACGTCTTTGTAGCTTCCAAGTTTTTAAAATTATGAATAACCCTGCTAGAAACATGTGGGCGCAGATTATTGCATGGATGCAAGTTTCAACTCTTTGGGGTAAATACCAATGAGTACGATTGCTGGATTGTGTGGTAAGAATATGTATAAGTTTATAAGAGATGCCTAACTGTCTTGCAAAGTGGCTGTACCGTTTTGCATTCCCACCATCAATGAATGAGAGTTCCTGTTGTTTCACATCCTTGCCAACGGTTGGTGTTGTCTGTGTTTTGGATTTTCGCCATGCCAATAGGTGGCTAGTAACATTTCATTGTTTTAATTTAGAATTCCCTAATGACTCATGATGTTGAGCATCTTTTCAGATGCTTTTTTGCTATTTATATGCCTTCTTTTCTTTAATATAAGGTGGCTGCTCAGAATTTATTAATTTTTGTATATACTTTCTTTAGTGAGGTATCTGTTGAGATCTTTTGCCTATTTTTTTATTAACTTTTTATTTTCTTTTGAGTCTTTGTATGTGTGTGTATATGAATAATATTTTTAATGTGAAATGTCATTTTATTACTCTACATGTACAAGTTAATGATTTTTGCTTATGTGATGTTGGTGACAGTCGTATATTTTGTGAATTTTTGGGACCAGATTCAAACTGGGTCAATATAAGTATAGGAAATACATGAGAGCAGAATATTCAGTTTAATGATACATTATTGTCTACAAGATAGTTTATAGTTTGTTTTTTATTTTTATTTAATTTCTTACCTATAATTGATAGGTAAGATCAATTTACCTATTAATTGATAACAGTTTGTTTTTTATTTTTATTTAATTTTTTACCTCTTTGACCTAAAACAATTGCACATATTAGTGTGGTACAGTGTGATGTTTCTTTTTTGTAATTTTATTTGAGACTGAGCCTTACTCTGTCGCCCAGGCTGGAGTGCAGTGGTGCAATCTTGGCTCACTGCAACCTCCGTCTCTCAGGTTCCAGTGATTCTGCCGCCTCAGCCTCCCTATTACAGCCACCATGCCCAGCTAATTTTTGTATTTTTAGTAGAGACAGGGTTTCACCATGTTGGCCAGGCTGGACTCAAACTCCAGACCTCAGGTGATCCACCCACCTCGGCCTCCCAAAGTGCTGGGATTACAGGCGTCAGCCACCATACCCGGCCCAGTGTGACGTTTCAATGCATGAATATATTCATTATACTAGTATAATGATCAAATCTGAGTAATACCATATCCATCACTGTAAGCATTTATTATTTATTTGTGGTAATCACATTCAAAATCTTCTCTTCTAGCTATCTTGAACTATACACTACATTGTTATTTGCTATCGTCTCTCTATTATAAAGTCCTTTGTTTGTGTGTTTTGCAAATATTTTCTTTCAATCTCTGGCTTGTCTTTAAATGTTCTTAATGAAAATTCTTACATAACTATTTTGGTCCACATATGCCTGCATTTCTCTACGGGTATGTACCTGGAAATGGAATTGCTGGCCATGATGTATGCCTGTTTTCAACTTTACTAGAGGAAATTGCTTTATAAATTGGTTCCACCAAAATACATCTCTTCAGCATGGGTGAGCGCTCTCAAAGCCCCACATCCTCACTGGTGAAGTTGGGTTTCTAAATTTTTGCAAAATTGACAGGTGGTAATCTTGATTATGGATTAGCACATCTAAGAGTGTTTATTTCACTCTTTTACACATAGGTGTATTTTTGTTTTTCCAATGGATTTCTAGGAATGTATACATTCTGGATACTCCTTCATTGTCAGTTTAACATATTGCAAATATATTTTCTACTTTTTTACTTCACTTTTCTTGTAAAGTAGTATCTTTTAATAAGTAGAACTCAGTTTTAAGGTGATTAAAATGATCTATCTTTTCCTTTATGGTTAAATGGTTTTTATGGTATTGATTAAGAAATTTCTCCCTACATTGGTATCTTAAAGATATTCTTCCATGTTTTATAAACTTTAGTCCACTTGGAATTATTTTGATGTGTTCCATGAATGAGATACAATATCATCTTACTCCATATGCATATGTAATTTTCCTAGTATCATTTCTGTATATGCCATTTTTCTCCCGAACGTCCACGTAAGTCTCCAGTGGGCTATTTTTTCTACCCTGGCTCATACCATTCTTTTTACAAAATAAGTTTTAAAATCTGGCACATGTTTTCCTACTTTGTTCTTTTTTTTAAGGGTGTTTAGGATACTCGGCCATTTTAACCTCCATATACCTTTTAGAATCGCCTGTGAAATTACCCACACATACACACACATGCACATGCATTGCAGACACACAGTCTGTGGGACTTTGACGCGAATTCGGTTACATTTTTAGATTCAATCTGGGGGAAACAGAAATTGTTATAGTCTAAAATTTTCCAGTACATGAAATTGGTCTCTTTACCTCTCTCCATTTATTTGTCTTTCTTGCATCTTATAATAAAATTTCACAATTTATATTTTCTATTAAAAGTCTTGAAAATATTTTTTAGATTTAGTGCTATATATTTCATATTTTTAAATGCTATTTTTAAAATCAATTTTTCTCTTTTTCATTTTATAACTATTGCTGGTGTACATGAATGCAATTAGGTTTTAAAATGCGTTTTTAAGAATCAAGCTTTCTAAATTCTCATTTTAATTCTAGTAATTATCCTAATTTTTTAATGTATATGATCATATTTCTACAAATGATAATGGTTTTGCTTTTTTCCTTTCCAAACACTATATCTTTTACTTATTTTTCTTGTTTTGGGTAGATCCAAAGTACAATGCTGATAGAAATAGCGATTATGGGCATTTTTCTGGTTGCTTGATCTCAGACAGAAAGGTTTCTGTGTTTCTACTCTGCCACCATGTCGGAAGTAGGTACTTTTTCATCACTTCTACTACCAAGTTAGAAGTAGGTACTTTTTCATCACCTCTATTTTATGGAAGAAGAAAAATATCTCTATTTTACTGGGGCTTAAACTGATTAAGTAAATTACTTAAAACAGTCATATTACTAGTAAGTGTGAAAGTTGTATCTGAAATGCAGTTCTGTTTGACTCCACAGCCTGAGATTCTAATCAACTTAATACCTAAGAATAATTCTGAGTAATCAGCAAGACACAAGGTTGAGTTACACATGATGTGAGCCAAGCCACATATAACTAAGATAATTTCTCTCCTTCGACAATCATGATGTTGCATGTTTTTCAATAACTACTGGTGAAGTAGTACAGGTCACCCACCTAACGCTAGAAATAGAAGCATGTAAATACCATTATGATATCACTGGGTGTGGGAACGCCATTCATTCAATAATATTTGTCAAGTGCTTTTTATATGCCAAGCACCATGCCATGAGCTGGGCAAAAAGCAAGCAAAAGCCAAAATAAACAGTCCCATAGAGCTAACACTGAGGGGAGAGACTGGTAGGGAAACAGTAGGAAACAGCACATGTGATAGATTCAGTGGTTGTTAAAAGCCATGCTGTTTTTTTTTTTTACAAGAGGCAGGGCAAGGGGATTAGAGAGAGACTGGACAGAGGTGGGGTATGGGGTGGGGTGTGTGATTTTACATTGGTGGTCCTGGAAAGTCTCTCTGATAAGTCGATATTTGAGCAGAAAACTATGGAGGGGAGAGAGCGAGCCAAATTAATATTCGGGGAAGAGTTTTCCAGGCAAAAAGCACACCAAGGGCAGTCCGACAATGCTGGAGGTGATTGAAGACTAGCGGCAGGAAGACGCAGTGTGGAGTGCGTAGAGTGGAGGGCGTGTGGCCAGGAGCAGAGGTGCAAGAAGTGGGCAGGGATCCCATCACATAGGGCCATGTAGGCAGGTGAGCACTCTGGGTTCTGCTCAAAGTGGGAGGGGAAGTGGCTGCAGTGTTCCCTCTACAGGGAGGCTGCAGGGAGGAGCAATGCTATCTCACTGAAGTTTGGAAAGAGCTGCTCTGGCTCCGTGCACGGACATGAGGGAGCATCTGTGAAAGCAGGAACTGCATCTGTGAAAGCAGGTGACTGCTGCCTGTGTTCAGGTGGAGGTGATGGGATTTGCTAGGAAGAAAACATTAGGTTGAGATGGAAAGCGGTCAGACGCTGTGTATATTTTAAAGTGAGACAATGGAATTTGCTGACATGAGGTTTGAAAGAAAAAGACAGAAGTCAAAGATGATTTCAAGACTTTCAGCATGAATGAATAAAAGAATAGAGTTGTCATATCATGAGATGGAAAAGACCTACCATTTGGAGATATCAATCAAAAATTTGAAGTTGAATTTGAAATCCAGGCGGAGAAGTCAAGTCTGTGTGGATATGTGAGTCTGGACTTTAGTGGAGGGCTTGGAGACGTAAAATGAGTGATCTTCAGCATATAGTTGTATTTGAAGAATTGGGACTAATTGAGATCACCCAGGGAGAGAGAGTACAGAGAAGGAAGAAGTCAGTTCTGGCCAGGCGCAGTGGCTCACGCCTGTAATCCCAGCACTTTGGGAGGCCGAGGTGGGTGGATCACGAGGTCAGGAGATCGAGACCATCCTGGCTAACACGGTGAAATCCCGTCTCTACTAAAAATACAAAAAATTAGCCGGGCGTGGTGGTGGGTGCCTGTAGACCCAGCTACTCGGGAGGCTGCGGCAAGAGAATGGCGTGAACCCGAGAGGCAGAACTTGCAGTGAGTTGAGATCGCACCACTGCACTCCAGCCTGGGCAACAGAGCGAGACTCTGTCTAAAAAAAAAAAAAAAAAATCACATCTGAGCTCTGGGGTGCCCCAATATTGATAGACTGCAAAGAACACAAGCAAAACTTCACCCCTGTTAAGGGAGAAGGGGAACCAAAAGGGTGGTTATTCTGGGGGCTAAGTCAGAAAAAGTATCAGTTAGCCAAATGCTTTTAGCTTTTAGCAAAAAGCCAAGATTAAACAAGTTTATCCAACTTGTGGCTCAGGACAGTTTTGAATGTGGCCCAACACAAATTCATCAACTTTCTTAAAACATTATGAGAATTTTTTTGTGATTTTTTTTCTTTTTAGCTGATCAGCTATTGTTAGTATATTTTACGTGTAGCCCAAGCAATTCTTTTTCTTCTAAGGTGGCCGAGGGAAGCCAAAAGATTGGACACCCCGGATTAAAAGTTGACTGTTGAGGAATTGAAGTAATCACAATACAGAACTTGACACTAAATATGTATAATAAGCCTATGGCATATTTTGTGTTAAAATCAAAGCCAAATCTATAGCAATTTTATGACCATATTTATTTACATATCATGTATTATATCAACCATACAAACTAGACCTTTAACCATGTAAAATAACAGTGAACTGATTTGCAAAGTTTGAGGGCAAGACGTGGCAGTTATGAACAGTCACAATCTAAACGCTAACTTTTTGCCATTAAAAATTACGAAGTACCTGTTAGAAATATTTTCTAAATATTTGAAAGGTACATTGTGAATGTCTTCCTATTTGCAATGAAGTGTGCCTTGGAAGTTTGAACACCTAGGCAGTCATTAAACTCCATGTCTATAACTGCTCCCTGGAAATACAGAAGACCCTCCTCCTTGGCAGGACCCATTGGCATGAGACCCCTTGCTAGGCTCTGTTTTCTCAAAATGCTTTCAAATACAGCAGAGTATATCATGATAAGAGGCTCAGGGGACAATAATATTCAGTATGTCTCTTTATCACCAATGAATATATTTTTTAACCTGAAGGACTAGCTAGTCATGCCATGTAGCAGGATCAGAAATCTGCAATTTTTAGGATGATTTTTTACTTTTTAGGAAAAAGGGCTATATGCAGGCAGTCTGGCCCTGGTAGTACTTTACAAATAATTTTGTTTTATTACCAAGAACTATGTTTGTTTCTTGTGACACATCATAACATTATCTGAAGGGGGTAGGCAAGAGTGTATTTTTATCTATATTTAAGTTTTAATCACAAAAGTATTATAACTTACTTGACAAAATCTCAAACAATCTAGAAAGATACCAAGAACAAACTGTTCTAGGCACTGTGCCTACAATTTTTGTGTTCTGGATCGTGCATTCTGGTTAACATTTGGAGTGTATTTTTTCTATGTACCAATGCAGATCACACACACACACACACACACACATATGCCATTAGTCTTTTTAAAAAAATGTAAATAAAATTATGTGATAAATATCCATCTGTAGCCTGTTTGCTTTTCCACATAAACCTTCCATGTTAGTACATGCAGCTCTACCTTGTTATTTTTGATAACTGCATCATTTTCTGTGGTGTGAATATTACACTACTGCTAGTATAGTAGTATTATTAATTCTTCAAAAGATGGAAATTTAGGTGATTTCCAATTTTTTATTATTACAGAGTGTTACAGTAAACATTCTAATATGTATCAGTTTATATACCCGTGCTATTACTTTTTGAGATAGCTGATACAGCTATTTTTTTTTTTTTAAGAGAAAGTTTTCAGTGTATCTCAACATTTGAAGTGTACTTGCCCTTGGACCAAGCAATTCTTCAAATATTGAGATACACTGAAAACTGTCCCTTAAAAAAAGCGACAACAGCAGCTGTACCAGTTTCAGCTATAAAATGAATATGCTCAGGGGATTGAATATACAGCATAGTGACTAGAGTCAGCAGTACTACATTGTGTACTTGAAATTTGCTTAAATGTTCTGAGCTCAAAACAATTTTTTTCTTTTTCTGTTTTTTTTTTTTTTTTTTTTTTTTTTTTTGAGACAGGGTCTCATTTTGTTACCCAGGCTGGAGTGCAGTGGCATGACCTCTTTTCACTGTAACCTCTGCCTCCCGGGTTCAAGTGATTCTCCCACCTCAGCCTCCTGAGTAGCTAGAGGCATGCCGCCACACCTGGCTAATTTTTGTATTTTTGGTAGAGATGGGGTTTCACCATGTTGGCCAGGCTGGTCTCAAACTCCTAACCTCAACTGATCTGACTGCCTCGGCCTCAGAAGTGCTGGGATTACAGGTGTAAGCCATCACCCGGCCCGATCTTTCTTTTTATCACTTTGTCAGTATGGTAGTTAGAATCTAACTTTATGGCATTCTTTGGTATTCTGTAGAGTGTACCTCTCCTTGGCATGATCATTCAGGTAATCTTGTGAATTTAATTTTCAGGTTGTATTTAGAATATAATTTTTGGATTTTGGTCAAAAATTTCTCAAATGTTTAGATTAATTTGGCAAGAAGTACTACCTTTAAAGCATTAAGTCATCCATGAATATGGTATATCTAACTAGTTAGGTCACGTTATACAAGTACATAGATTGCAGAAGATAATAGTCATAGCGATAAGGGAATGAGAGTGCCATCTTGAAAAGATAAAGGCAGCTGGGCGTGGTGGCTCACGCCTGTAATCCCAGCACTTTGGGAGGCTGGGGTGGGCAGATCACGAGGTCAGGAGATCGAGACCATCTTGGCTAACATGGTGAAACCCCATCTCTACTAAAAATACAAAAAATTAGCCCGGTGTGGTGGCGGGCACCCGTAGTCCCAGCTACTTGGGAAGCTGAGGCAGGATAGTAACTTGAACCAAGGAGGCAGTGGTTGCAGTGAACCGAGGTCGCACCACTGCACTCCAGCCTGGGCAATAGAGTGAGACCCTGTCTCAAAAAAAAGAAAGAAAAAAAAAGATAATGGCGTTTATCTGTTCCAACCTTCATATTCTGCCCAGTGAAATTGAGATAAGCTAACTTCTTCCTTTCTCTTTCCTCTCTGTTCTTGACCTAAGTGTCCCCTAGCCTCATCCCTTTCCTTTTTCTAAAATTTTCATTTTTACCCTTTGTATTCACTTGTCCCCATCATGGATCCACATGGTTGATGGATTCAGTGGGTTTGGGGGCCACAGCTGACATGTTTATCTACAATGCATTGGATTCGTATCCTAGAATTTAGGTGATTTTCCAGCTTCCCACCCACTGCTACCATTTTGTTCTCATTCAGCCTCTACCTCATTAACGTATTTTAAAAAGAAACAAAAGGATCAAGTATCTTTTTTGTATGCACACCAACGTTTTCTACTTTCTTAGCATATGAGCAAATGTAGTAATTTTATGTCTACTTTAAATATCTTGCCTTATCCTGGTGCTCATATATTTGGAAGAGTAAAATTTAAAAACAAATGAAATGCTTGTTTTAAGAATATAAAGCTACTTAATCAGATAGTTGAGCAATGGAGTCAACTTAAGATTATGTCAGAAAACGATTGCCTCAAGATTCAATAATAACAACAACAAAACAACCATTAAAGATCACCCAATAGACTAGGTTTGTTCTTATCGATAAAAGCAATAATACAGTAGAAGAGTCTTGAGCTGTCTTAACAGAAACATCGAACACATGAGAGAAGATACGTATATGACTCTGGCAGAGAAGGTAAAACAAATAGAGGAAAATGAGGGAAATCAAAGTGAAACTACTATTGTCTCAGATTCATGAGAGCACAAGTAAAAGCCTTAGCTTTATACCTGGGTGTTTTTTCTCTCTCTCTCTTTCTCTTAATATGTTTAGTTTCTCATGGAATTTATTTTACCTGCCATCTTTTTAAAAAAACTTAATTTAATTTAAGTTCTGGGATACATGCACAGGATGTGCAGGTTTGTTACAAACCTGCCATCTTTTAAAATCACCTCACCTTTCCCAACTAGAGTGTTCTCCCAACTTGACATTCTCTTCTTCTAAGCACTCATACCTCTCTTAATACATGGTTGCAGTCTTGTACACATGCATTTATGATTATTACCTTCTGCTTTTGATTCAACTGGTTCATGATCCCCAAGTGTCCAGTTCAAGTCCCCAAGAAGATAATCTGATTTTGTGTTTTGTGTCCTAGATTGCTGGCTGGCTTATCAATTTTCTGCTCTCAGGTCTCATGCCCTGTGGCCTTGTGGAGACAGAATTTGAGGTACAAAACCTGGTCACCTCAGCAGCAGAGGCTCTGGGTAGGGATTGCCCTCTTTGAAGATGTAGTAGTTCAAGCAGGGATCTGAGCCTTGGTCTGTCCAGTTCAGTCAGCTACCATCTCAGGGACTATATATTGCCTGATTGGAAATATATAGTCTTCATTGAGTTTTATTCAAAAGAATGCATCAAATATATATTCATAGCATAGTATAGCTATGTAAATTTATAGCATAGTATTTAAGAAAATGAGCTTTCGAGTCAGAACCTAGGTTTGTCTCTTTGTGAATTTGGTGAAAGAGTTTTAATTTTTCTATGTCTTGATATCCTGCCTTTTATATCAGGGTTAATAATACTTTACTCATAGAAGTGTTAAAAGATAATGAAATAATGTTGGTCTAAGAATTAACACAGTGCATATCACATAGTAAAAACTCAACGTATGACCGTTATCTCTATCCAACAGCAGCAAAAATAGATTTCTCTCTCAAATTATACTATGCCAATGTTGTTGGTCAGTAGTGTCCTCACTACTAAAATGAGTTATCCAGATTTTTTTTCTTAATTAAATAATTTAAATCTATCATTATGATTTCAAATCTTTTGCTGCATTGTAGAGTTGTCAAATTTACTAATTAGAGGAAGCCTATACAATTCTTCTGATCTTTTGGCATCAGGTGCTATATTAAATAACATTTGTATATGCAAAATACCCAAATGACTATATAGTTTTTTCTGCTCTTAGTGACAAGTGCCTTCCACGGTCTTTTCTTTCTCAGGCACTTGGAACATTGCATATGAACAGGAAATGCTGTTTTCTACCTAAACTTTTCCAAGTGTTGCATGTTGGGGAACTAAAATTATCTTCCCTGGGACATCATTTAGACTTTCCTAATCTGAAACAAATTTCCTTTCAAATTCTGATAGGAAATATGGCATATGAATTCCCCTCCTGTCTTCTGAATCCAGCGTTTAGGTTCTAAGTAGAAAATAAACAGCCACATTCTAGAAAGCACAAGGAAAGACCAAAAATAAGATAGTGGGGGAGGAAAAGTTGAAAATATAGCATTTAAAGAGATAATCTGCATACAGTGTTCTTGACAGCCAAATTCCGGGCCTACTGGGGCATGCCTGTGCTGTCAGAGCAGACAATAGACTGGGGTATGGAGGAGGAGGAGAAGGGAGCGGCACATTCATTTGGCATGATCTTGGAAAGAAGTGAACTTCTAACTGTTGGTTAAAAATGTTGTTTTGTCTCATTTGCTAATGTCACCAAGAAGGATCTTGTTTAAAATACATATATATATAATATATGTTTTTGTTGTTTTGTTTTGTTGTTGTTGTTGTTAAACTATCTCAGTATATATATATAATATATGTATATATATATTGTGTGTGTGTGTATGTATATATATATATATATATATCCTTTCTTGAGTCTAACTAGTTAGATAGCTGACCTATGTTTGAAGACAGTTTAGGAGTCTGACCCCTTGAAACATTCTAAGTTAGTGTAACAAATGTGAAGGGTCACTGACATTAACCCACATTCCTACCAACTCAACATATGAGGCACTGACACTTTTAAGCAGGGATTTTGGACATACTCCTTTGAGCAAAGCCAAATTTTCTTTCATTCTGTGTTCTGGTTTTTTAATTAAGACATAGTACAGAGTGCTGGTTTACGGACAAATCTCAGTGTGCTAGTTGTAACTCTAGTCGCTTTCTCTTCCAATGACCTGAGGCTAGCGTTGCATGAAAAATTGCTAACAGACTGGCCTTGTTACTCAAGTGTGGTTCATGGACCGGCAATTCCAGCATCACTTAGGAGCTTGTTAAAAATTCACAATCTCGGCACCATCCCAGATGAACTCAAATGGAATCTACATTTTAACAAGACTCCTAGGTGACTGCCTGTTAAAGTTTGAGAGGACTGCTCTAGAAGGGCATGGTTCTGCACGGTGTGAAAGTGAATGTTTATTCTTAACTCCATCACTAATTTGCATTTTGAAAAGATCACTTACTGTTTTCTGGAGTCTTTATTTTTCTCATCCATAAAATAAAAATAGTCTTCATCTTCCTTGACAAAACATGTATGAGGTGAGGTAAGATAGACTTTAAAGCATCTTCTGTGGCAGAATCAAAGTCCTGCTGTTTTACGTAGGAAGACTAAAATATACACTAGAAAGGAAGGATAAAAATTGCATTGGAAACACTTGACTGTCAGACAAAATTCATTTATTTTGCTTCAGAAGATAAGGGGAGTGGAAATAATTAATTTGGCTCCTGTCTCCAATGGGAGAGAGACAAGCGGTCTTTTCTGCCAATCTGTTTTCTTTGCTCTTTATGATCTTGTAAGATAAGAGAAATAATGTAGTGTTTTCTACTATGAA
The DNA here is from genome assembly GCF_000951035.1 of Colobus angolensis palliatus. Taxonomy (NCBI): domain Eukaryota; kingdom Metazoa; phylum Chordata; class Mammalia; order Primates; family Cercopithecidae; genus Colobus; species Colobus angolensis. The sequence continues at coordinate 460,649 of NW_012115389.1, forward strand.
ATCCTAATTTAGAAAAATATATAAAAAGCAAAAGGGAAATTTAAAAAATACTGCTTTACTGAAAAGCCTCTTGGGAGGTACAAGGGTAGCCAGAAAGGTTTGACAAGCCTGCTGTAGTCTTAGTATAGCAATTGAGAAGGATTCTCACATTTGCTTTGGGGTCAGGTACAAGCTGTGTTTTGTTTTGCACTTGTACCTTTTGAGTCTGTTTTTGTCCTATGATCCTACTTATCACCTGCTTCCATTATAATTGGATGTTCATTTTATGGCCCTGTGAAGATCTAAGCACCAGCCATTAGCAACAATAAAAACCATATAATGTCCCTGACTGAGTCGTGGACCTGGGGCACAGGTGTATCCCCTGAGTACTTAGTGATATGTTGTAGACCTCTTAGATTGTGACACACAAAACAGCCAATAAGGGTATTTTCTTGACTCCTAACACCAGCATTTATTATTTTTACTGTTTTATGCTTGTGGGTGATTCTGGAATCAGGTTATTAGGGGTCAGACACACAGTCTTTCAGTTCTAGGTTTTCTCTGAGGAGAGAGGGATGGCTGAGAGGCAGGAAGCTGCGTGATAATTTGCCTTTCATTTTTTCCTCATTTCTTGAACAGCTTTAATCCTATCTGAACATACATACTTCTTGCCATGATCTCATTTTTGGATGAATTTAAATAGAAGATATTTGTTTTTTCGAACATAATATATGAAATTTTAGATGAATTCTGTTTTCATGTCTGGTTACCGCAACAGGTTCACTTTATCTGTTTGTTAATTTTAAAGTTTAGTTATTTATTAGAAGATCAAGCTATATTTACATGTACACAGCTGCCCAACCCAAAGTTTAAGTTAGAAAAAGAAATGGAAGAGGGGGAGAAAGATACCCTTTGATATTTTTAACATAAAGATCATATGTCTTCATGTAAATACATTAAATAATAATAAAACTATCCAAAAGGAAGTTCCATTTATTTTTCATGTAGGGAATATATTATATGCCATGTTATCCCAAGATTCTGAAGTTATTTTTATCTTTACTGATTTAATGGGTATTGAATTAGGTATGTGATTTTAATGTAATAATTTTTTTATTATTATGCTTTAAGTTCTAGGGTACATGTGCACAACGTGCAGGTTTGTTACATAGGTATACATGTGCCATGTTGGTTTGCGGCACCCATCAACTTGTCATTTACATTAGGTATTTCTCCTAATGCTACCCCTCCCCTAGTCCCCCACCCACCAACAGGCCCCGGTCGGTGTGTGATGTTCCTCTTCCTGTGTCCATGTGTACTCATTGTTCAACTCCCATTTATGAGTGAGAACATGCAGTATTTGGTTTTCTGTCCTTGTGATATTTTGCTGAGAATGATGGTTTCCAGCTTCATCTATGTCCCTGTAAAGGACATGGACTCATCCTTTTTTATGGCTGCATAGTATTCCATGGTGAATATGTGCCACATTTTCTTTATCCAGTCTATTATTGATGGACATTTGGGTTGGTTACAAGTCTTTGCTATTGTGAATAATGCCACAATAAACATTATGTGTGCATGTGTCTTTATAGTGGCATGATTTATAATCCTTTGGGTATACACCCAGTAATGGGATTGCTGGCTCGAATGGTATTTCTAGTTCTAGATCCTTGAGGAATTGCCACACTGTCTTCCACAATGGTTGAACTAATTTACACTCCCACCAACAGTGTAAAAGCGTTCCTATTTCTCCACATCCTCTCCAGCATCTGTTGTTTCCTGACTTTTTAATGATCACCATTCTAACTGGCGTGAGATGGTGTCTCATTGTGGTTTTGATTTGCATTTCTCTGATGACGAGTGATAAGGAGCGTTTTTTCATGTCTGTTGGCTGCATAAATGTCTTCTTTTGAGAAGAGTTTGCTCATATCCTTTGCCCACTTTTTGATGAGGTTGTTTTTCTCTTGTAAATTTGTTTAAGTTCTTTGTAGATTCTGGATATTAGCCCTTTGTCAGATGGATAGATTGCAAAGATTTTCTCTCATTCTGTAGGTTGCCCGTTCACTT
>NW_012115389.1:466909-467254 GCF_000951035.1 Colobus angolensis palliatus
TGCTTGTGATTTTTGCACATTGATTTTGTATCCTGAGACTTTGCTGAAGTTGCTTATCAGCTTAAGGAGACTTTGGGCTGAGATAATGGGGTTTTCTAAATATACAATCTTGTCATCCGCAAACAGAGACAATTTGACCTCCTCTTTTCCTAACTGAATACACTTTATTTCTTTCTCGTGCCTCATTGTCCTGGCCAGAACTTCCAGCACTATGTTGAATAGGAGTGATGAGAGAGGGTATCCTTGTCTTATGCCAGTTTTCTAAGGGAATGCTTCCAATTTTTGCCCATTCAGTATGATATTGGCTGTGGGTTTGTCATAAATAGCTCTTATTATTTTGAGATA
>NW_012115389.1:467304-471761 GCF_000951035.1 Colobus angolensis palliatus
TGCCCATTCAGTATGATATTGGCTGTGGGTTTGTCATAAATAGCTCTTATTATTTTGAGATACATTCCATCAATACTAGTTTATTGAGAGTTTGTTGCATGACAGGTTGTTGATTTTTGTCGAAGAACTTTTTGCATCTATTGAGATAATCATGTAGTTTTTGTCATTGGTTCTGTTTATGTGATGGATTATGTCTATTGATTTGCATACGTTGAAGCAGCCTTGCATCCCAGGGATGAAGCTGACTTGATCGTGGTTGATAAGCTTTTTGATATGCTGCTGGATTTGGTTTGCCAGTATTTTATTGAGAATTTTCACATCAATGTTCTTTGGGGATATTGGCCTAAAATTCTCTTTTTTTGTTGTGTCTCTGCCAGGCTTTGGTATCACGATTATGCTGGCCTCATAAAATGAGTTTTGGAAGATTCCCTCTTTTTCTGTTGATTGGAATAGTTTCAGAAGGAAAGGTACCAACTCCTCTTCGTACCTCTGGTAGAATACGGCTGTGAATCTGTCTGGTCTTGGACTTTTTCTGGTTGGTAGGCTATTAATTATTGCCTCAATTTTCAGAAGCTATTATTAGTTTATTCAGAGATTCAACTTCTTCCTTGTTTAGTCTTTGGAGGGTGTATGTGTCCAGGAATTTCTCAGCTTCTTCTAGACTTTCTAGTTTATTTGTGTATAGGTGTTTATAGTATTCTCTGATGATAATTTGTATTTCTGTGGGATCAGTGGTGATATCCCCTTTATCATTTTTTATTGTGTCTATTTGATTCTTCTTTCTTTTCTTCTTTATTAGTGTTGCTACCATTCTATCTATTTTGTTGATCTTTTCAAGAAAAACAGCTCCTGGATTTGCTGATTTTTTGAAGGGTTTTTTGTGACTCTATCTCCTTCATTTCTGGTTCTGCTCTGATCTTAGTTATTTCTTGCCTTCTGCTAGCTTTTGAATTTGTTTGTTCTTACTTCTCTGGTTCTTTTAATTGTGATGTTAGGGTGTCAATTTTAGATCTTCCTTGCTTTCTCTTGTGGGCATTTAGTGCTATAAATTTCCCTATAAACACTGCTTTAAATATGTCCCAGAGATTCTGGTACGTTGTGTCTTCGTTCTCATTGGTTTCAAAGAACAACTTTATTTCTGTCTTCATTTCGTGATGTACCCAGTAGTCATTCAGGAACAGGTTGTTCAGTTTCCGTGTAGTTGTGCAGTTTTGAGTGAGTTTCTTAACCCTGAATTGTAATTTGATTGCACTGGGGTCTGAGAGACAGTTTGTCATGATTTCTATTTTTTTAAATTTGCTAGGAGTGTTTTACTTCCAATTATTTGGTCAACTTTAGAATAAGTGTGATGTGGTGCTGAGAAGAATGTATATTCTGTTGATTTGGGGTGGAGAGTTCTGTAGATGTCTATTAGGTCTGCTTGGTCCAGAGCTGAGTTCAAGTCCTGGATATCCTTGTTAATTTTCTATCTTGTTGATCGGTCTAATATTGACTGTGGGGTGGTAAAGTCTCCCATTATTATTGTGTGAGAGTCTAAGTCTCTTTGTAGGTCTCTAAGGACTTGCTTTATGAATATATATTTAGGATAGTTAGCTCTTCTTGTTGAATTGATCCCTTAACCATTATGTAATGGCCTTCTTTGTCTCTTTTGATCTTTGTTGGTTTAAAGTCTGTTTTATCAGAGACCAGGGTTGCAACCCCTGCTTTATTTGCTTTGCGTTTGCTTGGTAGATCTTCCTCCATCCCTTTATTTTGAGCCTATGTGTGTCTTTGTACGTGAGGTGGGTCTCTGATTACAGCACACTGGTGGGTCTTGACTCTTTATCCAATTTTCCAGTCTGTGTCTTTTAATTGGGATGTTTAGCCCATTTACATTTAAGGTTAGTATTGTTATGTGTGAATTTGATCCTGTCATTATGATGCTAGTTGTTTTTTTCACCCGTTAATTGATGCAGTTTCTTCCTAGCATTGATGGTCTTTACAATTTGGCATGTTTTTGCAGTGGCTGGTACTGGTTGTGTCTTTCCATGTTTAGTGCTTCCTTTAAGAGCTCTTGTAAGGCAGGCCTGGTGGTGACAAAATCTCTCAGCATTTACTTGTCTGTAAAGGATTTTATTTCTCCTTCACTTATGAAGCTTAGTTTGGCTGGATATGAAATTCTGGGCTGGAAATTCTTTTCTTTAAGAATGTTGAATATTGGCCCCCACTCTCTTCTGGCTTGTAGGGTTTCTGCCGGGAGAGATCCACTGTTTGTCTGATGGGCTTCCCTTTGTGGGTAACCCAGCCTTTCTCTCTGGCTGCCCTTAAGATTTTTTCCTTCATTTCAACCTTGGTGAATCTCACAATTATGTGTCTCAGGTTTGCTCTTCTCAAGAAGTATCTTTGTGGTGTTCTCTGTATTTCCTGAATTTGAATGTTGGCCTGCCTTACTAGGTTGGGGAAGTTCTCCTGGATAACATCCTAAAGAGTGTTTTCCAATTTGGTTCCATTCTCCCCGTCACTTTCAGGTACACCAATCAAACGTAGATTTGGTCTTTTCACATAGTCCCATATTTCTTGGAGACTTCGTTTGTTTCTTTCCATTCTTTTTTCTCTAATTTTGTCTTCTCACTTTATTTCATTAATTTGATCTTCAATCACTGATATCCTTTCTTCCACTTGATCAAATTGGCTGTTGAAGCTTGTGTATGCTTCACCAAGTTCTTGTACTGTGGTTTTCAGCACCATCAGGTCATTGAACTCTTCTCTACACTGATTATTCTAGTTAGCCATTCATCTAATCTTTTTCTAAGTATTTTAGCTTCCTTGTGATGGATTATAACATGCTCCTTTAGCTCAGAGAAGTTTGTTATTATCGACCTTCTGAAGCCTACTTGTGTCAACTCGTCAAACTCATTCTCCACCCAGTTTTGTTCCCTTGCTGGTGAGGAGTTGTGTTCCTTTGGAGGAGAAGAGGTGCTCTGGTTTTTGGAATTTTCAGCCTTTCTACTCTGGTTTCTCCCCATCTTTGTGGTTTTATCTAGCTTTGGTCTTTGATGTTGGTGACCTATGGATGGAGTTTTGGTATGGATGTCCTTTCTAATGATGTTGATGTTATTCTTTTCTGTTTGTTAGATTTTCTTGTAACAGATAGGTTCCTTAGCTGCAGGTCTGTTGGAGTTTGCCCTTGGGTGCATTCCAGACCCTGTTTGCCTGGGTATCACCAGTGGAGGCTGCAAAACAGCAAGTATTGCTGCCTGATCCTTCCTCTGGAAGCTTCGTCCCCAAGGGGCACCCACTTGTGTGAGGTGTCTGTCAGCCCCTACTGGGAGGCGAGGCTCTAGTCAGGCTATGTGGGGGTCAGGGACCCACTTGAGGAGGTGGTCTGTTCATTATCGGAGCTCAAATGCCGTGCTGGGAGAACCACTCCTCTATTCAGAGCTGTCAGGCAAGGACGTTTAAGTCTGCAGAAGTTGTTTGCTGCCTTTTGTTCAGATATTCTCTGCCCACAGAGGTGGAATCTAGAGAGGCAGTAGGCCTTGCTGAGTTGCAGTGGGCTCCACGCAGTTCAAGCTTCCCTGCTGCTTTGTTTACACTGTGAGCATAGAACCACCTACTCAAGCCTCAGCAATGGCGAACGCCCCTACCCCTGCCAAGCTCCAGCATCCCAGGATGATCTCAGATTGCTGTGCTAGCAGTGAGCAAGGCTCCATGGGTGTGGGACCCACTGAGCCAGGCATGGGAGGGAATCTCCTGGTCTGCTGGTTGCGAAGACCATGGGAAAAGTGCAGTATTTGGGTAGAAGTGTACCGTTTCTCCAGGTACAGTTACTCATGGGTTCCCTTGGCTAGGAAAGGGAAATCCCCCAACCCCTTGCACTTCCCGGGTGAGGCGACACCCCACCCTGCTTCAGCTTGCCCTCCATGGGCTGCACCCACTGTCCAACCAGTCCCAGTGAGGTGAACCAGGTACCTCAGTTGGAAATGCAGAAATCACCTGTCTTCTGCATTGATTTCACTGGGAGCTGTAGACTGGAGCGGTTCCTATTCAGCCATCTTGGAAGCAATGATAATCATTGTTACTGTGACATAATTACAAACGAATTGTTTTAGTCAAAAATATTCTTTTTCTTTTAGTGGCTCAATTGGTAAGTTGTTTTCTATCACAGTCTTTAGTAGCACAATGTAGCTACTTGGTGAACACAGAGAAATGTAAAGAAACCATTCTATTTATCTTTGTCATACTCTTGTTCGGTTTGCTTGTTGATGTTTGTTTTTTTGGTTTGTTTTGTTTTGGTTTTTTTCGAGACAGAGTTTCACTCTGTCACCCAAGTCTGGAGTGCAGTGGTGCAATCTCGGCTCACTGCAACCTCACCTCTGGGGTTCAAGCAAGTCTCCTGCCTCAGCCTCCAGAGTAGCTGGGATTACAGGCATCTACCACCATGCCCAGCTAATTTTTTCTTTTTAAGTAGAGACAGG
>NW_012115389.1:471811-474542 GCF_000951035.1 Colobus angolensis palliatus
CCATGTTGGCCAGGCTGGTCTCGAACTCCTGACCTCAAGTGATCCACCCACCTCGGCCTCCCAAAGTGCTAGGATTACAGGCGTGAGCCACTGTGCCCAGCCAACATATATTCCTTAATTCAAAAATACTGTGGTATTGAAAGCTATGTGTTTTTGCTTTAATCTAAGTAGAATTCTACCTTGTTAGCTGTATTTATTTTTTTTAAAGGACATGTGAAATAACTATGTGTCTTAAAACTGAAAACTCCAAGTCCTCAATCCTAATGCCCCTCTTTAGGAGTCAGATTTCTTTCCACTTAACTTCCTTAAGACTTTCCAGTATCTCCAGCTTGACCCCAGAACTGTGGCCACGCTTAGTATTTCTGCTATGTAGCATCAGCTCTCATGACAATCTCATAAATTACTACTTTTTTATAGCTTTATTGTGATATATTTCACATATCATAACATTCACACATGAAAGTGTACAGTTCATTGGTTTTTAGTATATTTGGAGTTGTGCAACTGTCATCACAATCTAATTTTGGAACATTTCAGCCTCACGAAAAGAAATTCTTACACATTAACTGCCATTCCCCATTCCTGCTTGTCCCCTCCCAGACCCCAGGCAATTATTATTCTAGTTTCTGTCTCTGTGGGTTCGTCTAATCTGGACATTTCATATAAATGGAATCACACAATATGTGGTTGTTTGTGACTGGCTTCTTTTACTTAGCAAAATGTTTTCAAGGTTCACTCATGTTGAAGTATTCTGGACAATTGAGTACTTTATTTATTTTAATTATTGAATACTATTCTGTCACGTGCAGATGCCACATTTTGTTTTTCCTTTCATCAGCTGATGAACATTTAGGCTCTTCCCACGTTTAGTCTGTTATGAATAATACTGTTGTGAACAATGTACAGTTTTTGTGTGAATATATGTTTTCAATTCTCTTGGGTATTTATGTTGGAGTGGAATTGCTGGGGCACATGCTAAACTCCATGTTTAGCACTTTGAGAAATGGACAAACTATTTTCTAAAGTGGTAACTCAATTAGCTGAGCATGGTGGCATGCACCTGTAGTCCCAGCTACTTGGGAGGCTGAGGCAGGAGAATCTAGTGAGTCCAAGGGTTCAAGCCTGCAATGAGCTATGCTTATGCCACTGCTCTCCAGCCCAGGTGACACACCAAGACCCTGTCTTTAAAAACTAAACAATAAAACAAAATAAAATAAAATAAAATAAAATAAAATAAAAGTAGCAGCCCTGTTTTACATTCCCACTGGCAATGTATGAGGATTCCAATTTACCCACATCCTCACCCACACTTACTGTTTGTCTTTTTAATTGTAGCCACCCTGGGGTTGAAGGGACATCTCATGGTGGTTTTGGTTTGCATTTCCCTCATGACTGATGATATTGAGCATCTTTTCATGTGCTTATTGACAAAAGCCCACTTTTGATGTCTGCACATGGCCTGAGCCAAAAATCTTATTGTCTTCAGATGTAGTTTTGAGTATTTTCTTCCCTTTTGTGAGACGGTTTGGTAGAGAAAAGAGAGACTGTGCTGACGAACACTTTAACTCAGCTATGAAGTGAGTGCATCATCTTTGCTTTCTGTTTTATGAAAGAGTATTGGTGACTTTCTGGGATGGATGGGGGGCAACTAATTCTTGCATAAAGATTTCTAATCATAGAGGAGTAAACTCTAAGGTATGTGAAGTTTGCTTGGTTTTGATGCTCCTAGGTTACCATTATATGCTTTTCTCTACCCAGTGGAGAGGCTGTTTTTCCATTTCCTCTAATACCGTACTTTCTATAGAGTCCTCTTTCAAGCTGGTTCTTTGGACAGGAAATGAAACATATAAACATTAAGGAATATGTGGTGAAAAAAGAAATCTCATTGTATTTCTTTCCCAAGCTTATTTTCAGGGAATAAAGGAATAACAGATTAACATTCTTAGTGAGAAATTAAAGCAACATCAAAAGATGAAGACTTTCTTTGAGTAACCTCTGTATCATTTGAGGCCCATCTAGGTGCATATGATTGAAAAACAAAACCTGGGGTAGCTTAACATGGGTAACATATTAGCTCCCATAGGCTGAGAGGGCTCCAACGGTATCATCCAATCTGTGTCTCAGAATTTTGGCTCCAGTGTCATTATTCTTGGGATGCTTCCTGGAAGCTTCCAGCTCACACTATCACAACATTCAGCTTAAGAAAAAAGAGAGATTACTTATCTGATACTCCAAAGTCTTGAAACTGAGTCTCCTTGGCCCCAAATGGCCTGACCAGAGACACATGTTTATCTCTGAATCAGTGACTGTGGCCAGAATGGTGGAACTGCAGTTGGCCTCATCTAGTCCACATGGTCCCCAGTAGTTCCTATGGTGGAGTGGCTTCACTGCAGTCACGTGGGCCGAGGCTGGCAAAGTGTGGTTAGGAAGGGAGACGGAGTCTGTGTGGCAAAATGAGGAATGATCACTTTCTACTCAAAACCACAGACCACAGACAGGTTTTTTCTCTCCAAGGGTAGTTCTGGGAAGGACATTAAGCAATCATCTAGGGCAGTAGTTCTCAAACTTTAGCATGGGTATCATTTGCTAGGGCTTATTTGTCCCACACTCTGTATTTTAGAAGCAGATATTTTTCTACTTGCGTTGGGTTTAAAGATGGAGATGAATTTTGCCTCAGGATGAATCACTGCCCCACTGAGTTTCAACAGTACCTGGTTTAGATTTTATATAT
>NW_012115389.1:475032-492005 GCF_000951035.1 Colobus angolensis palliatus
GGCCTGGATGATATCTTGGTGAGTTTTTAGTCTTCGAGTTGATGGTGGAATGGGTTAAGACTTTTGGAGTTGTTGGGATGAGGTGAATGTATTGCATATGAGAAACACATGAATTTAGGAGGCTAGAGGGTGGACTCTGTATGGGTTGAATAGTGTCCCTCTAAAATTCGTATGTTGGGCTGGGCGTGGTGGCTCACGCCTGCAATCCCAGCACTTTGGGAGGCTGAGGTAGGCGGATCACCTGAGGTCAGGAGTTCAAGACCAGCCTGGCCAACATGGTGAAACCCCATCTCTACTAAAAATATAAAAATGAACTGGGCATGGTGGTAGGTGCCTGTAATCCCAGCTACTTGGGAGGCTGAGACAGGAGAATCACTTGAACCTGGGAGGCAGAGGTTTCAGTGAGCCAAGATTGTGCCATTGCACTTTAGCCTGGGCAACAATAGTAAAACTCAATCTCAAAATAATAATAATAATAGTAATAATAATAATAAAATAAATAAATAAAATTCATATGTTGAAGTCTTAACCCCTAATACCTCAGAATGTGACCTTATTGGGAAACAGGGTTGTTGCAGATTTAACTAGTTAAGATGAGGGCGATAGGGCAGGTTTCTAATCCAACATGACTGATGCCCTCATAAATAGGGGAAGTTTGGACACAGAGACATGCATGCAGGGAGCACCCCACGTGAGTATTGGAGTTATGCTGCCACAAACCAAGGAACCACTTGAAGCCAGGAGAGAGGCTTGGAATAACTCCTTCCCTGGTGCCTTCACAGGGAACATGGCTCTGCAATAGTAAAGTATCACCAACTGGGTGACTTAGACAGCAAACATTTATTGGCTTTCAGTTCTAGAGAGAAGTCTGAGATGAGGGTGCCAGCAGGGCCATGCCTTAGGACCACAGTATTGAATGTTCTCTCTTTGATTTTTTTTTACTGGGTTAATTGTTATTGCTTTCTTTCTTTCTTTTTTTTTTTCAAATAGAAGAGATAAAAGTGTCTGAAGATGATGAAATGGAGAAGCTGTACAAATCGTTAGAGCAAGCTAGTCTATCTCCTCTTGGGGACCGACGGCCTTCGACTAAAAAGGAGTTGAGAAAATCCTTTGTTAAGCGGTGTAAAAATCCATCTATAAATGAGAAACTCCACAAAATCCGAACATTGAATAGCACATTAAAGGTAACAAAATTTCAAATTGTGGATGAACTCTATGAATGTGGGGGCAAGGAATGGCTGGTTCTGCAGAGATTCTTGCTAATCACAGCGTGTTTGTGTGGGTGCAGGGAAGGGCTGTAAAAGTAAATATAATCTTTATAGGGTAAGATGACCTTGACATTCTTAAAGCACTAGGACATTCACATGGTAGCCCCCAAGGCAGTTTTTCACAATAGGCCTTGATTTTTGCATTCACTCTGATATAAAATTTCAAATTTTAAGCTCCTAGACAACAAGGACCGTGCATAATTTTTTTTGTAACCCTTATACCTAGCACAGTACCTGGTTCAATAAATGTTGATGAGAGACAGAGATCATCAACTGGTGAGATTAAACAGTGGTATAAATAAGATCTCGAGTTTTCATCTGATTCATGCAAGGTGCCATTCTTCAGGACTACATCCAGAAGAAAATGTTTTGACTTCAGCTGCATCTAAGATGTAGTGATTGTCAGCTGTGGGCATTGCAGCCAAGGAGCACCGTGAGAGCCCGACAGTGGGAAGTACACACTCTGTGGTAATAGACCAGCAGATGTTTTCACAATGGGAATAAGGGACAGTGTACAGGAAGTACTGAAGCTATTTTCAGGGCCTCCCTGAGCTGAAATGGTTCTTCATAACAAAAGTGTCCTGCTTTCACATTTAGATTATAGCAGGAACACGTGGAGGCCAGGATACTTTGTCGAATAGTCCTGATTTAGCAGACGATTTATCTGAAAAGCTTTGATAAAATCTGTGAGTGAATTTTGTTTTGTCTATGGCCTTTGGCATTAAGAACTTGAGTCATTTTCCAGGAAGAAATGTCAGCAATTGAAAGGACAAGGCTACAAAGGCAGGCTGAGTGGCTCTTAGTCAGGCGTCCCAGTTAGTCAGGAGAACATCTGAACACCCTAAAAGGCTGCAAAAATGAGGCTGGAATGGAAAAAGAAAAGTGAATTTTAATTATACAAAGAGAATACAAATGCAGAGAAATTCACTCTTATTTAATATTAAACTTTTTATTGATAATAAAAGATATCACTGGCTGCCATTTCACAGTATGTACAAAGCTGATGAATATGTTTGATTATTCAATGTAATATGTCATCGTGTATTGAGATTTTACTGTCTTCTTCATCTGTGATAGCTGATATGAATGAGTAAAGTTTTCATTGAGCAAGTGTTTCCTGACTCTTACTATGTACTAGCCACTATTCAAGGTGACTGGGACCACTGAATGGACTCTACTGGGTGTAGAAACAGAGGAAAACAAATACATGACTGAAATGAAGTGCAAAAATACTACAGTTGAGATGTGCTCAGGGTGCTTTGGTGGCCTGAGGGGGAAAGTGACTTACTGGGGGCATTAGGAACACTGTCACAAAGTCCATGAGTCAGGAAGAAATGAATAGCAATAGGAGGACATTCAAGGAAGTGGAATGTCTATTAACAGATAATAAGCTGTCATCCATGTTGGGAGAAGGAGGAAGTAGAGGCCCAGGAGGGCATGTGCAGTTTGAGTCATTAGCAGAAGGAAAAAGGCTGTGGCCTCAGGCCTTCCATAGAGCAGCAGACTCAGGATTTTAGATCTTTACAGGCACCATGCCCTCACCTGGCCACTGCGGGGCCAACTTTGTGAAAAGAATTAGTGTTACCATTCACTATGGGTCTCTGTGACCTTATGCTCTCCATGCAGTATGACCATGTCGTTGGTGAATTCAGCAGCTTTTGCTTTTCTGTCAGTGTATCAGTTATCCAGTGCTAGGTAACAAATTTGCCCAAAGTTTAGCAACTTCCAACAATCAGCATTTATTATTTCAAAGTGTCTGTGGCCAGGAATCTGGGTGTGGCTTGGTGAAATGACTCTGCCCCCAGGTCTCTCACAAGGCTGTGATCAGGGTGTCAGGTGGGGCTGCATTCATTCCTCCATGGAGAGGGATCAGTTTCTAAACCCTTGCATGTAGTCATTGGCAGGATTCAGCTCCTTTCAGGTTGTTGGACTGAGGGTCTCAGTTGCTCTCTGGCTGTTGGCCAGAGGCTACCCTCAGTTCCTTGCCACATGGGCTTCTCCATAGGGCAGGTCACAACTTGGAAACTGGCTTCTTTCAGAGCAAGCAACACAGTGAGAGTGAGTGAGTGAGATGGGTTATAACCTAGTGGCAGTAATGACATCACATTACTTTTGCAGTATTCTATTCAGTAGAAGCAAGTCATTAGGTCATCTCGTCTTCAGGGAGGAGATTACACAAGGTCTTGAATACCAGGAAGCAGAGAAGATTAGGGGCCCGCTCAGGGCTGCCTGCTCCACCCAGCTGGGGAACTGTTCTCTCTGGACATTTGTGGGAAGCAGCTCTTTCCATAGATCCCTTAGGCTTCCCCAAAGTGTAGTGCTGGGGGCTAATAAAATACAACAGGACCTGTGTCATGCAGTCCTATTAACCTCAGGAGGTAAGAGGATATGCTGATGTGGAAATTGGTCTTGCTGAAGAAGCCAAACAAAAGCAAAGCACGTCAACCTATTCAAAGGAGAGAGAGAACTTGGTACATGTGTGCATGTTCATATTGGAAGGGTATAATAATTATTTCTAATTGTTTTTAAAATTCAAAGCAGTCAAGAGAGTGGTTGCCTTTGAGGAAGAGGAGAGGATGGGACTGAGAGGGGATGTGAATGGAGCTTCTGAGTGCTGGCTGTGGGTCCTTCTGTGACCTCGGTAGTAGTTGTATAGAAGTGTTTATTTTGTGATAATTCTGTAAGCACACTTCTTCTATTTGTGCACTTCTCTCTGAGTATTATATATTGCACAGAGAATATATCATACACAGAGGAAATGTTTATTTTTTAAAAGCTTCAAAGTAGGAGTGTGGACAAGCAAAGACAACAGAGTTTCAGGCAGAAACAAGGAAACTGTTTTAACAATAATGTTTATATTTGCCATAGGCGCATTCTGTAAATAAGAAAAATCCCTGCACTGGGATAGTGCTGGAATGAATGCACTTCAGGGAAATTCTAGGAAGTTGAGCAAACTTCCAAGTTGACCTTGAGCAAAAGTTGGTCATATTATGCTGTACACTAAATACAGATATTTAGGAATTTCTAACAGCTCACCGTTCACTGACCTTTGGCTAAGCCTGTTTTCATTTTAAAATAAATTATTAATGGAATGATTAATGGGTCCAACTGAAACTGTCTCTGAGTTACTCTGGCCTATGTCACAAGAGCGGTGAACCTCCTCTTCCCATAGCTGCTCTGGTAGAGCACATTTCCAATGCTTAGGTCTTAAGTCAAACTACGCACTGACTATTTGGAGTAAAAACTGAAAGTATAGCATTCTCTCTTTCATGATATTTTTAGAATCCCTGCCAAACCTTGCTTGTCTGCCAGAAAGCAGAGCGGATGTTGTGAAAGCAGTTCAAAGCCCTCCAAAAGCCTCCTGCGCCATCCAGGAGAAGCTGGGCTGCTGGACAAGGCCCAGCCCCAGGGTGCCTGGTGTAGGAAGGAGCTTGGAAGGTTCTGTTGTTTCATTAATTTCCTTCTTCTGTATTATTATCTACATTTTTTTTCTTTCATCCAGAAAAGAATGAACACAGAGCCAAATGGTAAAAAATTTGAACTGCTTAGAGCCAAAAGCCACATGAGAAGTGTCATCTTAATGCCCAAAATTGAAGAGACCCTTTTCTAAAAATTTTATTAGATATAAAAGAAGGGTTAATTCATGTTTGCTTTTTCAAAGTCAATTTCCCTGATTTTTATTAATCTTTGAAGATCTTATTTAGTTTTTTAATATAAAAAATTAGGATCTTCCTCTGAAGCAGATGTCTAAATTTCTTTAGAACAAAATAAAACTCTTTAAATAACTTTACATTAATAGCACTATGGTGATATCAGAGGAGGAAAGCTTTTTTTTTTTTTTGGAAAAGTTGTTTTGGAAGCATAGATATTGAAAACTCAGAGAGAAGAAATATGCTCTTTTGGCCCTGTCTAACTTTCTATAAATAATCTCTCTGCTTTCCTACTGCACCATTTTTTCTCCATTTTGGAAGGAAGGCTTTGTATTTTTATCCATCTATATGTCTATCTTCTGTCTGTCTCTATCTATCTATCTATCTATCTATCTATCTATCTATCTATCTATCATCTATCTATCTATCTATCTATCTATCTATCTATCATCTATCTATCTATCTATCTATCTATCTATCATCTATCTATCTATCTATCGGCCTATCTATCTATCTATCAGTATCTATCTATCCAGCTATTGATCTATGAATCTATCTATGTCTACTTTATTTGTTTAATGGAAAGGATTTCCTCAGACTCCAAATAGGATTCAGAATGCAAAAGAAAATAAAAAGCAAGTGGGTAATTCATTTATTCATTTATTTCTTATTTTATATATTCGTTTTTTCAACAAGTATTCAACGGATGTCTACATGTGTCAGTCATTCTTTCAGGCACTTGGGGCTATATAGCAGTGTGCATGTGAGACAAAAAGGCCTGCCTTCAGGAAGCTTATGTTTTAGTAGGAGAATAAACAAACATAATTGACTATTAAGTTTTATAATAAGTGATGATAAATTTGATAAAGAATAGAAAAGAGAGGGGATATAAAATATTGAGGAATCGATATTTAAATAGGAAAGACATGAAAGGCCTCCTTGAAAGACATAATTTGTATAAAATCTGAAAAAGGAAAGGGAATGAGACTTGAGGTTTTCTGAGGCCAAAAATGCAAACACCTTGGGGCGGGAGTGTGCCTAGGGCATTTAAGGAAGAGCAGGGAGGTCAGGGTAGCTGTAATGTAGTGGGGATGGAGCATGGGGAGAGCAGCAGTGTGCCAGGGACACAGGGATTCGAGCCGCTGAGGACCTCATTGCCATTGCAAACACCAGCTTCTACTTGGAGTAAGACAGTGACCCTCTGGAAGGTTCTGAACAGAGGGATGGCATGCTTTGTGTCATGTTTGAAGGCAGAATCATCAGGCTTTGCTGGTGGATTGGGTGTGATAGAAGGAGTCAAGAATGACTCCAGTGTTTGCCCTGAGCAACTGGAAAGACGGAGTTACCATTAAGTGCTTTGTGGAAGACTACATTAGAAACAGGGTTTGGTGTGTATTGGAAGTTAGTGGGTTGGGTGGGGATGAAGAGAATAAGAGGAACTTAGCTTTAGATATGTTATTTTTGAGATGCTTTTAGGGGTTGATGTGGAACTGCTAAAGAGGAAGTTTAGATAAATGATGGTGGAGTCCAGGGGGGAAGTAAGGAGAGATATAAATTTGGGACCCTCAGCACATAGGAGAGTGGGAGAGAGTACATGTGATTACCAAGAGCATGAACATAGAGCAGAGAAGAGCATACAAGCTGGTGCTCTAGAACACTCCAGTGAGAAGAGGTGGCATGACGAGGAGGAACCAGAAACCAAGGTGAGAGAAAGTAGCAATTGTGGGATAAGAAAAATCAGGAGAATGTGTCACAGGAGCACAATGACGAAAGTGTTCAAGACGGAGGAGTAGTCAATAGGTTTAGGTGCTGCTGATAAATAAGTTGAAGATGGATCACTGGTTTAACATTGATTTAATGGATTATGGATTTAACAACATGGAGGTCACTGATGGTCTTCACAAGAGCAGTTTTGGTAAACGGTGGGGGCCAAAGCCTGGTGAGACTGAATCTATGAAGAATGTGCTATTGGAGACAGGGAGAAAGTGGAGCATTAGCTGGACAGGGATTTGGGGGCAGAGAGGAATTTTAAGATGGAAGAAATAACAGTGAACAGGTATATCAGTGAAACTGCTGGAAGGGATCTGGGAAATTGGTGAGTCACAGGAGGGAAGAGAATTGCTGGGATGAATTTCTCAAGTAGGAGAGTGGGGGCCATTGTACCCAGGTGGAGGGACTGGGCTTTGCTAGGAGCACAGATGCTCCGTCTTTGTGAACAGGGCGGAAGGCAGCATAGATTTGCATCCATGTAGTTCATGGGCAATAGGAACTTGGGAGAAGTGCTCTTCTGATGGCTTCCGTTTCCTCAAAAAAGCGACAGCAAGGCCATCAGCTGTGAGTGAGGATGAGAGAGGCGGTTTGAGACGAGAAGAGGTTTTGAAATAGTTATTTGGGAGACTGCCAGAAAAGGGATGTGAAAGTGTGATGACCAGAGAGTAGTGAAAATCCACTTGCTGGCAGTGGTTGTGAATTTTAGCTTCACACATGCTTTTCTGGGGATAGTCAAAAAGGGTGGTTCAATCACATGCGTTAATTGAATGTCTACATGGCACTTGTCATTGTGTTAGGTGCAGGGAATACAGGGATGAAGGAAATGTTTCTTGTCATCTTCTTTAAGCTTTAGAAGAGGGGCCATGACTTATTCGTAAATACCTAAATGTACATTGGTAAGTTCTCAGAGGGTTTCACTGGAAGGCATGAGAACATAAAAACTTAAAAGCTTATCGGTCCAATTTTGGGCGTGCGGGGGAGGTTTCCTTTATAATGTGATGCCTCAAGTGAGTAAGATTTATGGGTTATGAAAAATTGGGTGGGCTGGGTGCAGCGGCTCACACCTGTAATCCCAGCACTTTGGGAGGTTGAGGCGGGTGTATCACTTGAGGTCAGGATTTTGAGACCAGCCTGGCCAACATGGCAAAACCCTGTCTCTACTAAAAATAGAAAAATTAGCCAGGTGTGGTGGCTTGTGCCTGTAATCCCAGCTACTCAGGAGGCTGAGGCAGGAGAATCGCTTGAACCTGGGAGGCAGAGGTTGCAGTGAGCTGAGATCAGGCCACTGCTCTCCAGCCTGGGCAACAGAGTGAGACTATCTCAAAAAAAAAACAAAAAACAAAAAACAAAAAGAAAAGAAAAGAAAAGAATTGGGTAAAGAAAAATTGGAAAGTGTTCTCTGTAAAAGAAACTCTAAAAATTAGAGTTTATCAGGTGAAGAAAGGCAAGGAAGATTCTCCATGTGGCACAAGGACACGGAGGTGTGAGCTAGTGTTGTGTGGGTGAGAAAATGTACGCCAGTACATTAGACTGGAAAGTCAGAAGGAAGCAGAGTATCAACAAATGGTGCCAGTGCAGGTGAGGAGCCTTTGGTGTAAGGGGATCCATGAGGGGGACTCGGCATCTCGATGCATCCCTGCTCTGCTAAGTGGAGGTGGAGTTGATGTGGGCACTGGAGGCAGTGGTCTTGCTCAGGAGGCTGTGTCAGCAGATCAAGTGTGATACACTGAACTGGATATCCACTCTTAGGACTACAGTCAGGGATAGAGAAAACAGGCATAGATTTGAGATACAATTGTCAGGGCTGAATATTTGTTTCTAATATGGAGGATGAACATCTTATTTTTACTCCATTCCTTGTCTATAGAAAACTCTAAGCTGAGCTAGACATTTCAGAAATATGTGTCATTGGTTACAGAGGAGGCAGAGTGGAATAGCACCAATAGGTTGTTTATTAATATTATTGGAATACATACTGTTTTGATGGAAGGTTAGTAGCCTCTTCTTTGACTAGAAAGATAACCTGTGTATTTAGTCTGTGTATATTAATTAAATTAATGGGATTTATTAAAATGAAGATAATTTAATAAAATCTTAAAAGATATATTTTATGTTGCCTTATGTCCTAGGTAAAGTGTTACGTTCCAGTTTTACTTAGTGAAAAAGCATAGTCAACGAAAATGCTAACACCTTCAGTGATAAGTTTTAGGAGGCATGAGTTCCACACCAAGGTAGAATTGTTACTGCGGTGTGGAATAATGGATTGATCAGGGAGAGGCACCATAGAAGACCTTTGCTATAAGTCTAGCTCTTCCACCAACTCTTGGGTAGGATACTTCACTTCTTTGTGGCTAGCATATGCAAACAAATGTCATATTTGTTAGGCATGATGCGGGAATTAGAATATGAACGTGCAAAAATGCTTTTGTAATTTTATGTGAATGTATATGTGTACTTGTAAAAGAGTTGATAAAGATGGTTTGTGTAAATTAAGACACTCTCAACATCCCCCCTTCCCCTTTTTTTCTACTCGCACAGTGTAAAGAACATGATCTGGCCATGATTAACCAGTTGCTGGATGACCCGAAGCTGACAGCCAGGAAATACAGAGAGTGGAAAGTCGTGAACACCCTGCTGATCCAGGACATCTATCAGCAGCAGCGGGCTTCGCCTTCTCCTGATGACACTGATGACACCCCCCAGGAACTCAAGAAATCACCTTCTTCTCCCTGTGTTGAAAATTCCATTTGAGACACAAAGTCAGGGTTTTATCCTCTTATATTTTATCACAAGCAACTCTTCAAGATATTGCAAAAGCTTACATTTTTCCTTAAAAGGAAAACTGAATCCCAGTCCTTCAAGCATCAGCTTCCCATCTAAAGATGCATCTTACATGAAGATAATCACCAAATACACCAGGGCTCCTCATTCCAGTCGTAACGCATCCATTGAGACTGGAATGATTGAGTTCAGTTGAAAGGCGTTTTTTGTGTTCCTACTGGAGCTCATGGTGATGCAGGACTCTAGGAGGGATGTGAGAAATGTCTCTTCTGTTCCTTGCTCTCCAGAGAATGCTATGGGCAAAAATCAAATTTTACCGGGAATAATTGTCCATGGAAACATTCTGTTTTTCAAAAGAAGAATGTACATATGCTACTTGGCTGGGAAGCTGTGTGGTCCAAATCACTTTCTGAGTGGAGGAATGTTTTCTATAGCAGTGACTGCAAGGACAAACGTGGTGTTGCAGAGCAAAAATTCCTCGCCTTTGGTATAGAG
Source organism: Colobus angolensis palliatus (assembly GCF_000951035.1). Lineage (NCBI taxonomy): Eukaryota > Metazoa > Chordata > Mammalia > Primates > Cercopithecidae > Colobus > Colobus angolensis. The sequence goes on from NW_012115389.1 coordinate 484,997, forward strand.
TGGTGGTGCCTTTTCCACGTGTTGAGAAATACTTAATAGACAGTGGCGTGTGGGAGAGCGGAAGGAGGAGGCATGTTCCATATTCCACTCACTCAAAGGACAGCTTAGTGTTTTCACACTTTGTGCAGGTTAGGGGATCTGATTAATGTTTCCTTTCCTTACAACAGCTAGAGAAAACATCTCATCACAATTGGAGACCTCTACTCCCTTCGAACTTTCCTACTCAACGGTAGGAGATAGTAATATGTCCAGCAAAGAATGTCTACTGCTCTTGTCCTTGGCTGTGATCCCTATACATAGTGTGAATTTATATCCAGATTTCCCAGGATCAATATTGACAAGATGACTTTGGCATCTGAATTGTTTTAATATCTTTACTCAAAAACAAAAAACAAAAAACAAAAACCCACGGAAACAACAAAAGAGTTAAACATGATGGTTTTATTTTTGTATGTTTATATGTCACTTGTGTGCTATGTGAATAGCTATCTATGTTTGTTATTTAAATATATTTATAGAAGTTCAAATTACTAGTGTTTTAAAAGATGATATACTATTATATATTGTGCTTAGTATATATTTGATGAGTCTAGACTTTTTGCTTGAGAAAAATAGAAATACTGTTGATTCACTGGTGTTACGATGTTGCACTATAATGTCTGAGGAATGCTCAGGAAATCTTGTGGGAAAAAATGGGGCATGCATTCATAATTTTTCTTTTTCTTCCCCACCCCAAACCCCATGAGCTCTTACATTTAGATTTCTATCTCCTGTCAGTCACTCTTTTAACCAGAAAAGGATTTTCATCTTAGATTATCCTTTCTATTAAATAATCTTTAAGCTTTGTGCCATTTATGCCTGCAAACCTTAGATCAAAGGCAACACAACTAATGTCATCTTTTCATTAAAGACTGATAGAAATTTGGAAATCATTGTGGTAAAGAGAGCTCATAGAGAAACAATATGAAAGTCTTCCCTTACTAATCACCATGAATATTTCTCATCATAGGAATAACCACAACCCACCAAGTACCCATGTTGGCCCTGCTTACCCCTAACAAATTGTTGACATAACCTATTTTGTTTTATAGCTTCAAAGTGTGGCTTGACATTCTAATGGAAGAAACCACTTGAATTATATCTGCAAACAAAATGGAAATAGTTGTTGAGTATTTCCCCAAGCTTTACTAAGAAGCCTTAATACTCTGTAAACAAACAAACAAACAAACAAACAAAAAACAACCTTAGCATTAAGAAATAAAAATAAAAAACAAGAAGCAAGTTATACTACTAGAAGCTTCTCTAAGATAAGAGGCCAGGCCAATCAGTTTGGCCCAGCAAACATGTGGGTACTTCTCCACCTAGGGAAGCTAGTGAAGATGAGTTTGACCTGTGGTGACCTGACGGAGAGAACATTCAGATCCTCAGATTGCACCCTGATGCCCTGGTTTGGGAGAGCAGTGCTTTAACCTTTTGGCCCTGGAAACTACTGATTCTTTCTGTGATTAGCAGATACTAGAAGGGAAATTATTTAGGATTGGCAATGTCAAGAGTATTGAAGGAACGGCAAATAACAATAGCAGAAATAACAGTGTGACACAAAGTACCTTTCCATCTATTTTTCTTTGGTTTGCAACACCAACCTGTAGACTTCCAGTTTTTCTTAAATTGAAGAGCTCCAGACACTTTTGAGCAGGGTTTGTGAATGCTTTCCTTTGGCTTTCCTTGAAGACATATTTCCCCAGCCTTTCAATGTAAATTCCTTTAGTACCATTCAAACTTAAAGGCAAAAAAGATCCCTGGGGTTACTTAGCCAAGGCTTAAAGTTATTTTTCAAAGATACGTCAAGAACGTTAGCCTAGAAGTTTTCGCTTTGCTAGTTAAAGATGACTGCAGAGCTTCCCAAAGTGAAAGTAAAACTGAACTTCACAATTTTGCACCTAGCTTTCTGGAGCCCCATTGCCTGCTCATTCGTGTTTTTCCCCCTGTAAAGTCTTTTGCTTTTGACCAGGTTGTACTACAAAGTAGGGCTGCTTCTGTGAGTTCTCAGCCTAGGCTGTGGACACTGAGACGTGGGTGGGGAGATAGACAGGAGTGAAAGGGAGAGTGGGTGACGCTTTCCATGACACTCAATGTAGGAAGATGGGCTTCTCTCTTGGCCTCATGCCACTTTTCTGGTCCAAAGAATATTAGGAAAACTGGATTACTTTCAGCATATTTCTTGAGACCAGGTCATCTCTGAAATGTATTTGGGGTAGTTTCATGGAGTCCAAGGGCCAACTCCTATACCCAGTTCTACAGTGTCTGTGAACTGTGGAATGAGAGAGAAAACCGTGGCTGCTCAGGAAGGAAGTGGAGAATCTCTCAGCACGTGTAGATCCAAATCTGTGGCACCTGCTAAAGATTAGGATTTGGAGAGGACTCCTCTTTGGGGTTGTGAAGAGGACCTTTTCCCTCTATTGTTAGTGTGTAGATCCAGAACGGAGCCTGATGGGATGCCCTCACTGGTTAATATATTGCAAATAGACATGCTTGGCCCTGCATTGGAAGGGCCTCTGTTGCTTTGAAGAATTCTTAGCTTTGCCACAAGAGCTCAAGTCTCAGAGTAGGATCAAAGGCCTAGAAAGACTGCTAAAGTATAGGATTACAAAGACTCCAGGAAGCTAAGAAAGAGATTGTGTCTGGAGTCAGATTTCAATGTGAAACCCATGCCTTATATTTACACAGCACTTTGTAGTTTGCAAATGGGTGTGTTTTCAGCCCCCTCCCACTGCCCCACGCTCTGTGTGAGATGATTGTGGATTATTACAGTGAAGTGCCTGGCCCAGAGCCCCAAGTGGTAAAGCGGGAACTTGAGTCTCAGGACTCCCAGCGGCTCTCTGCCCTTTCCCTTCTCTCCGCCCCCCACCTTGCTTCACCTGTTACCTTGTTAAGTTGCTGTTGGCACACAGCCTACTAGGAAACCAAGAAGTTTGACTTGGAGCGTGTGTTTCATTGCACTGGGTTCAGCATAGGGCCGGCCCTGGTGGCTGTTAGGCTACATTCTCCATTTGAAACCTAAGGCGCCCTCTCTGTGCTTGAGCACAGTCTCCTCCTAATGGCCCTGCCTCAACCTGCTGGTGGGCTGTCTGTGGATTGAGTTTTCACTTAATCATGCTGTGTTTCCTTTCCTTTCTGTACGTTAGACTACTTGGGAAGTGCTGTGAGATCCTTGGATGAAAACATGTATTTAAAAAAATGGAGAGTGTTTATTTTGTTTGCTTTTTGAGGCATGTGCTGTCAGATGTCAGAGACCCAAGTTAGTAATTAGAGGTTGGTCCTTTGACCTTCTTCTCTTAATTGCTTTTCATGTAATCATGATAATTTACTCAGGTAGCACTCCAGTCACAAACAATGTCACAGAAACAGATTCAAAGAAAAAATGTTTTTAAGTCTTGAAAAGAAGTGCTATTCAAATTTAAGCCATGTTTAAATTCGTAGGTACATTATCTCTTAGTAAGAAAGACTTTTTTTTTTAAACGGAGTCTCACTCTATTGCCCAGGCTGGAGTGCAGTGGCACAATCTCAGCTCACTGCAACCTCTGCCTCCCGGGTTCAAGTGATTCTCCTGCCTCAGCCTCCCGAGTAGCTGGGACTCTGCCCAGCTAATTTTTATATTTTTAGTGGAGACCGGGGTTTACCATGTTGCCCTGGCTGGTTTCAAACTCCTGACTTCAGGTGATCCGCCTGTCTCTGCCTCCCAAAGTGCTGGGATTACAGGCGTGAGCCACCACCCTCGGCCGAAAGACAGTATTTTGATAGAGCCATATACATGATTTAATGAGTAATGTTAAGTACAGAAAAGCTGCCGTATCCACATAAAGTTTTAGGGGGCATTTCTTCTTCAGTCTAACAAGAATGTGATATCCGATTGTGGTTTTCCTCTCTTCCAGTTTTTTTTTGTATACCTCACAGGAGAAATCGAGTCCTAGAACTGGGAGATGACTGCCCTGCCCAGGGTTTTGTAATACATAATTGAAAATAAAAGCCCCTAAAACTAAATGTTTGCAGCCTGTATGAAATGGACTGTGGAAGGGGGATAATTTCTCTCCTCACAGAAAGCCACTCGTCTCCTTGAATGAGACATTGGGCAGACATACGTTTCTCTGTGTCGTGGAGCAGGGAAACATTCCCTTGCCTATTCAGCACATCTCAGTTCTTTCCCACATGACCCCAGAACCACTTAGAAAACATTGAAATGGATTCTTCATTGAAAGAAGCTTTATATTTCTTTTGCTGTAAGGATACTTAACTGCTTTGTATTTGACTTTTTTTTTTTTTTACCTTTAGCTCAAAAGGGAAGTGTGCCCCATGGAAAGAGCAAATGCCGTAAAATAAAAACCAGGAGTTTTAATCGCCATATATTTTAATGTGCTTGCATGATGGGAATGTGACTTTTAGCACTGCATGGTGTTTGGGAGCAAGATATTAATGTGGAAATCTTAGCTTAAGTTTTTCTGTGCTCTCATCCTGTGTCAGCTACCTCTCTAAACTGAAAAAAGAGGCATGGCTCATTTCTCTCCTGCTTTATGTTTTTGAGGTTGACTTGTAAGATAAAAATAAAAATAAGAAAAACATATATATCTAGTAAAATGACATGAAAAAAAGTTGAAATATACTACTGATGTTCATTTTCTGACCTGCAGTGTTGCTTTCTCAAAGAAATAAACATGTGGCTGGGAAGTGTTTAATGGCTGCGTTTTGATCGTCTACAAAGGCTACAGTGCCCTCTGGTGGCAGTCATCAAAATCACTTCTAGACTCTAGACTTGTTTTTATTTTTAAATAACAGATCTAATTATATTGGAAATCTATTTAAACAATAACCGATGTGATCTTTTCCAGTGGTTCTCAAGTTATAGGTTTATTAATACAATGATATTTAGATTTTTCAAAAATTGCCATTGGACTACATTTGACTCGCATATTATATTGCTTATTATTATTTGTAGGCACCCACATTTTGTTCAAAAAATTTTTTAAATTTGCATATTACAAAAGTTACAAACTGTGGTACACAAGCTCCTTAAAACATATGAGATATTTATTTGAAAATGAACAAAGAAAATAATGAAATAGCCTAATAAATTGCCTTTCTTTTGGATCCACTGATTAGAGGGAATCAGCCTGCATTTGAACTCATTCATGCTCCTTGACTGCTGTCTACACACACAGAGTTTTCATTTTGTTCCTCGTTCTCTCCCAGTCCTCACCTCACAAGCCAAGCTCACCTTCTGTTTCTTTGTCCTGCCACCACCAAATATTTCTAGGCTCCTACATGGAAGCAGTAAAAATTATTTTAGACCAAAGGGATTAGTAAAAGGCATAGGTACCATGTGTTTCCTGATTTCTGGAACAATCTCATATTATTTCCTATTGCTGCTATAATAAATTACCACAAATAGAGCAGCTTCAACAAATCTGTGACCTCACAGTTTGAGGAAGGTTGCACTCCTTGTGGAGGTTCTGGGGGAGAATTCATTTCTTTGCCCACTCCTTGGGCTACAGGTGCCCCACTTTGCTTGTCTCTGAGCTTCTTCCTCCAGCTTCAGTGTCAGCAACTTGCACCTCGTGCCTTCCTTCTCTCCTTGCCTCCTCCTGGGGCTTCTTTTTCCTTTTCCTTTTCCTTTTTTTTTTTTGACAGAGTTTCACTCTGTCACCCAGGCTGGAGTGCAGTGGCGTGATCTTGGCTCACTGCAACCTCCGCCTCCCAGGTTCAGGTGTTTGTCCTGCCTCAGCCTCCTGAGTAGTAGCTGGGATTACAGGGACCTAACACCACGCCTGGCTAATTTTTTGTGTTTTTAGTGGAGATGGGATTTCGTCATGTTGGGCAGGCTGGTCTTGAACTCCTGACCTCAGGGGATCTGCCCACCTCGACCTCCCAAAGAGCTGGGATTACAGGCATGAGCCACCAGTCCTGGCGGGGGCTGACTCTTTTAAGGACCCTTGTGATTACAGTGGGCTCGCCTGGATAATCCAGGTGAATTTATTTTAAACTCGGTCAATTTGCAGCTTAAATTCCCCTTTGTTATGTCTACACAGGTTCCAGTGACACTGGTCTGGACGCTGTCCTGCTTACCTCACATCTCCATTTCAGATATCCTGTTGAGTCCTGGTGGACCAGCAACACCTCCCAGAAATCCCAGGAATTCCACGTTTTAGCTACAAGCATGAAAGTCGTTTTTCACACCATGTAACTTGAATTTGACTTCAAGATATGTTCACCATAGGAAAGATAATTCATCTTTATGAGGGGAAAAGCAAGAAATTTCTGGCTTTTAAGAAATCAAGTGCTGGGAGCCGTGGCTCATGTTTGCAATCCCAGCACTTTGGGAGGCTGAGGCGGGAGGATTGCTTGAAGCCAAGAGTTTGAGACCAGACTGGTAGACATAATGAGACCCTGTCTCTTAAAAAAAAAAAAAAGCTGGGTGTGGTGGAATTCGCCTGTAGTCCCAGGTCCCAGCTGCTTGAGAGGCTAAGGCAGGAGTATCCCTTGAGCCCAGGATTTCAGGGCTACAGTGAGCTATAATCATGCTACTGCACTGCAGCCTGGGTGACAGAGCAAGACCTGGTCTCAAAAAATAAAATAAAATAAATAAAAACAAAAATAAAAATTATGTGTGCACAGGTGCAATGGGGACAGTATTTTAATTAGCAAATCAGATTTTTACAATACCTGCATTTAAAGACAAAGCATTACAAAATCACTTTTGAGAATCAAGTATCACCAAGCAAAGGATAATTTAGATCTTAACATCTTAGGTTTATGATCTGCTTGGTGCCATGTGATGGATTCGACCTAATCTGTAGCTCTTCCCCCATGACAGTGTGAGGGGCTTTTCTGAGTGGGTGTTGATGTTGAAATGCATGGATAATACAGAATTTCGTTGGTCCTGACCTGTGTAACCACAACCTGAACATTATACCTTTCCTTCCTTCCTTCCTTCCTTCCTTCCTTCCTTCCTTCCTTC
>NW_012115389.1:492258-502556 GCF_000951035.1 Colobus angolensis palliatus
AGGGTCAAGCAATTCTTGTGCTTCAGCTTTGTGAGTAGCTGGGATTACAGGCCTGCATCACCATACCCAGCTAACTTTTCTGTATTTTTAGTAGAGACAGGGTTTCATCATGTTGCCCACGCTGGTCTTAAACTTCTGGCCTCAAGCGATTCACCCACCTCAGCCTCCCAAAGTGCTGGGACTTACAGGCGTGAGCCACCGCACCCAGCCCTCTGTTTGCTGTTTCTCTTCAAACAAATGAACCAACCTGGATTTATAGCTAATTCCTTGATGCCAGTCTGCTTGTTTTTCCAGTCACGTATTCTAGGAAGGCATAAACACAACATCAACCCTGAAGTCTCTTCTGAGCCTATCTTGGCATTTCTAGGAGGTAAGAGGTATGGGGAAGGAACAAAATTCCCAGGCAAACAGGGTGCCTGGAGATTTAGCACATTGTTGTCCCCATGCCAAAAGTTCTTGCTGTGGATGCTGTTGATGCCCTGCCCAGATCCCTTTACCTGGCCAGAGCTTTCATTCTCCAGTGGCTATGAGTTTTTGCAGCTTATAGCATGTTCGTTTTTCAGAAAATTTCCCTCAGCTACATGAAAACCACTCAGGTTAGGAGGTTATGCTCCCCATCCCTAACCATGGTGGCCACAACCAATGACTGACAGATGTGGTGTAAAAGGCCCTGCCCCTCTCTTGCCCTTGTCTCATAATGGAAGCAATTCTGCGGTAGGATGCGTGCTCCAGAGCTTCCCCCAGGGACCAGACTGAATCTGGTCCACAACTGAGGTCACAGCCTTGCTTAGCTTCTCCCACCCCTTGTCCTGTCTTGCTTCCTTCACTCCCTTCTGAAAGCATTCTTTCAATAAATCACAGTCCGAAGACTCAATTTCTCAGGCTTTGCTTCCAGCCTAAGGCAGTTAGTACTGGAAAGGACCCAGGATACAGACTGTAAGGATGGAATAAGAGAGATGGGTGCTACTTGGTTGCAAAGCCAGCTGCATGCCAATTAAGACAACACCTCCTGTGGTCCGTGGTTGCTGAGACTTTTACCCGTGGTGACCAGAGACAAGACACGGGAGGAAGAGGGTGGACCAGCCAGGGCCGTGTCTCTGGTGTTTGACAGGTATGGGGGAAAACAATCGCTGAGTGCCATTGATGCATCGACGAGAGGAACAGGCTTGAATAACAGGCTCAGGTCTATTCACAATTTAAAGCAAAGCGTTGGAGAGTGGCTCTTTGGGCAACATTCAGAGAGATACTAATGATTAATACTAATCTTCTGTAGTCCGAAGGCAGAAAGAGCTGAAAATCAGGTCCAAGAGTGAAAGAATTTCAAAGAAGATTAAACCCTTGGCCTCGGCCAGTCTTCAGTGTCAAAGTCAGGATCTTGACAGAGAAAGAACAAGGCCCTGAGACTTGGAATGGGGGTGCACAGGTAAAGAAGCTTGAGAAATGTGAATCCCCAGGTTCACCTGAAATGTCTGAGCCTGCAACAGAAGTGGACTCCTCCTTATTGGGACATAGGGCTCCAAGCCCCCAGGCTTGAAAACTACCCAGAGGGTTCCCATGAGGCAGGGACCTTATAAGACAATGCCTGGCCTTGCTAGGCTGTCTCCCAATTTCCCCACCTTAGCTGCCTATTTGTCAGTAGGACCAAACAGCATTAGCCAATGGGGGAAGGGCTAGTCCAACTAAAGGAGGAAGGCACTTATACATCAAGTAACTGCAGAACCTTCTGACTCACTGGCAGGAACCATGGCACAATGCCTGGGAGTAGATCCTGAAGTTGGATCAAGGGAAGCAAGAACAAAATATCAAGCAAGACAAGGGAGAGGTTATTAATATAGGCTTAATATACCATCAGTGTTGTCTGCCACAAGAATTCATGCTGGGCAAAAGTCCTGGGAGACTAATATGCTGCTGAAATGACTCTCCTTGAAAGCCTGGAAAATGGTGTCCCAAATTTAATGAAGATGAGATGCCAGAACTGCCAGGCAGATTGTGGAGGAAGGGATGCAAGTGCCCAGAGAAGTAGGGGAAAAACTGAAAAGAAAAATTGAAATATTAAACCAGGAAACCCACTAGCAGATAATGTGCCTTGGTGGGACATTATTTGCCAAAGCAATTGGGATGTGCCAGTGAGGGGGCTATTAGCATCATTAAAAAGCTTATGGTGGCTGTCCTGTGGAGGTGGGAGCTGTCAGGAGATGCTGTGAGAAAATAACTATCTAGAAGCAATGGGGATGACAGAATTCTGGAATAGTAGAAGCCAGATGGTAGCACTTTATAGTCATAAGCAAGGTATTCAGAACTACTGTAGTAGGCACAAGGCTGGAATGGCAACCTGGGGCCTTGACCATATGGGACCAACCATATGGATCTTGGAAGATCTTGGGAGATTGCTAATAGAACAATAGATTGTGGCATTTCTAAAGACAAGATATATGGGAAGTTTTTTTTTTTCTCTCTCTCTCTCTCTCCACACACACACACACACACACACAATCCAGAGTGGATATGCAGAAGGCTGAAGCCAGCTGCCTCAAAAGAAAGTCACAATCTCTTGTTCAATTTTGAGACCTAACCCTCAAGAGGAGGCTGTTTCTCACGAGGAAGATGATTTTAACAACACCATGTGATATGGGTAGGCTTTGAGCCCCCACCCAGATCTCATCTTGAATTGTAGTTCCCATAATCCCACATGTCATGGGAGGGATGGGGGAAGGTAATTGAATCCTGGGGACAGTTACCCCCATGCTGTTCTTGTGATAGTGAGTGAGTTCTCATAAGATCTGATGGTTTTATAAGAGACTTTCCCACTCTCCTTTGCTCTTCACTTCTCTCTTCTGCTGTCATGAAGAAAGATGTGTTTGCTTCCCCTTCTGCCATGATTGTAAGTTTCCTGAGGCCTCCCCAGCCATGTAGAACTGTGAGTCAATCAATCTCTTTTCTTTATAAATTACCCAGTCTCGGGTATGTCTTCACAGCAGTGTGTAAATGAACTAATACACCCTGAGATAAGACACAGGCAATTCCCCTAGTCCTTCCCAAAGGAACCTATAACCATTTACTTGGGCAACTGTACAGTGAGGAAGGGGAATACATAAATCTTTCAAGAGAAGTTGTATACAGGGCCCACATTGTTTCTAATTCCCAGGAACTACTAAAAAAATAACATGGCCTCTGTGTTAAGGTAGGGGTATACAGAGGTCAAGTAATAAATGACCGTTGTTCTCAATGGTTTCTAAATGTATAATTGGAATAGCCAGACCTAGCAGTTGGAAGAATTCTCATGTTGGTTTTTTGACCAATAATAGCAGTCACAGGCCAAATAGAGAGAGGCCAAATAGAAGTTTTTGAAGCTACCTCTCTCAGGAAAGATAGTAAATAATAATCCATATTACATCTAAGGGAATTGGCAGAGATTAATGCCACTCTTAATGACTTCAAGAATACAAGCATAATGGTCCTCACTTATACCTATTCAATTCACCAGTTTGGTCTCTGAAAAACCCAAATTGGTGTGGCCAATTACAGTAGGTTCCTGCAAACTCAACCAAGTTATAGCTCCATTTGTAGTTACTGTGCTAGATGTGGGATTTTTGTAGAGCAGATTACAGACTCAAGTGCATAGACTTTGGCTAGGTGAGTGCATTCTTTTAAATCCTCCATCATGAAGGAGGATCAGAGACATTTCACATTTATATGGAAGGGGTGACAATATGCATTTATGGTCTTACCTCAGGGCTACACTAATTCTCCTGCTATGTGTCACAATATAGTCAAAAGGTACCTAAACCATTTGGACATTCCACAGACTGTTACATTGGTTCACTCTATTGATGTTATCATGTAATAAACACTAAGAGTTTGATGAGTAAGAAGTGGCATGTACTCTGAAGATGATGGTTAGACACAATAACTCCAGAGTGAGCGAGAAACTCTACAAAGATTCAGGGGCCTGCCAGATACGTGAAGTAGTTAGAGGTCCAATGGGGTAAGGCAAGCCGGGGCATCTCATCCAAAGTAAAGAACAATTTATTGCACCTTGCACTTCTACCAGTAAGAAAGAAGCACTACACTTGGTGGGGCTGTTCGAGTTTTCTAGGCAACATATTCTATACTTAGGAAGATTGTTCTGACTTCATTCATCGGGTGATATGGGAAGCTTCTTGTTTTGGGTGGAACAAGAATGAGCTGTACGGTGGGAACAGGTTGTGGTATAAGTAGTCTTATTTTGGGGGCCATATGGCTTAGCAGATCACATGGTAGTAGAGGTAGATACAGTACAGAAAAAACGTGGAGTCCCTGGCAATCTCCAATAGGGAGTCATAGGACAGACCCGTAGGGTTTTGGAGCAAGTCCATGCCATCTGCAACAGAGAAAGGGCCACCACTAGAAAATATATCCTGACATGCCATGTAGCCCTGGTAGGCACTAACCATGGTAGAGTGTCTAACCAGGGGCTATCAGCTAACATTGCAGCTAGGACTAACCGTCAAGAGCTGGGTACTGTTAGACTAGGTTAGCCTGGAAGCACTTCATTAAGAAATGGAAGTGGTACATCCAGGATTGGGCTCAAGGAGCTGCAGAGGGCACAAGAAATTCACATAAACAGGTGACCCAGACACTTATATCACTTACCACTATTACATAGTCACCTCTCATCCTGCAACACATTTGACCTTGTGGGAAAGTTCTCATTGTCAAACAGAGGAAAAAATGCCTGAACTTAGTTCACTAATGGGTCAGCTTGATATGTGAGTTCAAGCCAAAAATGGGCTACAACTGCCCTACAGCCTCTCTTATGGGTGACTCTGAAAGCCGGTGGTGAATGGAAAGTGTTCCACAGGGCAGAGCTTCGTGTAACACATCTTGCCATTCATGTTGTGTGGAGAGAGAAGTGGCCCAAGGAACATAGTGGACAAGGAGGTCTGGGGGAGAGGCTTGTGGAGGTACCTGTGGGAGTGGGCATAATGTTGATGATCTGATCTTTATATTGAATGAAAATACCTACCAGAGAGCATCCCTTTCAGAAGAAGCACACAGGCAGGATGAGTCAGTCAGCGATGTCTGCTAGTTTCTCTGTTGACATGTCCATGAGCTCATGAACACAGAAGACATGGTGGCAGAGATGGAGGAGCACCATGGCCCCCAGACATGCACACACTCACCAAGGCTGCAAGCTACTGCTGCTGCTGGATGGCTTGCCTGCTAATAATAAAAGTCAATGCAGAGCCCCAATATGGTATCATGTTTTGGGGACATCAACCAGACACTTGTTGGCAAGTTGATTAGCTTGGACCCCTTCAATTTGGAAAAAGCAGTGTTTCAACCTGACTACGAAAGACAAGGATTTCACCCGGATTGGTCTTTCCTTGATACAGTGCCTCAGTCAACACTAATATTCCAGGGCTCGCAGAATGTTTGATCTATGCATGAGATCCCACTGTATGGCCAAGGAAGTGAGGCAGTGGGCACATAATCATGGGATCATGTGGTTCTATCACATGCTGTTCCATTCAGAAGCCACTGGCCTGAAAGAGCCTTGAAAAAGTCTCTTGAAGGTGCAGGTGAGGCACCTGCCAGTGGAAGACACCTTGTAAGAATGGAGCATCAGCCTTCAGAATATAGTATACTTTACAAAAGCTGGCCATTTTATGGTACTCTGACCCCAGTTGGCTGAATTATATAGGTCAAGGAACCGAGGGGTGAAAATAGGGCTGGATTAGCTCTTCATCGCTACAAGTGATCAACCTGGGATTTGTGTTTCCCATCCCTACAACTTTAGGATCTCTGGATCTAGAGGTCCTGCTCCCGCCAGAGGATGCTGTAAGAATTCCAGTAAACCTATGCCTGCCACTTAGTTCCTTTGGGTTCCTGATGCTAGGAGATCAGTAGCACTAAAAGGATTTACCAGCTGGCAGGGATGATTGATAATCATGAGGAGGTAGGATTTGCTGTTTCTTAAGAGAAGAGGGAAGAGTATGGTCGGCACTCACACAATCTATTACGGTATCTCTTGGTATGCCTATGCCCACACTCAGTTATAACTTGCTCAGTGAAGCAACTGGCCTGATAAGTATATGGTGAACGGGGGCTCAAACAGCTCAGGGATGAGGGCCTGGGACACCAAACAGCAGAAATGCAAGTGAAGGAAAATCTAGAACGTGTTGTGTAGGAGGGAGATAATGTATCACTGAAGGCTTTAGGACCAATTGTACCACATAGCTGTTGTTCATCACCCTAACTTGTCTTTTGGAATTTTCCCCAGAAATCATGATAGTTCCTATGTAGCAAACAATGTGAAAAGCAAGAGAACATGAGCAAGACAAGAGATGGACTCCACTGGGTGTTGACAGCAATCTGTTTAGATCCCCTTATCCAGGCAGACGGACCCAAATTACAGTGAATGGTGGCTGCTAACCACTCCCCATTCCTTCCTTCTCCAGAACTTTGCCTCTAGTTGAATAGCAGCTGCCTCCCTGGAGCGATTGTCCTTCTGCTCCAGTTCCCCACCTCTCCCTCAGCAGCCAGTAACCAATAACTGATTTATGCAGAGTACAAAAGTCCATTTCCCTTATCTTAACATAGAACCAGCTCCGTGGTGCAGAGTGGACTCCAGAGCTGCCCTCAAGACTAGATGGAAGCTAGTTTCTATCCAGACTCTTTCGTTAATTAGCTTACTTCCCATGTCCCACCCTCCTTCCTCAATGCACCTTCTTCTGAGATCCCTCCTCAATGCATCACTTTAACAAAAATCCCCATATCTGGCCCCATCTCTTCTCTGGAACCTGACCTAGGACAGTTACCCACCCCTCAGCATGGCTCTTCCATGTGGAAAGCCCTTTCAGTTCCATGCTCATAAGGGTACCCAGGGGAAGCACAGCATATTAAGGATGATATTGTATTTCTCCTTGCACCATAGTTTGTCAGCCCTGAGAATGAAACTAGAATGCAAACGCTCTTTTCCTTAACCTGCCACCTTAACATATCATCCAACATGAGTGAATATCAGAACCATTCACCAGCAATCACACAGCATATTTTAAATACTGATTTTATATGTTATGCACAAAGTACTCTGTTATATACCTTAAAAATTTGGCTGAAATTTAAGTGTTACCCACCATTAGAAATTATTGATCAGAGTAGGTTGTAGATTTCCTCTTCCACTTTCTTTCTTTTCTTTTTCTGAGAGAGAGTCTTGTTCTGTTGCTCAGGCTAGAGTGCCGGGGGGGCGATCTCAGCTCACTGCAACCTCTGCCTCCTGGGTTCAAGTGATTCTTGCCCCTCAGCCTCCCGAGTAGCTGAGATTACAGGCACCCGCCACCACGCTCAGTTAATTTTTGTATATTTAGTTGAGACGGGGTTTCATCATATTGGCCAGGCTGGTCTTGAACTCCTGACCCCAAGAGACCTGCACGTCTCGGCCTCCCAAAGTGTTGGGATTACAGGTGTGAGCCACTGCACCTGACCCACTTTCTTTCTTTCTTTTTTTTTTTTTTTGAGAATGAGTCTGGCTCTGTCCCCCTGGCTGGAGGGCAGTGGCGCGATCTTGGCTCACTGCAAGCTCCGCCTCCCAGGTTCCCGCCATGGCGGACGCCTGTAGTCCCAGCTACTCGGGAGGCTGAGACCTGACCCACTTTCTTTACATAAATATCTAAGTTAACCAAAAGTCTCTTTGTAAAGCCACTGACTTGCTGAGATGCCCCATGCAAATATTGCCTTCTTGTTGCGCTATTTCATCCAGGACAATGTGATACTTTTTAAATACAGTGTGAGGGTTATAAACCTTATGAATCAAGGTTTATTTTTCTTTTTTAGCCTATGGATGTCCAATTGCTCCAGCACCATTTGTTGAAAACACTTTTTTCTTCATTGAATTGCTTTCACACCTTTGTCAAAAATAAGTTTGGTGTATTTATGTGGGCCTATTTCTGGGTTTTCTATCTCTGTTCATTTGATCCATGTCTCTATCCCTCTGTTGATACTGCACATCTTTGATTCCTGTAGCTACATAAATATCGAAATAGGGCAGACTGCTGCTTCCTCCCAATTTATTCCTCTTTTTCAAAATGTTTTAGCTATTTTAGTGCCTTACCCTTTCATGTAAATTTTAGAATAATCTTGTCTACATCTACAAAACCCATTGCTGGGAAAAACCTGTATATCAATTTGGGAAGAACTGACATCTTTATTACATTGAGCCTTTCAGCCTATGAACAATGTATGTCTCTCTATTTATATAAATGTCTTTGATTTCTGTCATCAGTGTTTTATAGTTTTTAGCACGTGAGTCCTGTATGTATTAGATTAACACCTAACTATTTCATTTTT
Source organism: Colobus angolensis palliatus (assembly GCF_000951035.1). Classification (NCBI taxonomy): domain Eukaryota; kingdom Metazoa; phylum Chordata; class Mammalia; order Primates; family Cercopithecidae; genus Colobus; species Colobus angolensis. Next base: position 500,587 of record NW_012115389.1, read on the forward strand.
TGAGTGATTGTAAGTGGTATTGTATTTTTAATTTGGCTACCCATGTGTCCGTTGAAAGTCTATAGAAATACAATTGATTTTTGTGTCTGTTCATCTTGAATTCTGTGATTTTGATGAACTCCCTTATTAGTTCTAGGAGAGTTTTTTGGTTTTCTCTTTTAAGATTTCTGAGGATTTTCTATACAGACAATCACAGTCATGTCATCCGCCAACAGAAGTTTGTTTGTTTGTTTCCTTCTGAACTGTATGACTTTTATTTCCTTCTCTTGTCTTATTGCACTGGCTAGAACTTCTGGCATTTTGTTGAGTAAGAGTAGTGAGAGCAGACATCCTTGCTTTGTTTCCAGTGTTTAGGGAGAAAACATCCAGTCTTTCACCATTAAATATAATTGTAGCTGTAGTTCTTCGGTGGATTTTTTTTTAATCTAGTTGATAGACTACCTTTTGCCACCTGTTCTTATTTTTCTGAGAATTTTCATTATGAATAGATGTTAAGGTTTGTCAAATGAATTTTATGTATCAATTGCTATAATCGTGAGTTTTCTTCTTTTACTATTGATATGGTGAGTGTCTTGATTTATTTTGAGTATCAAACCAGCCTTGCTTCCTTGGAATAAATTCCACTTGGTCACAGTGTATAATTCTTTTATTTTTATTTTTATTTATTTTTTTTAAGACAGAGTCTCACTCTTCCTGCTCAGGCTGGAGTGCAATGCTGTGATCTTGGCTCACTGAAACCTCTGCCTTCTGAGTTCAAGTGATTCTCCTGCTACAGCCTCCCCAGTAGCTGGGATTACAGGTGCCCACCACCATAGCTAATTAGTCCACCAGCTAATTTTTTGTCTTTTAGTAGAGATGAGGTTTCACAATGTTGACCAGGCTGGTCTCAAGCTCCTGACCTCAGGTGATCCACCTGCCTCGGCCTCCCAAAGTGCTGGGATTACAGGCCTGAGCCACCGCGCCTGGCTCCTGTTGTATAATTCTTATTAAATGTTGCTGAACTTTATTTGCTAATACTTTGTTTAAATGTTTCACTTCTTTATTCAGGATGAATATTGGTCTGTAAATTTTTTTGGTGCTATCTTTATCTGGTTTGGTATCAATATAACAGTAGCTTTGAAAGTAAATTGGGAAGTGTTCTCTTCTATTTTCTCAAAGAGGTTGTGTAGAATTGATGCAAACTCTTTAAATGTTTGGTAGAAGCCTTCGGTGAAATCACCAGGGCTTGGAGACATCTTTTTTGAGAATTTTAAAATCACAAATTCTATTTCCTTAATACTTATAGGATATTCAAATTATCGATTTCATATTGTGTGTCTTGTGGTAGTTTGTGATTTTTGAGGAACTGGCTCATTTCATGTAAGCTGTCAAATTTATTTTTGTTAAATTATCTATAGTATTTCTTTATTATCCTTTTGTTATCTGCAGGTCTGTACTGAAAACCCTGTTTCATTTCTGATATTGGTAATTTGTGTCCTTTCTCTGTTTCTTTCTCTCTTTTGGTCAGTCTTGCTAGAGGGTTGTCTATTATATTGCTTTTGTCAGAGAACTGCCTTTTTAGTTTACTGGTTTTCTCTGTTGTTTTTCTGTTTTCAATTTGTGTGTGTGTGTGTGGTATTTTGTAGTAGAAATAAGGAAAAATATATCTACTCCATTTTTCCAGAAGTGGAAATTCCTGAGTCTTGTTTTAGGACCAAACTTGCCCTTTTAAAGTGAGATTAATCCCACTCATTAGGGTGAAGCCCTCATAGCCCAATCACCTCTTAAAGGTCCTACCTCTCAACACTGTAACAAAGACAACTACATATTTAACATGGGGACTTTTGGAGGGGACAAACATTCAAACCATAGCATCTATCTATCTCCAAACTCCTTTCCCAGTAGTTTATGCAAGAGAAGGCAATTTATATTCTTACACTTCACTCTGTGGTCTTGTTACTCTTTGCTTCCTGTCTATCTTTCTTGTCCTG
>NW_012115389.1:502918-509250 GCF_000951035.1 Colobus angolensis palliatus
ACACATATATATTAGAAATGAGACTCTATTAGTCTGGCTGCAGTTCCTCTACTCCAGGCAGAGAATGTTCAGGGAGTTCAAAATACTATCTGATTGGTACGGAACCTGGAAGAATTGTAAGAAAGAACTGGTCCTACCTTGGGGTTCAGATAGATCTCAGCTATTTGATGGAATTGTGGGAACCTTGGATGAGGCTGCATTACAGAATGAGAGGAGTGGCAGAGACCATGGACTGAAAGGCTAGAGGCCAAGTGTGAGCAGTGGAAGGTATCCAAGCTACTGGAGGGGAATCCGTGCAAATCTACCTCCATTCTTGCCTTCTCAGTAGAAAGAATTAGACTGAGGCAGAGGAGTCAGAAAAAGAGACCGAGGCAAGTTTCAGAGCAGGAGTAAGGGTTTCTTAAAAAGCTTTAGAGCAGAAATGAAAGAAAGGAAAGTACACTTGGAAGAAGCCCAGGTGGGCGACTTGAAGGAGTGCCCCGTTTGAACTTGGACCTAGGATTTTATATGCTGGTCGCCTACTGGAGTCTAGCGCCCGTTTCCGTGGATTCTTCCTTTAGGGAGAGCTGCCTGCAAGCGCAGTGGCCTACTAGTCCCAGGGCGACAAGCGTACACAGTGTGTTTACTGGAGTTGTATGCATGCTTGCCTGAGCTGTTCTCCCCTTTTCTGGTGGAATGTCCTGGGAAGGTCATACTGCCTATTTGCCTCTTAATGTGCATGCTCGAGCCCAATTCCTGAGATCATATTGGACGCTGCTGATGACCAATTTCGTGTGTTGTTATCTATGGGGAAACTGCCTCTCCCTGGCACTGGCTGTGAACCTATTGTTATTTTAGAGGGACAGTGTGACAACTGCTTGACCATCACCTGACTTTCCTGATGGGGTGTGGGGGAGCCTTCTCCTGCCCCACTCATGCCTGATGAACTACCTGCTATAACACAATCTTGGCAGAGACAGAGACGGCCAGAGGTTGGAGGGGACAGATTACAGGTCCAGAGATGAGAGTTGGGCTATTTGCATCTTTTTCAACTTTCAAATGCTTTAGCACTCTGGAGAGGAGAAATCAATGATGATACCAGTACTACAGATCTACTAGCATCCGCTTGTGTAAAACTTGGTCATGAGAGGCACAAGGCAAGGCGGGAACTGAGGCTTGTGGATTGGAAGATGTGAAAGGAAAATATATTGGGCCCCAAAATCACTAAGCTAAAAGGAAAATTCAAGCTGGGAACTGCTTAGGGCAAACCCGCCTCCCATTGTACTGGGTCATCCTCTTACTCACTGAGATAAATGCATATCTGATGGCCTCCTTTGCAAAGACCAGTTGGAAGCTCAAAAGAATGCAACAGCTTGTCTCTCACCTAGCTGTGGCCTAGAAGCCCTTTCCCCACTTACAGCTGTCCTGCCTTTCTGGGCTGAACCAATGTTCATTTTACATATGTTGATTGATGTCTATGTCTCCCTAATATATATACAACCAAGCTATGCTCTGACCACCTTGGGCACACCTCGTCAGCACCTCCTGAGGCTGTGTTATGGGTGAACATCCTCAACCTCTGCAAAATAAACTTGATACATTAACTGAGACCTGCCTCAAATTTACGGGCTTCACCCAGAGCTCTGCCGACTTCAGACCAGCTTCAGACCACAGGGCTGCTGTGAATACAACCAGCCCTACGCCCACCAAGGCCTCCAAGAGGAAATAATTTGGGAGGAAATTAATGCAAAGGATTGGAGTTTGGATCTAGGGGATAGAGCACTGAGACTTAGGGGTAAGCTAACCGTTAGAATATTTACACTCATCAGCCGGTAAAGCCTGGGGTAAGCGGGTGATTTACAACATTAACACACGCTGCCTGATGCTCAGGTGCTCTGTGCCCATTATTTGTTTTATGTGAGGTAAGTTTTATCTTTCTGATGAATGAGAAAACGAAACCTAGGCTCAGAGTAGTTAAATGCATTGCATCCAATAACAGTTAAGGGTGGATCTGATTCATTTTGAGAGTGACAAATCTTAACCATGAAACCACCAGGGAGTGAAAATTCCAGTTTTGCCTTGGCTGCATGACTGAGGCTCTGATCAAACTGTAAGTCGAGTACTGAAGAGCTGGGGCCAAACATGAGTCATTTGTTCAGTCTGTCTTCTACAGCATCTAGTACTGGCCTCAAATGGACATGTGACAAGCAACTCTTGAATGGACTTGACCACATGAAAAACAGCATCTGAGTAGTTAGGAAGTGGCCAATAGGATGCAGTCTGCAGGAAGTTTGCAGAAAGGGCGTCTTCTCCAGCCAGACCATCAGTAGGGTAGGGAGTGTAGGCAGGGTGCCCTCTGTAGGTTGACTTGTACATCTATGATTAATAATGGCCTCCATTCGCATATGATTCTTGGGAGGCCCATCTCCAAGTAGTGCCTCAAAAATACGGCTGGGTGGGGCTCCTCACACCTGTAATCCCAGCACTTTGGGAGGTTGAGGCGGGCGGATCACCTGAAGTCAGGAATTCGAGACCAGCCTGGCCAGCATGACGAAACCCTGTCTCTACTAAAAATACAAAAATTAGCTGGTGTGGTGGCACATGCCTGTAATCCCACCTACTCAGGAGGCTGAGGTAGGAGAATCACTTGAACCTGGGAGATAGAGGTTGCAGTCAGCTGAGATTGCACCACTGCACTCCAGCCTGGGTGACAGAGTGAGACTTTGTCTTAAAAAAATAAAATAAAATAACATAAATGGCTAAGCTTTCTATTATTTTTAAGATTGATGATGAAATAAATCATAGGTCTGGGAAGTGTGTAAGCTTGAAAGTTGAAGAGTTCTAAAGTCTTACTTCCTCTGGGGAGGATAAAAGCTGTGGTTCTTTTGTTGCGATAATGACAGACTGTCAGTGTCTGTCTGTTTGCCTGACTCCCATTCGCTGAATAAATGCTGGTAATTGCTAATTGCTTTGAGAAGAAAACTGACTCATAGCTTGAGAGTGACTTGCATATCAATGTTTCAGGCCCTCCGTGCTGGTTTTCTCAAGAGGGCGGGGAACTGGAGATGGCATGATTGCTTCCTCAACGGCTTTTGGCCTAGACTGATTCAAGTGTGATTTTTTTTTCCCCCAAGAGAGAACATCACCGGGGAGTTTAAACTGTGGGCCAGGGGAATGAATGCTTCTTTTTTCTGGTCATCTTGGTCTGCAGATCATGTCTTCCATTTCATACACAGTGGAGAAGATAAAAAGCGTTTGATTGAATTTCTAGCAAGCTAGATGTTAGGGGCTGATTTAAGTGACTGCTCACACTTACCAGGGGCCCTAAGTGTCTTTCACTCTGATTGCTCCTGTGAAAATATATTAGCCGACCATTGATTGATGGCTGTGTGTTAGGCCCAGCTGCAGCCGTAGTGATGCCCTTTCTCATTTTAAGGATAGCTACAAAGTAAGAAGGTGTCCCTGGGCCCCACAGGTCGGGGGCCTTTTTCTGAGACGCTAGAGACATGAGCTCCTCAAAGCACTATTTTTGTTGATTGCTGAATCAACAAAATTGAAACAGCATGTTGAAATTTTGTTGAAACAGCATGGTAGCTGTTTCTCTTCAGCTTATTCTGGTTTTCCTATTTTCTGGTTTATAATGTGCTCCAAGTTGAAAGAAATTTTAAAGACAACAGATTTTAAGGTGAGAAATCCAAGAGTTTTCAAAAGGGAAACCGTTTTTAAGACCCTCAAAAGACTATATTTTGACTATATATTTGTTTAACTATATTTGACTATATATAAAAGTTATATTTGACTATAACTTTCGTCTTGACCTCTCCAATGTTTGGTACACATCTTATCCTCTTCCTTTCTTGTCTGTCAGACTCTGATACCAGTGACACAAGACAGGAATCATCCATTCCAGGAGGTCTCCCTTTGTAACCTATCAATAGGTTCACCTTACCTGCTGCCCAGACAGAACTGATTTCTTAAGACTGGGAAATCGCAATAGGGAAAGAGTCATTTAAGCAGAGTCGGCCATGTAGGAGATCAGAGTTTTATTATTACACAAATCCGTCTCCCGGAACATTTGGGGATCAAAGTTTTTAAAGACAATTTGGTGGGAGTGGAGGGACAGTGAGTCAGGGAGTGCTGATTGGTTGGGTTGGAGGTGAAATCCTGGGCTGTCCCAGTCTTTCTGTGCTGAGTCAGTTCCTGGGTGGGGTACAAGATCAGATGGGCTGGTTTCTCCATCTGGGTAGTGCCGGTTGATCCATCAAGTGTAGAATCTGCAAAACATCTTAAGCATTGATCTTAGGAGCAGTTTAGGGAGGGTCAGAATCTTGTAGCCACCAGTTACGTGACTCCAAAACTATAATTTCTAATCCTGTGGCTAATGTTAGTAGTCTAGTCCCCAGGCAAGAAGGAGGTTTGTTTTGGGAAAGGTCTGTTACCATCTTTGTTTTAAACTCTAAACTCTAAACTAAGTTCCTCCCAAAGTTGGTTCAGCCTACACCCAGGAATGAACAGGACAGCTTGGAGATTAGAGGCAAGATGGAATCATTTAAGCTGGACCTCTTTCTCTGTCTCTGTCATAACCTTGCAAAGGCGGTTTCACCTTGACACTCTCCCTCCTGGCAAACAAACGGACAGAGCTGCTTATTCCTTTTATATGCTCAACCCAGAAAGCAGGCACATAAGCCTCACCAGGAGGACTTGGAGCAAAGTCCAGACACTTGCCTGATATAATTCATCTGCAGAAGGTTCCAGACATTGGTATTTTTTTATTTTAAAGCAATTGGTGATTCAACTGAATAGCTGGGGTGAGTAACCTCTGTATGAAGGCATTCTAAAATATTAGCATTAAAATATTTAACTGTTAAAAAACTGCATGACTTTTTTTTTTGGAAAGATTTCTGCATACTGTCTAATTTAATTCTCACATTAATTATCAGAGATTTTGCAGTGGCAGAAACAGGCTCAGAGAGATTAAGAATATGCTAGTAAGTAGAAGGGGTGAGGGGTTACACCTAATCAGTGTGACTTGAAAGCTCAGAATTTTAATTACTATTGTAGATGCTGGCTTGATTTTCTTAGCTTTTTACTGGGTTCAGAACTCCTTGAAGGAGAAGACTATGTCTTTTTATATCTCTATTTCCAATGGTCAGCATTATGCCCCATGTTAGTTGGAAACAAATGAATACTGAATATTCTTTAAGAATGTGAGGGTTCTTTAACACAGAGATGGGTCTCAGCCCTGAGTTCTGGGTCCTCAAGGTTATTTATTCTTCTGTGTCTGGCTCATGCAAATTCTTCTTCTCCCAATGTCGTTCTTATTCTATCCATTGATTTCGATTTCATACTTACTTCTATTTTACCTGTGAAGTTTTCCAGGCTAAATGTGTCTGAAATGGTGTTTCTTTCTGAACTCCCATGGTATATAAAACATGTATTATTTGGCTTAGGACTAAATCTGTACCATTCTTTTGTATGTGTAAAGGCTGTACACTTTGATTTTGATCTGTAAGATAATTGGAATAAGATTGTAAATATCATCAGAATCTTCTCTTCTGAATTTCTTAAAATACCCAATGCAGCCCCTGGTATAGAGTACTTATGAATTGATTTCTATTTATCTGTTAACTTTATTCTGTTAAGTAAATTTAATAATTTAGATACAATAGAGGGTGGCGCCCAAGATGGCCAAATAGGAACAGCTCCAGCCTCCAGCTCCCAGTGTGAGTGACACAGAAGATGGGTGATTTCTGCATTTTCAACCGAGGTACCAGGTTCATCTCACTGGGGTGTGTCAGACAGTTGATGCTGGTCCATGGGTGCAGCCCGATTAGCAAGAGCTGAAGCAGGGCAAGGCATTGCCTCACCTGGGAAGTGCAAGGGGGAAGGGATTTCCTTCTCCTAGCCAAGGGAAATTGAGACTCACAACACCTGGAAAATTGGGTAACTCCCACCCTAATACTGAGCTATACCAAGGGTCTTAGCAAACGGCACACCAGGAGATTATATCCCACACCTGGCCCAGAGGGTCCCATGCCCATGGAGCCTCCCTCATTGCTAGCACAGCAGTAGGAGATCTAACTGCAAGGTGGCAGTGAGGCTGGGGGAGGGGTGCCTGACATCACTGAGGCTTAAGTAGATAAACAAAGCTGCCAGGAAGCTCGAATTGGGTGAAGCCCACTGCAGCTCAAGGAGACCTGCCTGCCTCTGTAGACTCCACCTCTGGGGACAGGGCATAGCTAAACAAAAAGCAGCAGAAACCTCTGCAGATGTAAAAGTCCCTGTCTGACAGCTTTGAAGAGAGCAGTGGTTTGCCCAGCACGGAGGTTGAGATCTGAGAACGGACAGACTGC
>NW_012115389.1:509547-510710 GCF_000951035.1 Colobus angolensis palliatus
AAACAGGGTCTGGAGTGGACCTCGAGCAAACTCCAACAGACCTGCAGCTGAGGGTCCTGACTGTTAGAAGGAAAACTAACAAACAGAAAGGACACCCACACCAAAACCCCATCAGTATGTCACCATCAACAAAGACCAAAGGCGGATAAAACCACAAAGATGGGGAAAAAGCAGTGCAGAAAAGCTGGAAATTCAAAAAATCAGAGCGCATCTCCCCTTCCAAAGCAATGCAGCTCATTGCCAGCAACGGAACAAAGTTGGATGGAGAATGACTTTGACGAGTTGAGAGAAGAAGGCTTCAGTCGATCAAACTTCTCAGAGCTAAAGGAGGAACTACATAACTAGCGCAAAGAAACTAAAAACCTTGAAAAAAGAATGGATGAATGGATAACTAGAATAATCAATGCAGAGAAGACCTTAAAATAACTGACAGAGATGAAAACCATGACACGAGAACTATGTGACAAATGCACAAGCTTCAGTAACCTACTCGATCAGCTGGAAGAAAGATTATCAGTGACTGAAGATCAAATGAATGCAATGAAGTGAGAAGAGAAATGTAGAGAAACAAGAGTAAAAAGAAATGAACAAAGCCTCCAAGAAATACGGGATTATGTGAAAAGACCAAATCTACGTCTGATTGGTATGACTGAAAGTGACAGGGAAAATGGAATCAAGTTGGAAAACACTCTGCAGGATATCATCCAGGAGAACTTCCCCAATCTAGTAAGGCAGGTCAACATTCAAATTCAGGAAATACAGACAACACCACAAAGATACTCCTCGAGAAGAGCAACTCCAAGACACATAATTGTCAGATTCACCAAAGTTGAAACGAAGGGAAAAAATGTTAAGGGCAGCCAGAGAGAAAGGTCGGGTTACCCACAAAGGGAAGCCCATCAGATTAACAGCACATCTCTCGGCAGAAACTCTCCAAGCCAGAAGAGAGTGGGGGCCAATATTCAACATTCTTAAAGAAAAGAATTTTAAACCCAGAATTTCATATCCAGCCAAAAACTAAGTTTCCTAAGTGAAGGAGAAATAAAATCCTTTACAGACAAGCAAATGCTGAGAGATTTTGTCACCACCAGGCCTGCCTCATAAGAGCTCCTGAAGGAAGCACTAAACATGGAAAGGAACAACTGGTACCAGCCATTGCAAAA
>NW_012115389.1:511798-512294 GCF_000951035.1 Colobus angolensis palliatus
GAAAGCAGGAAAGATCTAAAATTGACACCTAATAAACTCAATCAAAACCGCTCAACTACATGGAAACTGAACAACCTGCTCCTGAATGACTACTGGGTACATAATGAAATGAAGGCAGTAATAAAGAAGTTCTTTGAAACCAGTGAGAACAAAGATACAACATACCAGAATCTTGGGACACATTTAAAGCAGTGTGTAGAGGGAAATTTATAGCACTAAATGCCCACAAGAGAAAGCAGGAAAGATCTAAAATGGACGCCCTAGCATCACAATTAAAAGAACTAGAGAAGCAAGAACAAACACATTCCAAAGCTAGCAGAAGGCAAGAAATAACTAAGATCAGAGAAGAACTGAAGGAGATAGAGACATAAAAAACCCTCCAAAAAATCAATGAATCCAGGAGCTGTTTTTTTGAAAAGATCAACAAAATTGATAGACCGCTGGCAAGACTAATAAAGAAGAAAAGAGAGAAGAATCAAATAGACACAATAAAAAA
>NW_012115389.1:513048-513787 GCF_000951035.1 Colobus angolensis palliatus
TTTATGACAAACCCACAGCCAATATCATACTGAATGGGCAAAAACTGGAAGCATTCCCTTTGAAAACCAGCACAAGACAGGGATGCCCTCTCTCATCACCCCTATTCAACATAGTGCTGGAAGTTCTGGCTAGGGCAATCAGGCAAGAGAAAGAAATAAAGGGTATTCAGTTAGGAAAAGAAGAAGTTAAATTGTCCCTGTTTGCCGATGATATGATTGTATATTTAGAAAACCCCATCATCTCAGCCCAAAATCTCCTTAAGCTGATAAGCAACTTCAGCAAAGTCTCAGGATACAAAATCTGTGCCAAAATCACAAGCATTCTTATACACCAGTAACAGACAAACAGAGAGCCAAGTCATGAATGAACTCTCATTCACAATAGCTTCAAAGAGAATAAAATACCTAGGAATCCAACTTACAAGGGATGTAAAGGACCTCTTCAAGGAGAACTACAAACCACTGCTCAGTGAAATGAAAGAGGACACAAACAAATGGAAGAATATACCATGCTCATGGATAGGAAGAATCAGTACTGTGAAAATGGCCATACTGCCCAAGGTAATTTGTAGATTCAATGCCATCCCCATTAAGCTACCAATGACTTTATTCACAGAATTGGAAAAAACTGCTTTAAAGTTCATGTGGAACTAAAGAAGACCCCGCATTGCCAAGACAATGCTAAGCCAAAAGAACAAAGCTGGAGGCATTATGCTACCTAACTTCAAACTATACTACA
>NW_012115389.1:514852-538957 GCF_000951035.1 Colobus angolensis palliatus
TGGAATACTATGCAGCCATAAAAAAGGGATGAGTTTGTGTCCTTTGTAGGGACATGGATGCAGCTGGAAACCATCATTCTCAGCAAACTATCGCAAGAACGGAAAACCAAACACCACATGTTCTCACTCATAGGTGGGAATTGAACAATGAGATCATGTGGACACTGGAAGGGGAACATCACACACCGGGGCCTATTGTGGGGAGGGGATGGGGGGAGGGATAGGATTAGGAGATATACCTAATGTAAATGACGAGTTAATGGGTACAGCACACCAACATGGCACATGCATACATATGTAACAAATCTGCACTTTGTGCACATGTACCCTAGAACTTAAAGTATAATAATTAAAAAAAAAAGAAAGTCAAATCCAGCTGTACTAAGTGCCTACCAAAAAAGAAAAGTATACAATATATTGTTATTAAATATAGTCACCATGCTGTATAAGAGATCACTCTTATTTACCCTAATTGAAACTTTGTACCCTTTCACCAACATCTCCTCATTGCCCCACCCCCACCTTGGCTCCTGGCAACCACACTATGTTTCCATGAGTTTGACATTTTTAGATCCCACAAATAAATGACATCATGCAGAAAAAAAATTAATTTATTAAATTATAGAAAAATATTTCTAACTTTGGAAATAAAATTATTAGCATCAATAACTGAGTACATAAAGGTTTATTTCTTTATTAATATAAAGTAATTTGTTAGTTTTGCACAAGCATGCCACAGAAAGCAAGTATATTCAGAGGTAACAGATACATTTTAAAATAATAAATATACTCCCATCCTTTCCTTTCTCTTTATCACTGTACATAGATGTAATATTCCCTTTACCATAAGCCCACTTTTCCAATTATGGACTTGTATTTCACAGGCATTTCACCTATATTCTTGGAGAATAATTTTTGAAGGAGGTAGCGTAATGTGGAGGTTTAGAGTATACTTTTGACATAATATATTAGCCAGGCTACTATGGGTAATGTAATCGCTCAGGCTTGGTTTCCTAATCTGTGAAATGAGATACTAGTATTACTGTCTAAGTTTGTTGTGAAGATTAAATGAGATAATAAAGATCTTACTGGAATGACCATAAATAGTCTGTACTTGATGAATGTTCACAATATCAGTATTAAAATTTTTATTATCATTAAAAGGTTTAAAATTTTTATGAGCTGCTTTCAAAGGCACTTTATTTCCCCAAATAGCAGCAGGAATTTTTTTTTGACAAGTAGATGTGGGCAGCTACCTATCGCTCTTCTTGCCTCCCTTTTCACCCATCCTTTGCAAGTCACATGTTGGCCTCCCTTCAAATCCCAGCTCTATCCACATCATATGGGTAGGTCATAGGAAGCAGCTGCCAGTTTTTACCACTCTCCACATGTATTTGAAGTAAAGGAGATGTATATTTTTGTTGTACCCGAATTTTAGACAGTGTCTTGGGCACTGTAAGGAGATGTATATTTTTGTTGTACCTGAATTTCAGACAGTGTCTTGGGCACCGTCTGTGGGGATGCTGGGCCAGTGCAGGTAGGGGGCCCAGGAACCAAACTGAAGGGCTGAGGGATGAGGTGGAACATGAGATTCCCCTGGCCATTCTAGAGAGGGACCCTCAGGTGGGTATTAGAGATTTAGATGAGTTCAGTCTACAGAATCACTTAGATATGTCTGACATCTCTTTCTAGATTACTCAGTTGAAATGGGCACCATTGTTTTATAAGAAGAGTCAGGGATAGCCTAATATCATACACACATTCTCATAGGAGTTCCTCTTATTTCTTCTCTCCTTCTACCTTGGGCAGAGTGTTCTTTGTATTAAATATTTAGCCTCGGAATGAAACCATGGTGCAGTCAGGGAGGGGAGGAGAGTGTGATGGGGAGATGGAGAAATGGAAGCCCCGGTAAACAGAATTAGTGACAGGCTGTGACACAGGTAGGGGTTTGCCTGGGATCCCTTGGCTATAGCCTCTCTTGCCTTTATGATGGCCAGGACCCAACAAATTCATATTCAGCCATTTCCATGTGATCACCCAGGTCTCTCTGGGATATGATGTCTCAGCCTTCCTAGAGGCAGAGCTGAATCATGCCTTTATAGGTGCTACACACTCAAGAGAATGATTCTCCCTCTGTGTGTAAGTCAAAATGGGCAAAATACTCGACACAGGTAAAGCTCAGCAAGGTTTTGAGTTTAATATTCTGTACGGTGCTTCTTTAGGGACTATAAAATATGAAATGCTTTCAATGTTTTTCTCTCTGTCTTGATGTTTTCGGTATACTTTCCTTTCAGAAAACACATGTTTTATTTCAATGGGAAGCTAGCAGCTTCGGCACTGCTGGGAGTACCAGGTTGTACTAGGAAAATGTCAAATGGTGCCCATAGCTACTGCCTTCATTCCTCAGGAGACTTGGCCAAGGCCAAGAGGTTCTATATGCCTGGATATGAGGCCTAGGTACCTCCAAGAAGTTGGACACCATGGCTGGACCATAGCTTTTTCAAGTTAGCCAGGGAGCCTGCCACTAGGAAGAAAATCGAGTTGAAAAACTATGTTTCCCCCTAGATCTGGACCAACACTAAGCTATAGTATGGTTGACAGAATATCAATATTCTCTCTTTTTTTTTTTTTTTGAGATGGAGTCTTACTCTGTCATCCAGGCTGGAGTGCAGAGGCATGAACTTGGCTCACTGCAACCTCCACCTCTCAGTTTCAAGCGATTCTCCCTGCCTCAGTCTCCTGAGTAGCTGGGATTACAGGTGCCTGCCACCATGCCCGGCTAATTTTTATATTTTTAGTAGAGACGGGGTGTTGCCATGTTGGCCAGGATGATCTTGAACTCCTGACCTCAGGTGATTCACCCGCCTCGGCCTCCCAAAGTGCTGGGATTATGGGCGTGAGCCACCACACCTGGCCAAATATCAATATTCTTTAGTATGGGTGCATAGACTTAATAAGGGAAGATATGTGTTCTCATATTCTGACACCTCTATTGAATTCCATAGTACGTACAGCAAAAAATAAATAAATAAAGCATTGTTAGAATGTGGGCTATAGATTTGACTTAGTGAAATGGTCCAAGTCTTGCTTGGCCACCAGACCGGCTCTGGGAAACCCATAGATGATGGGTGGGAATGAAAGAAGGGCTCTGAGATCTTCTTCTTCTCCCAAAATGAAATCAAATTTAAATAGATAGTTTCTGTCAGCTATTTTTGACAACTGGGTTAACTACTATTCTCATTTTCCCTTCTCAAATAGTAGTTTTCTTTGACTCTTGTTCTAAAAAAAAAATGCATATGAAATTTTAAACTAGCTGCTCAGCTAGCCAGTTTCTGGAAAAGAACTATCTGCAATTTGCAGGTTGGCCTGATCGCTCCTTCTATCTGTGTCAGAAGTTTGAGGGTGAGGAGTCTGAGTCCTGGTGTAATATCTTTTAACAAGTTGCTGTTTTGTTGTGTGTTATGGTCCTCAATATGACTTCTGGATATATTATATCTCTAGCACTGTCAGTGCTAAGTGGGTTCCCTGCTTCAGCCTGGGGATCACAGTGGGGTCAAGGGGTGATGTGAGGTGTAGGGTGGGTGATTCAGGCACAGTTTAAGAACCAGGGTCATTGCATCTGCTGGTCTCTTCTCGCACATCGCAAGTCTTCTTTGCAGACAGAAACCACTTCAGAGAGGGCATTCTCCTGCCTCTCAAACCAAAGCTTGGATTAAATGTTGATGCATCAGAAAGAAATATCTGGTTGTCTGTGTTTACTCTATGCCATGGTGAGGTCTCTCTCCCGCAAAGCTAGGCACGAAACAGCTTCTCCTCTGCTTTGGGGTTCCAGAAGGAATAACTCATCTCCCAGGGCCTGGGTATGAATATAACTCTATATTTAGAGTAGATATCTGGGAATTTAGGTGACAGGAATTAGGCATGGATGTTACCTCCTAGTGATCTTTCAGAAAGACAAATCTAATCATCTGACTTCTGTGCTTAAAGATCACTGACGGTTCCCCACTGTACAGTGAATAAAATTCATACTCCTTAGATGACAGCCAAAGTTTTTAAAAAATAAGCTTTCAGCCAAACTTAAAGCTTCTTCCATTGGTCAGCTTTCAAACCCTATGTCCCAGTCAACCAAACCATAGGCCATTTCCAGCAGACAACAGTTTATTTTTTTCAAAATCTCTTTGTCCTTTTCTGTGGAAATGAACAAGCTAGTTCTAAAATTTATATAGAAATGTAAAGGGTCAAGAATAGCAGTCAGTCTTGAGAATGAAGCTCTTGGAGGACTTATGCCGCTAGATAATCAAGACTCATTGTAAACGCACAGTATCTAAAACAGAGTGGACAGATCAATGGAATGAATTCAACAGTTAGAAACAGACCAACACACATTGGGCTGCCTGAATTCTGGCACAGGTACATGACAATGAACTTGAGAAAAGGAATCTCTTCAAGAAAAGGTATTGGGTCAATTGAAAGTCCATATGGAAACTACAGAGGACATTGTGCCTAATTTAGCAACAATTTTCATATGGATTGTAGATTGTGAAAGGTAACAGCTTATAGAAGCAAACATAGGAGAATATCTTCTTTACGTTGTAGTAGGCGAAAATGTCCTTAAATAGGGCATGAAAACTACTATCATTGAAAATTAGACTATATTAAAATCCAGAACTTTCATTCATCCAAATCAAACTTCAAAAGAGTAAAAATTGAAGCTATAGAGTGTGAAAGACTGCAATATATGCAGTCATGTACTATATAACAAAGTTTCAACGAATGATAGACCACTTATAATGGTGGTGCCATAAGATTCTAGTACTATTTTTTTTCATTTCCAACCCACATTTTATTATCGTCTTTAATTTATTGAATACAAGCAAGAAAATTATTTCCTTAATGAGTGAGAATTATTCTGCACGTATTAAATGTCACTTTTGGAAAAGTATTATAATTATTGTATCATTAGTTTTATTGTTACTTTTAACATTTTATTTTATTTTATTTCAATAGTTTTTGGGGAACAGGTGCTTTTTGGTTACATGAATAAGTTATTTAGTGGTGATTTCTGAGATTTTTGATGCACTTGTCACCAGAGCAGTGTCACTGTACCCAATATAGTCCTTTATCCTCATTCCTTCCTACCCTTTCCCTGAGTCCCCAAAGTGCATTATGTCATTTTCATGCCTTTGCATCCTCATAGCTTAGCTCCCACTTATAAGTGAGAATATAGGATGTTTTGTTTTCCATTCCTGAGTTAATTCACTTAGAATAATGGCCTCCAGATCCACTCAGGTTGCTGCAAATGCCATTATTTCATTTCATTTTATGGCTGAGTAGTATTCCATGGTATATATATGCTACATTTTCTTTATCCACTTGTTGGTTGATGAGCATTTAGGTTGGTTCCATATTTTTGCAATTGTGAATTGTGCTGCTATAAACATATGCATGCAGGTGTCTTTTTCATATAATGACTTCTTTTCCTTTGGGTAGATACCCAGTGGTGGGATTGCAGGATTGAATGCTATTTCTACTTTTAATTCTTTAAGGAATCTCCATACTGTTTTTGAAAGTGGTTGTACTAGTTTATATTCCCACCAGTGTGTAAAAGACTTCCGTTTTCATCACATTCACACCAACATCTATTATTCTTTGATTTTTAAATTATTGCCATTCTTGTAGGAGTAAGGTGGTATCTCATTGTGGTTTTAATTTGCATTTCCCTGATAGTTAGTGATGTTGAGCATTTTTTCATATGTTTATTGACTGTTTGTATAGCTTCTTTTAAGTAAACAGACAACCCACAGAATGGGAGAAAATATTTGCACACCATGCATCTGACAAAGGATTAATATCCAGAATGTACAAAGAACTCAAACAAATCAACAAGAAAAAACAAATAATCTCATTAAAAAGTGGGCAAAGGACATGAATAGACAATTCTAGTACCACATTTTTGCTGTACATTTTCTCTGTTTAGATATATAAATACCATTGTATTGCAGCTGCCTACAGTATTCAATATGGAAATATGCTGTACAGTTTTGTGGCCTGGGAGTAATAGACTGTACCATATAGCCCAGGTATGAAGTGGGCTATACTATCTAAGTTTGTATCAGTACAGTCTGTGATGTTCACACAATAATGAAATCACTTAACATATTTCTCAGAACATGCCCCTTGTTACGTGATGCATGACTGTGTATCCAATGAAAGATTTATATCCAGAAAATAGAAAGAACTACAAGTCAATGGAACATAATGTACAACTCAATAAAAAGCAAGTAAAAAGTTTATATAAACACTTTATAAAAGAGAAAACTCAAATGCTATTAAGTATACGATAAGGTGTTCAGCATGATTAATATCAGAAAATGCAAGTTATACTCATAGTAAGATGTCACTACATACCATTAAGATAGCTAAAATTGTTATAAACTGAAAATATAAAATATATACATATATATATTTTTTGAGACAGGGTTTCACTCTGTTGCCCAGGCTGGAGTACGGTGGCATCGATCATAACTCAAGGCAGACTCAAACTCCTGGGCTCAAGTGATTCTTTTGCCTCAGTCTCCTGAGTAACTGGGACTATAGGTGCGCACCACCAAGACAGGCTAACTTTTTGTTTTTTATCTGTAGAGGTGACAGTGGGGATCAGAGTCTCACAATGTTTCCTAGCCTGGTCTCAAACTCCTGGCCTCCAGCGACTATCCCACCTCAGTTCCCCGCAAAGTTTTGGGATTACAGGCATGAGCCATTGTGCCCAGTCTAATATCATATATTGATCAGGAAGAGTAGCACCGGAACTTTCTCACACACTATTGGAAGGAGGGTAAACTGGTAAAGTCACTTCAGAAAACCATTCGGTATTATTTGCCAAACAATTCAATTTCTAGATAAATACTTAAGACAAATGCATGCATATGTGTACCAGAGGATGTTACACACTAGCATTATGATCGCCTAAGACTGGAGGTGACCCAAATGTCTATCTATTGATAACAAAATGGGTGAATAAATTGTGACATGTTCACACAAAATATGAAGGCCCTTGAATGCCATGGGAAGGGACTGGACTTTAATCGTTAGGTAGTAGGACACCATTCAAAGCTTTTGAGCAGAAGGACAAGATAAAAACTGTGTGTCAGGAATTTACATCTGGTAATGCTATGTAGAGAGGAAATTTTTACATATTGGGACATTGATTTTTCTTTTCAAAAAGCCCTTGTAAATAATTTTTTCAATGAGCAATCTAAAGTTATGCAGTGTTTTTTTTTCTTAGCATAAAGTGTTTTCATGTTGAGACGTTTCCACTTCAAAAAATTGTACCTAACAACCTAGAATATGCTCTGAATTTCACCTTATCAAACTCTTGTTTCTTGCAAAGAATTTTCCTGCTCAAACATCAAGAGCAAATTACAAAAAAAAGTAGACTATCAGTGGATTTAGCTACCTATATTTTCAACTATAGACTTTACGGTGGGTATTTTTCTTTTTTTTTTTTTTATTATAGTTTAAGTTCTAGGGTACATGTGCATAGCGTGCAGGTTTGTTACATATGTATACTTGTGCCATGTTGGTGTGCTGCACCCATCAACTCGTCAGCACCCATCAATTCATCATTTACATCAGGTATAACTCCCAATGCAATCCCTCCCCCCTCCCCCCTCCCCATGATAGGCCCCGGTGTGTGATGTTCCCCTTCCCGAGTCCAAGTGATCTCATTGTTCAGTTCCCACCTATGAGTGAGAACATGTGGTGTTTGTTTTTCTGTTCTTGTGATAGTTTGCTAAGAATTTTTCTTCTCCGTATAGTTTGATTAGAATTCTAGCCTAAGAAGTCACAGTTGTCAAGGTTTAGAGACATTTTGGTTATAAAAATAGAAATAATTTGGCTAGGCACGGTGGCTCATGCCTGTAATACCAGCACTTTGGGAGGCTGAGGTGGGCAGATCACCTGAGGTCGGGAGTTTGAGATCAGCCTGACCAACATGGAGAAACCCTGTCTCTACTAAAAATGCAAAAAGTTAGCCGTGCATGGTGGTGCATGCCTGTAATTCCAGCTACTTGGGAGGCTGAGGCATGAGAATTGCTTGAACCTGGGAGGCTGAGGTTGTGGTGAGCCAAGATCGTGCCATTGCACTCTAGCCTGGGCAACAAGAGAGAAACTCTGTCAAAAAAAAAAAAAAAAAGAAAAGAAAAGAAATAATTCATGAAGAGAGAAAGCTCACTTCTTTATTTTGAAGTATTTATTTAGTATCAAAGTTGTCTGTTACTCTGATTCTTAGGCTATTTACCTACATTGCAACATTTACTTGGGGAATATTCTTTTAAAACGGGTCAGTTATGTGAGAATGAGAAAGACAAGGGAAAATCTAGATTTGTATCACTTTTAAGTTTTATTTATCACATATAATTACATGTTACATATTACATGCAGGAAACTCACAATACAGCCTAATATGTTAATGTATGCTGGTACATCAAGAATAATACAATGCAAACATTTGTATTTTTTACATACAACTATCTTAAACAGTCAAATAGGAGTAATGTAAAAATAATGTAGTGAATTGTTCACTCTTTGATATACTAGTTGACATTTTGATCTGCACATGAGACCATTATGATTTAGCAGGTAGTTCTTTTGAAAGCTACATCTGATCATCCTGTCCTACCTGGAAATGTGCATAAAATGTGAAATAATAGCTTTGTCTCTACCGTAAATTAAAATTTTTATTTTTCAATAGTAAACAGACATGATGATGGAACTAACACACTAATGAAGAGGAAAAAAAAAAAAAAACCTCAAAAACTTAAAAGAAAAACTCCCAGACCATCAAAAGGAAAACAATGTTGTGTGTGTGTGTTTTTTTTAAACATTCCTTTTTGTGCATTATCACAACAAACAATATATGTATTTGTCTCTATTTTCCCAGCAGGGTCATATAGGTGAAATACAGGTTCCCAGGGAAATATTTTTGAAAAGCAGATGTGGGGAAAGAGCTTAAAAACACACAAAGACAACATGTTGTGCTCACTGTCACAACTGTGGATTTCATACCATGTTTTGAAAGGTGATTGTGTTTTTATTTACTTGGATACACAATCCGTCAAACAGAAACTATTCTAGACTTTTTTATTTTAATACGACCAGTTGACATTTCTATGTCCTGTTTAGGTATCTGGACTACTGTAAATTAAAATGTCACCCTGGCATAGAAGCTGAATCCACGTGCAGAGCAGCAGGGGTCTAGCTTTTGTTTCATCCCCAACACTGCCAAGGAAACGAATTAATTCTGCCCTCTTTCAGACTCAGGAATACAAGCAGCTAGAAAGAGGACAATGGGTGGAAGAGTTGATTGCTTATGTTAGGTTTGACTTAAAGCTATAGAATAAAGAAGGAACAATTCAGTTGCCATTCCTATTCCTGGAGAGAAAAAGTAATTTGTGGGCAGGAGTCTGTTTAAAATGTCTGAATTGAATCAACCATGAGAGGATCTCATTTACTCAGATTCTTTACAATATTTTGATTTTTTTCCCCACAGAAACATTATAGGTATCTTTTAAAACCAAGGGTTATTAGTTACCTGAATTTCAAATGCAATTTAAAACATGGAGGACATCTTTTATTTTATAGTGGAAATTATATTTGGGTAGCAAAAAATGTGTCATTAATGTTATAAAAAAATGACAAATGACAAAGCACCTAATGTTTAGACTTACTTTTTTTATTTTTTAACTTTTCTATGTGCTATGTTTGACAGAGTAGTTTTTCAATTTTTAAAAAATAAATCTGCCCTTGCAGGGTTTCTTTTTTTCGTATAACATAATAAAATGAAAACAATAAGATCACTCATTGTTTAACATTTTCAGAATTGGTTATTAAAGTATGTAAAAGTTCAGGAAATGTATTGCCAGGGGAAGGATGACTTAGGGAAAACTGGCATTTTTTCTTTAATTCCCATTTAAAGTAATTGAAATGTATATGCCAATATAAATTCCTGTTTATATTGGTATATATATTCCCTTTATATATTCTATTTATATTGGTAGATATATTTTCATGGAATGGCATATATACTTTCATATAATGGTACTAAAATGCCATTATATGGATATACAATTAGCATATAAAGGGAATATATATATTAGTATTTCTAACTAAATTCCTATTAAATTAATGGGGATTTATAGGCCAATATTCATATAGGTATGCCTAACACTGAAATTTTTATGGTAGGAGTATTGAATTATAAATGGTAGCATTGAATCTTACGGATTCAAGATTTATGAAAATTTAAAACATTTCCGGCCGGGCACGGTGGCTCATGCCTGTAATCCCAACACTTTGGGAGGCCGAGGTGGGGGAATCACGAGGTCAGGCGATCGAGACTGTCCTGGCTAACGTGGTGAAACCCCATTTCTACTAAAAATACACAAAATTAGCCGGGTGTGGTGGCGAGTGCCTGTAGTTCCAGCCACTCGGGAGGCTGAGGCAGGAGAATGGCATGAACCTGGGAGGTGGAGATTGCAGTGAGCTGAGATCGAGCACTGCACTCCAGCCTGGGTGACAGAGCAAGACTCCATCTCAAAAAAAACAAAGAAAATTTAAACATTTCCATGAAACTGATGGTTTGGGTAGAGATAAAATAATTTAAATTTCAAATTAAGATTTAGACAGAGTAAGTACAATTGAAAGCAAATTCTAATTTTCAAGTTTACTTCCAGAGTACAAACGTAAATAACAAGAGTGCAAGTAAATTATTGAAGCTGGACTTTCAAATAAGGAGGTAAGCTTTTGGTAAATTGTATTTTAGTATTGATTGCATTTTATTTTGATTACAGCTATCATATAATTCCCGTGGGTCCATTTTACTATGTTGTGTGTGTGTGCGAGCACACGCGTGTGTGTATGTGTGTGTGCGTGTGTGTGTGCTGGGGGGGTGTTGGTGGTAAAGTACACTTAAAATGCAAAGTGCCTGACTGGTAAGAGAAACTTCAACCAAACCAGCCATTTAAAAAAATCACAGGAGTCTTCAAAAGCTTGAGAGGCTGCAGAGCAATCCCCAACAGTCTGGGAGCTCATCACACCTTGAACTAAAGAAATATGTTTCAAGAATAGATGTAGAACTATTTTTCAAATGAATGTAGACGTTCTTATGAGAACTAAAATACATATCTGAAATTATTATTGACATTTTAGTTTTTCCATTACGATTTTTTGTAACAGTGCGCACTAAAACTCAATTATGTGGAAGTCTCCAATCATATATGAGGTTGACATGAGGTTCCTATACTTCAAAATATTAACAAAACACAGATATAGGTTAAAACTCCTATTCTCTTTTGACACAATAGAGCCAAACTGACTTATGTTTACAGATCCAATTTAACATTAATTTCCTGTTTTTTACAAAGATCTCTGTCCACTATGCAAAAACAGAGCTAGAAGAAACAATTCTAGTTTTTAAATTTATGTCAGAAATAGCATAGCTATTATCTGGCAGTTCCCATTTATCAGAGCCTCAGCTCTGCATGAGGTATAAGGTAGCCTTTTTCCTCAATGATGTCTTTATTTGCTCAGTCCCCAGCTGTCTCTGTGGTAAACCAGCTAGTTCGAGAACAACCAGCATGATTGCTTCAACTGTCTTCAAGATCAATAAGAAAACAGTCACCAAATTGATCTCTCAATTTCCTACTGTGAGTTTCAACCTTATTATGAGAAAAACAAGACTTAAAAGAGGTGCCCGTATTTTAATATGCACGTGCACATTCATGGGGCAACCTACATCCTGGCACAAGGATCCTCAATGGACTGTCCCAGTTCTTAGACTTCACTGGAATTTTGCTGTGGTGAACATTGCTTCAAATAAATGGTCCTTCAGCCATTATTAGGAATTGTATTAAATAATTTGGTGTACAGATTTGGTTATGATGAGATTTAGTTAGAAAGAAGGAATTCATAATAAAAGTGAAAAAGGAATCCCATAGTCAGAATTAACTCCATCCTCATTTTATTCTTTTAATAAATGGGTAAAGTTTATTAAGAAAACACACAAATCGCTGGGCAGCTCTTCAGGTAAACACCAGTTTTTCTTATTATTATTTTCCCCCAGTCCATGCGGAAGTTAAATGATTGATTTACAGGTAGCAAGGGGATCCTGAGAACACTTGCCAGATTACTATTTGTAATACTGAATTTATAAATCCTGGAAATACTCTGTTATTTGAACCTAATTTATACAGATGCAGTAGCTTGCATGGAAAATACTCTGCTGGGAAGTAGGCCTATTGGTTTTCTCTGGTCCCTTGAGAAATAAGGGCCATGAATTTCCATAAAGCAAATGAGTTTTGAGTTAATACAGCAGTGATCAGTTACAGCTCCCCACTGAGACAGAGCACTGGGTGAGCCTGGAGGCAGATAGGAACAAATTGTATTACAGCCAAAGAGAATTACAGGTAGCCCTTGTTATTTTCCTGTTTTCTGAATGGACCCCTGCAGAGGCAGGAACAGGCATTAGGAATCAGGTTTGTCACCTGCAGAGATGCAGGAGAACAAGAATCAACCCATGGATTTCTTCTGCTAGTCAGGATATTGGAGATTGAATTCTGACTGGTTCTAAGTCAGAATGATGGAGAGAAGAGAGTTGTTATTTAGTGAAAGCGAGGGGTGGGGAGGGTTGTAGCTGGTCCACCGCAATGTCAAGTCATGAGCACAGACATATGTCAATTGGTGGTGTGGACCTCCTAATCTAGTCTGGTAGTTCTCATCCTGAGTGCGTATCCGTGTGATGACAAACATTTCAGGGACAAGTAAAAAGTTTTAAACACAACAACAAACAAATAAGCAATGGCAACAAAAAACGCAAACAAAAAACCAAACAAAACCTCCCCCCAAACCCCTAAACCCTTACAGGGTAGGCAAGTAGGGGATAGGTGTTTCTGAAAACACCTAACTGGCCATTTTATTCAAATTCACTTTATAAATGAAACCTCTTCTTTTGGAAGTCTCTGGCGGAATCCTTAGATGATCATGGCCACTGATTTCAAAGCATGACATCTCAGAACACAGCAAGGAAAAAGCACATGTATCACTAAGGTAGGAAAAGTGTAGAATTTAATACTGCATCTCAAGGCTGCATTGTGCAAAGGAAACTTTGGGCACATAGCATGGCATGTGGCACTTTTTTTTTTTTTTTGAGACAGTGTTGTTCTGTTGACCAGCCTGGAGTGCAATGCCACGATCTCGGCTCACTGCAACTTCCGCCTCCCCAGTTCAAGCAATTCTCCTGCCTCAGCCTCCTGACTAGCTGGGATTACAGGCGTGCACCACCATGCTTGGCTAATTTTGTATTTTTAGTAGAGACGGGGTTTCACCATATTGGCCAGGATGTTCTTGATCTCCTGACCTTGTGTTCCGCCCTCCTCGGCCTTCCAGAAGTGCTGGAATTACAGGCATGATCCACCACACCCAGTCTGCACTTTTTTATTTGGGGAAAGTAAGAAGTCTAATATGCCAACAGCAGGACCCACATGTTTACCTCTGCTTGGAGAACCTTTCAGACTTTACTGAAGGCTGTACACCTGTCACTGAGCCTTCCTATCACAGAGCAGTGAACAACCTTGGTAGCCAAATCTACCCTGAAGATGAAAAGAGTCACCAACTGATTCTAGGCTTGGTTGTTTCAGTGTCACAGCAGTGTAGGGTGGTGACATTGCCACCACAACCAGATACAGAATATGAAAAGCACTTCTGCAACCCAGAAACCCAGCTCCTAAGGGAACCAGGGAAGGAGAGCCTCTGAGCCATTTGAATTTTGCAAATTTTGGGTAGTGTTGGGACACTTCTGCCCTTCTTGAAATGGGGGAAAATAATTGTTATTCTCCTTCCCAGAACTTCTTTGTCTTTGTCCTCTTGGACAGTGAAATCACAACCATTATGTCACACAAATATAATCTCCGCTCCCTTGTCTCTGGTCTTGTTAATTAAAGCAGTTTTGCTGTGCTTAAATTAATGAAACTTACTCATGTTGTTCAGTGAATATGGCTAGGTTCAATTTTACCCAGACTCTTAGGAAAACAGTTGTCTCCTTTATTTCCTCTTTTTTCTCTTCTCCTACATCTTCTGTGGTTTATATCACTTCTCTCATTTCCATTTGGTATTTTGTAACTTTGTGAATTTATTGAAACAGTTCTAGCCTCACTGGACAATGCAAACTTAAATAAAACATTTATGCATTTGAAGCAAAAGGGCATACGTTTAAGAGACTTGAAAGCAAATGGGATGTGACAGCCTGTTTTCAACTTTTAGGTCCTTTCAAAAATCAAATTGCAAAGGAAGTTATAGGTAATATTGGAAACCACCTTTCTCTGGAAAGTTTTTGTTGCGAAACTTTCCTATTACGGTGTTTGTGCCAATGTGAAGATGAATTTTCCCCACTGTCTCAAAGGGCCTCTGTGTTCTTTCTTTAAAACCTAAAACAGGCCGGGCGCGGTGGCTCACGCCTGTAATCCCAGCCCTTTGGGAGGCCGAGGTGGGCGGATCACGAGGTCAGGAGATCGAGACCACCCTGGCTAACACAGTGAAACCCCGTCTCTACTAAAAATACAAAAAAATTAGCCGGACGTGATGGCGGCGCCTGTAGTCCCAGCTACTTGGGAGGCTGAGGCAGGAGAATGGCGTGAACCCGGGAGGCGGAGCTTGCAGTGAGCCGAGATCGCGCCACTGCACTCCAGCCTGGGCGACACAGTGAGACTCCGTCTCAAAAAAATAAAATAAAATAAGGTTTAGGTTTTATGTACACAGTTGTGGGGCAGGTAGAAAACTATATTTGATTCATGAAATAGCTTTGGATGACAATAAATCATTGAGATGTATGATAGAGGCAAATTCAGGTGCCACTGAAATTGTCAGTAGCCCCCTACATGGGATATAATTAATATTACTGTTCTTTCAAAATCAAAAATGAAGATACATCATCTGAAAAATATGAATATGTCTACTCTTACCCTGAAACATTTTGGGCTGCTCTGGTTAATATTGGGCAATTTTTACACTAACAAAAAACTGGTATAGTTTTGTGTTGCTCCCACAGAACAGAAGTTTTCCTGAAACACGGAGCTGTAAGACTGTCTAATGTAGCTGCTTGTGCTTGGCTGTGGCCTTTGGTAGGTCCTGTACCTGGTCTGAGAGATTCTACAGAAACTTTGCAACTTTGAATAGATTGCTACGTGCTCTACAAAACGTCTGAGTGCTTTTAGAGATAATTTCTTTGGATAAAAGGTAGTGAGGTGAACTACTTTCTCTAAGTAGCAGCAAGGTGTGTTGGCAAATCATTCCAATGGTAGAATGGTTAATAGGAGTAAGCTTTCATCTTTTTTCCTTGCCCTCTATTATTTCAACTTGATTCTTACCTTGCTCTTCCCAAATAAACAATAAACTTTCTGCACTGTCTGAGACCGAGTAGTGTGTTCTAGGAGCATATTAATGTATTGCAATAAAGTTTTACTTTAGTTTCAAGCATATGAAGTACTTTTGGATGCAAATGGATTAAAGATTTACTGTTTTTTGAGTCTGAGAAAAAAAGGAAGGTCTCATCCCTTGTGTCACAGGAGATCAGAGGGTTGTTTTCCATAGGTATGCAATTCCTAGGAATTAATGTCTAGAGCTCTAACATCCCACTCCATACCTGTGGAAAACAACTTCTTCTGTAATTTTTTAAAGTTTAAGTGTGATTTCAAGTGCAGGTTTCAATGAAGTTCTCAGTACAAGGTAACAGGAAATGCAAAGTGAGTTGAAAAAGTATATTATTACATTTGCATAAAATGCATGATGGGAAAAACCCCTAGAAAATTGATCTTTCTCTGAATATCTGCCTAGGTTCTAGAATAATCTTTTCATATATTTGAGTCAGAAGATGCTTTCAAAAATTGATAAATTTAATTTTAATGATTTCTGAGCTCTTAAAATTCCTTTAAAAATGTATACACTGCATTTATTCAATATTGTGTGGAAAGTACCCTGTTACAAAAGTACCTTTAGTCCACTGTCAATCTGATTTTTCTCCCTTAAAATCTCAGTGTCAATGGTCCTTATATTTGTAATTCAAGTGTCAGAGGCGTTTGAACCAGAGAGACTCCATCTTGAATAGGGGCTGGGTAAAATAAGGCTGAGACCTGCTGGGCTGCATTCACAGGAGGTTAGGCATTCTAAGTCACAGGAAGACATAGGAGGTCAGCACAAGGTACAGGTCACAAAGACCTTACTGATAAAAGGATGTGGTTAAGAAGCCGGCCAAACCCCACCAAAACCAAGATGGCAATGAAAGTTGCCTCTGATTGTCCTCACTGCTCATTATATGCTAATTATATTGCATTAGCATGCTAAAAAAACATTCCCACCAGTACCATGACAGTTTACAAATGCCATGGCAATGTCAGGAAGTTGCCCTATATGGTCTTAAAAGAGGAAGAAACCTCAGTTCTGGGAATTGCCCACTCCTTTCCCAGAAAACTCATGAACAATCCACCCGTTGTTTAGCGTATAATCAAGAAATAACCACAAAAATAGCCAACCAGCAGCCCTTGGCACTACACCGCCTATAGAGTAGCCATTCTTTATTCCTTTACTTTCCTAATAAACTTGCTTTTGAGGGAGAAGAAAAGGATAAATCAGTTAGGTAGACAGCTAAGACTAGTCCTTGCAGAAGCAGCCTGCCTGAAAAATCATAGCTACAGGCAAAAATGGAGGAGCCTGGGGAAAACTCAGACTGTAACTGCTGCACTCTTAGAAAGTAAGGCCCAGCACAGAAGCCTTTTGTTCACTGTGTGATTAGCGGGCTCCCAGGAAAAAGTTTCCTGCTTTTTTCTGCTCTGTGGGAACTTCCACAGGGAGGAAAAGGGGCTTAAAACAAACCCACAATTACATAACAAGAGAAGCTATGCTTTGTGCTTGCCTAGAGACATCCCGTAGCTGCACAGATAGAGGCAGTTGTACAGACAGCTTTTCAGATAAGAGAAGTTACTCAAATAGCTACAGAGATGAGAGGAGTTTCTTACAAAAGCTTTTGGATTCAGCTGTAAAAACAGCAACCCACTTGGGCTCCCATCTCTGCTAGAGAGAGCTTTTCTCTTCTGCTTATTAAACTTTTGCTCCAACCTCACCCTTTGTGTCCATGCTCCTTAATTTTCTTGGTTGTGAGACAGTGAGCTCGGATCACACCTTAGACAACAAGACCATTGATCCTGACCTGTTTCACTTTCACTTTACTCTATGGACTCCCCTGAATTCTTTCTTGCATGAGGTCCATAATCTTCTTTTGGGGTTTCTATCAGACCCCTTTCAGGTAACAGAAGTGCTCATCTGTCTACTGTTTTAAGAATGGTACTCAATATGGGTGGTATTGCATAACAAAAGGTTGAATATTTGCCACACAATGCAGCTCACAAAGCTATCTACATTTGGTTTTGCTTCTGGAGCAGTTTGTCATGCACACAATTCCTTGTACTTTTTATATTTTTGATGACAGTGAAGAACATTGACTATGGGTTGCAATTATTTGTAATTAAATGGATTAAATGGCTCTTAAATGGATGTCCCAGCGTTGGACTCTTTAATTGACTTTTGCCTTAGACTCTCCTTGCAGTGGTCTTAAGCGCAATCTGCATGCCCTGTTCTGTGACTATGGATCCTGAACCATACCAAACTGGGGAAAACACAGCGGTTAGAGTCGTAGTGGCCCAGGCATTTATGAACTTTTATGTTCTCACTCTTCTCCTGAGCCCAAGCAATACACCAGTGAGTAAAGAATTATGTTGAGAATCCAGACAAGAATCTCGATGTTTCTACAATGACAGTAGGGATTCCTTGAGAAACCAATTTTCTGTTGGTGGATATTTCTATGAAGAGGATAATATTTCTTCCAGCAGCAGTTTTTTTTTGGTTCTGATTGACCTCAAGAATTGTACAACCACAACTTAGGTGTGTGTGGCCAGTTGAGGAGCTGAGAAACTTAAGCTACCATGTCCTATTCTTACGTTGCTTTGGCTAGAACCCTCTAGAATTTGTGAAACCACAACGGATAGTATCAGCTTCTGCAGTATTCATGGCATAAGCTGGAGAAAAATTTCTAGTGCCATCTTATCTTGGTAATTGCCAGTAGATGGAGAATATGTCCATATAAAACTGATTATCTTTGTTATATGAGAGATACTGTATGCATCTTACCATTTCCACATATTTAGATAAAACATTTAATTGAAGCAGTACCAAAAATATCTTGTTTTTAGCTTTTAAACATATAAATAGACTTAAGTAAAGACTTTGAATGCTTTGGAGACTTTTTGATAAATGTGGTCAGAATCTTTGCAGAGGTATTTTCTTTGTCTCTTAGCTACATTTCATATCTATGTTTCTGAATTTCAACTTTTGCCTGGATCTTGAGATGTAAAGGACATGCTGTGATAATGTGGGAAACAGAATTTGCTAGCATCTTTTGGGTAATATTAAATGAACTAAGTGAGACTTTTTCAATAATAAAATTTGCAAGTGAATAGATATCAGTTTTATCAACACAGTCATATTATTGAAGGAAATGAATGCTCTCTTACCTACTCACAGCTATGTCCTAGAAGAGTTTATTTTAAAACGGCAACTGTCTATTTCAACGTTGAGAAGTGTCTCAAATGGCCAGATTAGGAGTTCTCCTTCTGACAGCCCTGTTGGGATGCCATTCTATCACAGAAGGCTCCCCTTAAGGGGTTTCCTGCCTTCTCAAGGAGATTTCTCTCAGGGTTTAGTGCCAAAGATGAGCAGAGATTGTTCCCAGTGAATTCCTCAAGTTTCCCTTGTTGTTGTTTTGGTGCTGATAGTTTTCAT
Source organism: Colobus angolensis palliatus (assembly GCF_000951035.1). NCBI lineage: Eukaryota > Metazoa > Chordata > Mammalia > Primates > Cercopithecidae > Colobus > Colobus angolensis. Next base: position 533,735 of record NW_012115389.1, read on the forward strand.
TTATAATTTTCACCACACACAGGAAACGTTTGCTGCCTGGTAGGCCAAACTTTTTGTGTGTATTATGTCACTTAATCTTGACCACAATTCGGTAAGGTTGCTATTATCATTCACGGTTTTAAGGGAAGACTGAAGCTAGGAGAGCTTAAATATGTTGCTCAAAACCACAAAGTCGAAAAATTTCAAAGTGTATTCAGACATTGGTTTGCATGACCTTGAAGCTCAAATTTTAGCTTTTTTGCTATACTCTTTTATTCAACATCATCAAGCTGTTAAGGTGGGTCTACAATATTACAGCTAGAGGCTTAAAACAGAAGTCTGATCAAATCCCCTTCTGAGGACAGATACCCTCTTCCCATGGGAACATTAACAGCAGGGTCCTAGGGATTCACCATTGCCCCAGTCAAGTCTCTTTCCTCTTCTTCTCTTTCTAATGATTGGCAAGGAAAGAGGGATGAAGGAGCAAAATAACAGTGGAGACTGAAAGAGAAAATACCACTAACTACTTGGGACACAATAAGCTAGAATTTCCACAGCAAGTGATCAGGTGAAGAAGCAAAGCTTCCGCCCCATATCTATAGTCTGCATTTCTGGGATACCAACCCAGAAAGATATCGCATCCTTAGGCAAGGGCAAAGTTAGAAGGAAGAAAAAAGCAGAATATTCCATTTTCTTTATCTTCAGATTTTATCAGAAACCTTAGCCCATCTAGTTGAGTCGGGGTTGTTATGTCTCTACTTGCCTTGGAATTGCAAGCTGGTTCTAGCAAATTTACATTAAAAAATGGTTTTGAATGAAAAATGTTGACAATGCACTTATTTATTATTTACTTTAGAATGTCTTATTTTAAAAATAACCCCCTTTATTGTGTATTCTGCGTAGAGTCTCAAAGATGACATGGAAGAAACTTGTTCACACCCATGACATTTGTGGAAAAAGACACATCAGGTCCTACTTGAAGACAAAGTTGCTCTCAACAACTTGCCAGATAATTCGTACTAGGAGCTGGCATTAAGCAGAAACAATGTGGAAAAACAGCCTGATGAGCAAAAGCAATAGTATGTCATCCCTTGAGAGAAACCATCATAGCCCATGAAAAGCATGAATTTTCCTCCTCTGTAATTTACATACAAATATTACGTTGTGCTCTGTTTGAATTATCCATTTTACTTATGGAAGCTCTAGTAATGTATATATGTAAATATATACACAGTAGTACACTTTTTTAACATTCTAAATCTTTTTAAGGTCCTAGTTTTAGCTACTTTTGTCAGAAAATATAAAAAATTAAACATAATATATGTCTATTATGGAACATAATATTTGAGAAATGGAGATGATTACAAGCAAACATGAAAGTTCATCAGAAGGAAACATTAGAACACTTATTTTGGCTTTTGTTTTTTCCCATCTACTGGATACATGGGTTGAGTCCACATAACTATAGCCAATAGATCTGAGAGTAAATTCAGTTATTCTGATCCCGACAGCTGTTTTCTAGAAACATTGCTTTTGGATATCTGGCACATATTTGTGCCTTGTCAGATCGATGAAGAAATACAAATTTTACAATGGAGTCTTCTGGCAGATTGTAGACTCAGGAATACTCAGAAGTCAGCAGTCTAGTTTTTCACTTATATCTTCATAGATAGCTACAAGGAGTATTTGATTCGTTTAATCAATGCTGACAAAAGTTAAAAATGGAGAGCTTCTCGGCATTGGCCATCTGACTTGGCTGTCTACCTAGATCAAGTAAAATGGGTGATTGCCAAATCTCTACTGTGTTTCACAACAAAGAAAATCAGTCAAAGAGGAGAATTGTCTTAGAGAAACTATTTAGAAGATTGACACTTTACAAAGGAAATCTTGACATTTAGCAGAGATCAAAAAGACCAAAATATTGGTGGTAACATTATATAAACACAATCTTCAGGAAAATATTTTTGGGCCATTGTTAATATTTCACATCCAAGTAACTACACAGGATTGAAAAATAGATGATACAATTTTTTATATGGTCATTTGAGTCTGTCTTCAGATTATGTTTATTGGATCTATTATTTTAAAAAAGTTTAAACTGTTCTGGCAATCAACAAAAACATCTTGTCATTTTATTACACTGATTCAAAAGGCATAAGGATTCTGAGCTGAGTTAAAAAAAGAAAATAATATGTGAGGAGCATGCGGTATGGAGAAACCAGTGAGAAATAAAGAGTACATTTTAATGCTTGACTTCCTGCGTGGATGAAGTGATGAGCTCATTGACTATTACCTTTTGTGAACACTTAAATAGGAGCAAGAAAATTGCACATTTAAAACTGGAGAACAAACCACTGAAAGCTTAAGAATGAAAAATCCCCCATGATGACTCTTTGGAAGTATTTGCAGCGCATGAGAATCAACCTTTCTACAGCTGACACATGACTGTGGTTTAGATTACCTTTCATGCTGATCTCTTCCCTTGCAGTTATGGAGCTAGATGAAAGAGATGTTATTTTTTTAAACAATACAAAACCAAGAAATGGAGGTGAAAATGATGCCTTAGCCGGATGCTAATTTTAAGGTGAACATTAAAGATCTAAAATAGAATAATGGATCCACTGCCTTGCAAAGCACTAGAAAGACTCGGACCTTCCGTTCAAGGTGCTTTGATCAGAGGTAGCATTTACTTTATGTGCTTCTATGGTGAACTTAACAAAAGATGGTTTGTCTTTGATGAGGTCATAAATATTTGCTTGAAAACAAAATATTACGACAGAAGGTTCACCTTTTATGATGACTTTAATTCACATACCACAGTGGGTTTTGGTTCCACTGAGTGTCTTGCACAAACTGGACTCCTCAGTGTGGTATACTCCTTTCCTTCCAAATGCTCCACTTACTTTGGCTGTCCCTCTAATGTGCAGAGCAGAGTGGCCAGAGAGGAAAGAGGTTGGATGACCTAAAAGCAGGCACTTTCCTAGAGAATTAGAGCCTCCTACACATTCTTGAAGCAACCTGCTTCCACACACATGGTGGCTGCTAAGCTTGGTGAAGGTCGGAACGCCATGAGATCCTGTTAGGGCAACGGAGCAGTTTCTGCTTCCAGATTTTCAAGCTGAAAGGAGAGAAAGAGCAAAGACAGTGAACATTTCAGATGTGGTTGCAGCACACATTTATTGAGCATCTTCTGCCCGTAAGAACTATACTGAAGACCTTCTTGTATACTTTCACCTGCAAGTCTCAGTTTCTCTTAAATGTCAAGACATTAATCAATCTCTTCAGACATTTTGAATAATCTTCTGGCTCATTATGAATATGCTCTTCATTTGTGTATACTACTGAAAACAACTATATAGTCATTATAGAGATATTATTGATACTTTCCTTGAAAAAATACCTTCTAATCGAAACTCTTTCTCCCCCTTTGTTACCCTCTTCCTCCCTCTTTAGCCTCAAATCATTTATGACTTGATAAACATTTTGAAAGAAAAGCAATGCTTTTTTCAATACTTCTGATCTTCTTTATTTCCAGATAAAGATATTTTTATTTTTACCCAATTCTCAAAATTAATGATTTTTTTTCCCTGTAACTGATTTGAATTACATCCCACCTGATCCCCACTGTAAAGCTGGCATATGCGTTGAACAGTAACAAAATTTGCTCAGATACATGGAAATGTGGCTTGGCATTTTCAGGTAAGGAAAGAGGACAGTGGAAATATAACAAGTTTTGTAATTAACAAATAATTTTTGCTATCATTCATTATAATATTGCTGAGGAGAAAAGGAGATGTTTGTATAATAAGTGTAAAGGGGTAAAAGATCATTTTTTAAAAATTTTATTTTGGTAAATTTGCTTTATCCATGTGCTTTACCATCTGCTTTCTCTCTCTTTTTTTCTCTCTCTCTGTCTCTCTCTTTCTCTCTCTCTCTGTTTATCTCTCTCTCTCATACACACAACATCTTTTTAAACCATTTGTTGCTTTACCCTTAAATATTTCAGTACATGTTTTCTAATAATAAAGAATAGGTCAGGTCATTCTCACTTTAGGGAGAGGCAGTCCATCATGGCCAGAAGTGTCCCTGCACACCCTTGCTGACCCTGAGAAATTGTAAGGTCTAACTGTTCTTTGACTCTGATCGTTTCTGTGGCTGGTCACACAGGCAACTAAGTAGGCACAGGCCACCACAGCACTGACCACAGTGTGGCTGCTTGCTCCTAGGGGAGGTTTGTTTATTTCTTCCCCAGATGCTGAGACTTAAGCTCTGGGTTCCTCAACTGTGATATGACCCACTGTGTGTGTACTGCCATCTGGTCCCATCGTATTGCCTTGTGGGATTTGGGAGTAGGGGAACTGGCACTATTACCTTAAAGCTTCTGCTGTTTGCTATGCTGTGAGTAGTCAATTGCCTGAGTCTTTTGTCTAATTTTGGCACCTATAGAGTGGCAAAGCAACCTACTTGCTTGCTTAGTCATCTCCTTTGGAATCCTGTTACTTCTTGCCATCTTCTAAGGGGTTGAGATTCTTCCCAAAGTGGCACAAAGTGCAGGGTGCCAAGACAGACAACAACTTTTTGGAAGAATAAAAAGGCAAGAACTCATAAGCTGGGTTCAGGAACATTTGTGAACTCCCTGGGTCTGGTAGCAAATATTCTGGCCCAAATGGTGCAGAAGGTGGGCAGCGAGTGGTCCACCTCTGTCCTATCTGTTGATGAACAAGAGTTGAGCCAATAGATGGAGGCTGAAAAGTGAGGGATAAAATCCAACAAGCTGCCCTGGTTTCTGTTTGCTCTCCTATAGGGTAAAGGACCGAGAGAACATTCCGGACCCCATTAGGGAGGAAAGCACAACTGTGTCAAGTGGTAAGTTACAATTGTATACACCTGAAGGGCAATGTATTCCCACAGAGAGTACCAAGATGCAGATCCATGGGGAGAGAGAAAGGAAAGAAGTCCAGGGGTGCTTTGATCAGCAGACAGAGGGGCTGTTCGACACTTGGCTGCTGTGCTGGTGTAACAAAGGAGTAAGAAAGGCTATGCCTTAGAGCATGCAGAACCGAGGCTGTCTCATGTGGGACCCTGTACTTTAAAACACTGTGCAAATTACGTCATTTAGACAGAATCATGTCCCACAATAAGGTTTGCTACTCTGGATTTCTGTTTTAGTGACTACATTATGGCCAATCCCAGAAGATTTTCCTTTCCTTTCCTCTCCTCCCCTCCCCTCCCCCCTTCCCTCCC